>NC_052026.1:19157135-19457135 GCF_015832195.1 Motacilla alba alba | reverse complement strand
ATCCTTGGGTTCAAGATGGAGCAAAGCTTCCTGAGATTCCCAGCAGCTCTGCAAGAAACTTCCATGGATTTATCCACCAGCAGAAGGGAGGGGCAGACCTGGAGCACATTCCCATGTCAGGAGCCTGGAAGAATGTGGGATCTCCAGCCGGATGGCTCCAGGATGGCAGCAGTGCCAACAGCAGGGATGAGATCCTGAAATGTGTGGTTTAAAATGCAGAAGCAGATTTGGGGAGAAAAATGGGAGAAGCTCCGTGCTCCCACCAGGACTTGGGTGTCCTCTGAGCCTCTCCCTTTACAACGCATGGATCCAGGGACTCAACTCTCCCATGCCACCACTTCAATCCCAGAATCCGACATCTGGGAGCTGGCAACGAGGCTGGGCATCCTCCAGGGGCCGAAGCTGAGCTTCCCAGTGCTCCCAGCGCCGGGATCCCTCGGCTCCCCAGCCCCGAGCCGAAGCTGTGCCGGAGGGGCCGTGCAGGAAGGGGCTGCTCTTGTTTTCACAGCTGACACCGGGGCTGGAGAGGATTCCTGGAGCTCTGAGGAGGAGGAAGCGCAGCACAGGAACCCCCAGGGCTGCTGCACCTGGGCTGGGGCTGGCCCTGCTCCCGGGGGCACAGGGAGGGCACAGGAGGGTTCCAGGGATCCGCTGCTGCTCCAGAGCCCTGCGGAGCTCCGGCAGGAGCGGCAGCATCCCTGGGAGGTGCTCTGGTGAGGAGAGCTGCCCGAGTCCTGCAGAGCTCTCCACAAGTTCCCGCAGGATCACTTGGTGGCAGAGGAGCAGCCAGAGCCTGGCATTGTCCCCGTGGTGTCCAGCACTGTCCCCTTTGTCCCGGGATGTGCCACACGTTCCTGTCAGGGAGGTTCCTCGGAGGTGGGGATGGACAGGCAAGGAGGGAGGGATGTGCCAGCAGAGCCAGGGTGTGCAGCCACCCCAAGTCCTGGGGGCAGCAAGGACAATATTTGGGAAAAATCCTGGCCCCAGAGACAGCTCTTCCCTTCCTTCAGTGATCTGCTGTCCACAAAACCCCAACAGGAAACCCACATTTATACATATATTAATATAAATATCATGGGATCACAGGAGGGAAGGGGCCTTAAAGCTCATCTCATTCCATGGGCAGGGACACCTTCCACTGCCCCAGGCTGCTCCAAGCCCTGTCCAACCTGGCAGGGGACACTTCCAGGGATGTTGTGACTTAACTCTGCCATACATACATGTATATATGTATATATGTATATATGAATCCCCCATAACCCATAAAAACTGTAGATAATTAATGATAAAATAACTGGATATAATTAATAAGAAACTAACAATGGCTATAATGATACAAACAGGATTCCCTCATTTATATATGTAAACTTCTCATAATATACAATAACTGGATATAATTAATAAGAAAATGACAATAGCTATTGTGATACAAGCAGGATTCCCTCATTTATATATGTAAACCTCCCATAATCTGTAATTACTGGATATAATTAATAAGAAAATGACAATAGCTATGATGATACAAATGGGATTCCCTTGTTTATATAGGTAAACCTCCCATAATCTGTAATAACTGGATATAGTTAATAAGAAAATTACAATGGCTAGAGTGATACAAATGGGATTCCCTTGTTCATATATGTAACCCTCCTATAATATGTAATAACTGGATATAATTAATAAGAAAACGACAATGGCTATAATGGTACAAAGAGAATTCCCTCATTTATATATGTAAACCTCCCATAATCTGTAAAAAGTGGATATAGTTAATAAGAAAATAACAATGGCTATGATACAAACAGGATTCCCTCATTCATATAGGTAAACCTCCCATAATCTGTAATAACTGGATATAATTAATAAGAAAATAACAATGGCTATAGTCATACAAGCAGGATTCCCTCGTTTATATTTGTAAACTTCCCACAATATACAATAACTGGACATAATTAATAAGAGACTAACAATGGCTGTAACGATACAAGCAGGATTCCCTCGTTCCACCTCGTTCCCCTTCCTGGAAAGCCACGGGCTTTCCCTGCACACGGCTGTCCCCAGCAGCCCCTGTCCCAGTGCCAGTGCCACTGTCCCCCCTGCACAAAGAGCCCCTTTGTTCCTGGCTGCTCTATTGACACAGCTGGAGGGAGCGCTGCAGCCGGGGCAGCTTCCTGCTCCGGAGCTCCCTCCAGCTCGGGGAGAGGCAGAGCCCCCTGGGCCACCCCCACAGCAGCCCCTGCTCCATGTCCCGGGCCAGGGGACAATGGGGAGGTGTCACCCGGCTGCTCCTGGTGGGTGCCCTCGCAGCTGGAATGATGTGCGGCCCCAAAGGAGCCCCTCCAGCTGCAGCCACATCCAGGGATCCCGGAGCAGGGATGGCCCCGGAGTCCCCGGGGGTGGCACTGGCTCAGGTCACTGGCTGTCCCCCGTCCCATGGGATTTCCCAGCTCCTTTGGACATGGCACAGACGGATCCAGCTGGGTTCCACAGGCTTCTCCTTGCCTGGAACGTGAAGGCACCCACCTCTCCTCTCCCTTCCGTGCACATCCAACACCACTGCTTGATTCCTGTTTACTCCAAGCCCTCCAATCAATTTATTAATAAATCCCAGGGATTTGCTGTTTTTCCCCATAAATAAACCCTGAGGCGTTGCTGTGTCTGCATTCCCAGCCAACATTTAAGAGCATGAAGCATCCTAAGCCTCACTTCCAAGCATCCAGGATTTTCCAGGGCCCAAATCCATCCACCTGGAGATCCATGGGTTTGCTCCTCTTTGCCTCTGAGCATTCCTTTACCTCCTGCCTCTCCCAACTGACAGGCAAAGCAAAGCAATAAAATGCCTTTTTTATATAGAGCTGTAAATTTAATTTCCTTTAAAACCATTTGCTTCCACTTAGAACTCCATGGAAATCCTGCCCTCCTGGCAAAGCTGCAGCATCCCAGCCCTGCCATCAACGTATGGAGCTTTTTGGATGAGCTTAAAAGTTCAAGGAAGGGAAGATGGGGGAAGAGAGGTGAATTCTTAGGGCATTAAGGGCCTATTTTCCATCCTCCTTGTGAACCTCCCTGGAGGGAAGAGCTGGAGCTGCTTTATGGGGCACAATTAAACCCAGCTCTGTCTGCAGGGCAAAAGTTCAGCCCAGACAGAGCTGAGGGTGCTGGGAGTGAAGGAAAAGCTGGGATTTTCTGGGCTGAAAAACCACCTGGAGCTTTAAAGCTGGGACTGGAATCCAGAAGAAGCGGCGTGGGCTCATGGACATGTCCAGCATCCTCCCACCAGCTTCCAATTCCAGAGGGAATTCTCCCAGGGAGCAAGGCAGAGGTGATGGGATCACCAACCCCTGGCACAGGAACCAACCTTGGCAGGGGTTTGGGTGACCCTCCGGGTGGGATCCTGCCTTCCTTCCCCAGGACACCAATCCCTGCTGGGCCAGCATTCCTGGGAGCTCCTCATGGAGCGTCCCTCGCTGGAGCCCACGGGAAAGGATTGTGGAGGGACAGGGAGGCACGGAGACGCTGGAATTCCGGGCACCCAGCACTCCCTCAGCATTCTGGGGACTGCATCTGGATCAATCCTCTCCTCCAGAGCTCCTGCGGCCTTTGCAGTCCCCACCCCCATGGAGAAGGATGGAGCAGGATGCACGGATGGTGCTGGATGAGGATTCCCAAGGCGCAGAGCTCCTCCCGAGGCTGGGAGCATCCTGCAGCACCCCTGGAGCCAGCCCTGAGTGCCTCCTCTGCGTCCCCTGAGGACTCCTCAGGAGCACAGCAAATCCCAAAGGCTGCAGGGGCCATTCCTGACTGTCCTGCTGCTCCACCACTCCGAGGTGGCTCCCAGGGAGTGGATCTGTGGCACCTGGCTCACACGGGAATGATTTCCCAGGGATGCTGGAGATGGCTCCAAGCTGGCCCTGCTGGGACATCCTGGTGGCATCCAGGCCAGAGCGTGGAGCTCTGATGGGAAGATGCTCCAGGAGTCAGGGATTTTGGGAAAGTTCCCAGGCCTGGCAGGGAGGGGGATGCCGTGGGGGGCTCCCCCCAAAGCTCTGTGGGGCTGCTACAACAGCATCCTGATTTTTTAATGGAATAATGAACAAAAAGGCTCCAAACCCATGGGGGGCTCTTCTGTCCCTGCCATTGCCTGCCCCACATTCCAGAGTGTGGGATTCATTTGGGAGCTGACCCAAACCTATCCACATTCCCATTAATAGTCCAGGATCCCAGGGATGATCCCATCACAGAGTCATTTCTGCAGCTTCCAGCTGGATCCACACAGCTCCAAAGGAAGAAGGTGCTTTTTTTTTGGGGGTGAATTTTAGGGCAGGCAGCCACAGCCCCAAAGCACAAAGGAGTTTTACAACGACCCAGACAGGCCCAGCCCTAAAAACCTCATCCCAAAGCCGGGAGCTCCTCCGGAGCCAGGATGTGACCATTTCCAGCGCCTCAGGACACAGTGGCAAGGCCAGATGTTCCCAAGAGCAGCAGGACCCAAATCCCACCCAGCCACATCTGGGCTCCTCCAGGCCCTAAATCCTCTGCTTTCCTCCCCAAGTGGGGTGTGAGCAGTGCCCTGGACACCCCTCGGTGGCCGCAATCCCTGGATACGGGGTTGGGGTGATCCAAGCTGGTGCCAAAGGTTGAACCCCCCGAGGTTCTGGGCCCACTTCAAAGAGCTGCAGTGATATTCCTCCGTGAGAACATCGGAGTGGGGATCAAAGGGGGCGTCCCTGGAAACCCAGCGAGGGGAGGGAAATAAAATCCCTTCCTCTGGAGCGTTCCTGGCTGCTGGAATCAGCTGCTGCTTCAGGAAAACTCAGCCACTGTGCTAGCAGCAGAGGGGATGCTCAGCTGGGCCCCTCTGGTGGATGTGGCTGGAGTGGGATGTGCATCCCCAACATTCAGTTCCCATTGGGATTTCATCCTTAATATCCAGTTCCTAATGGGATTTCATCCCCCACATCCAGTCCCTGTTGGGATTTCATCCCCCACATCCAGCTCCCGTCGGGATTTCATCCCTCACAGCCAGCACCCGTCGGGATGAGCGTTCCCACACCCAGCACTCCCTGGGATGTGCATCCAGCCATTCCTGCCTCCAGGGTTTATCCAGCCCATCCCAAAGCCATCCCACTGGGATGCAGGACTCCATGGAGATACTCCCCACAAGCCAAGGCCTCCCACGGCTGCTGCCACTGTCTGGTGCTCAGGGAAGCTCCTGCTGCCTTTGGATGCTCCAAAATTCCCTGGATGGCTCCAGTGCTGCCAGCGGTGACACCTGAGAGCCAGGGGAGGGATATTCCGTTGAAAAATCCCTCGGGATGCAGCCTGGATTGGAGCCCTGTAACCCTCCCAAAGACCTCGGGGTGAACTCTGTGTTGGGAAACTTTTCCTGGCTCACCTTCCCAACCCATCCGGGGAGCTCTGGCTGCATCCCCCTGCAGGATTCCTCCCTGCTGGAAAAGGAGATTTTCCAGAGGAATCTGCTCCTGCCACAGCCCGGGAATCATCCTGGGGAGGGATTGCAGCTGGCAGCACGGATGGCCCGGCCCAGGGGAGTGCTTTGGGATAAATTAAGATTCCTGCTCTTCCCTGGCAGCAGCCAGGCCGAGGGATCCTGGCCTCGTCCCGGGAGCCGCGGCTGATGGAAGCAGGGATTTGACACTGGTGGCCAGACGCTGCTCCAGGCTCTCCACAGGACAGGGATTTCACCCTGGATTCCATAACCTCTTCCTAAAGTCCTCACCCCTGCTCCCCAAGGCTTCCCTGCACGTTCTGCTTGGAGCTGGAGCGATGGGAACAACGCTTCCTCCAGGAATCTTTCCTCCAGCAGGGATCCCGAGCTGAGGCTCCCAGGTTTTGCACTAAAACTGGATTTAAGCTCCTGGCAGGATCTCTCCCAGCTCCCCTGGGAATAACAAGCCCCAGGCTCCGTGCTCTGGCTCAGGTGCTTTCTCCTTGGATATTTTCCATGGATACTCCCAGGATGCAGAGCACCTGCAGGCATCCCAGCGCTGCTCGTGCTGCTTCCAAAAATACACTGCAGAGGGAAAAGCAGAGAGCTGGAGGAAGGGATCCCTCCAGGACTCTCCAGGGAACACCCACCTGGCAATTCCTTGCTTCTAATTCCATGCTTCCAGCTGGATCACTCACAGCTCCTTAACTGTGATTCCCTGCTCACAATTCCTTGCTGGAAATTCTTTGTTCACAATTCCTTGCTGGAAATTCCCTGCTCACAATTCCTTGCCTGCAATTCCTCTCTCAGAATTCCTTACTCACAGGTCCGTGATGGAAATTCCCTGCTCACAATTCCTTGCCTGCAATTCCTCTCTCAGAATTCCTTACTCACAGGTCCGTGATGGAAATTCCCTGCTCACAATTCCTTGCCTGCAATTCTTTGCTCCCAATTCCCCATTCAGAATTCCTTGCTCACAATTCCCCATTCAGAATTCCTTGCTCCCAGTTCCTGGCTGGTCTCTCCAGTGCAGCACGAGAAATGTCCAGGAAACACTTCTCTATCTCAGAGGGAGAAAAAGCCACCAACACCTGTTCAGAAGGATTTTATCCGTGGAATAAACCCCTGGTGTTCCTGGGAATGCAATTGGGAAGCACCACTGGCTGCTCTGCTACAGCTGAGGGGACAATATTATGGGAAAAAAAAAAAGGGTTTATTCCTCCCAAATGCTGGAAGGATTAAAGGATTAATGCCAATGGAGACAGACAAAAACCCCAAAATTTTCCATTTCAATGCTCCACCCCTAAATCCAGGATTTTTGTGATTCCCAAGAGGATGGATGAGGCAGAGACCCAGCACACACAGACCCCACGCCTCACATCTCCCACATCCCAGCCCCTTCCCAGGAGCTCCAGTACCCAGGACGGGCTCGGCAGCAGCGCCACCGAGTTGGGCACTTTCCTGGGAAAATGTGGGAATCCTCCTTGTCCATCTCCCTCTGGACTCCGGCCAAGGAAAACCCCGATGTGCTGGGCGGGGCGGGACAGCGGCTCTTTGTGTGCCTCGGGCACTGGGGCAGCCCGGGAGCAGCTCCTGGGGATGCAGGGAAATGGGAAACGCGGCAGGGAAATCACCCTCCTTCCCAAGGAGCAGTGCCATGGATGTGGGGATTGCCTGCCCCACCCAGCAGCCCATCCCCGGGTCACAGGGATGCTCAGGCAGGTTTAGGGGTGCTCCAGCTCCTTCCAGCCTTCCCCTCCAAGCTCCAGGGATGCATCCCTGGCTCTGAGGGAGGTCAGGAAGTGCTGGAGGTGCTCCAGGCCAGGGCAGGGCAGGGATTTGTGTTTATCCCTGATAATCACCGTGGGAATCGGGATCTCAGTGGAAATCCAGCTCTGGGTTTATCACTTGGTCCATCACCTAATGGGTGAGGGAGGAATAGACTCTGGCAAAGCTCAGGAAAACATTCAGGGAAGCCAAATTCCCTGGTTTAGAGGAAAAAAACACCCAAAAGCACGGCTGGCCCGGCCACCAGTCTGAGGACGCTTGGCCAAGGCTGGGCTGAAGGGCCAGGAAAGAAAAAAGGATCCCAGGAATGATGGAGAAGGGATGGGAGAACACCTGGATCTGAAGCAGTGCTGCCTCAGTTTCCCCTCCAACCTTCTCCCTGCCATGGCTACTCCAGTTAGAACTTCCCAGCTGATCCACCCCTGCCTCCCAAGCAGGAGGGACAGGGGCTGCTCCCCTTAATTAAAAAGCAGCAGATTCAACCCAAAAAGAGGCTGGGTTTTGAAGGGGACATTAGTCCTTTTCATGGTCCTTTTGATGCATTTTCCAGGAGCCTCTGGAGAAGGTGTCCCCGGAGGAGCTGCTTTTGGCCGGGGACACACACAGGACGCAGGGCTGGAAGAGACCAGGAGAAGGGAAGGAGCTGGTGCCAGGCCCATGCCAGCCTGGAATGCAGGTGGGAACGCAGGGAGGGCTGGCATGGGAGCAGCTGGAGGAGGCCAGAGCAAACACCTGCCCGTGGCCCTGCCAGCTCCGGGCGCTCCCGTGCCGCGTTCCCGACCCCGCTTCCCGCCGGAGCGGCGACAGCTGACCAGGAACCAGCCCTTCAACCCAGAGCAAACAGATCCAAACCCAAAGGAAAACACAGGGGACAGGGCCAGGCCCTGCTGGATCCCATCCCTACGGAGCAGGATCCTGGAGAAGGGGGATGAGCATCCTCACAGAGCAGAGTCCATCCCACGTGGGGTTTGTCCGTCCCGGTGTCCCCGAGGGCATCCCACAGGGAACGGTGTGGGAGCAGCCCCAGGCAGGAGCCTGCTCTGGGCTGGAAATTCCCTTTGCAGCTGCAGTTGGGATAAATCCAGATGGCTTTCTTGGATATGAATGACCCATCCTCTTCTGGGATACTTCAGGTTCTGGCTTCCAGCCTCTCCCACAGCGGCTTGATCCGTGGATTCTCCGTTCCAAAGCCTGAGGCACCGGATGCTGGTACCCTCAGGAGATGCTCCAAAGGGAAACCCATCCCTGGTGGCTGCTGTCCTGTGTCACAACCAAGATGGCCACAACACACAGAGTGCCACCACAATTTCAGAAGGCTTTAAGCACTCACCCAAGCAGAGGAACACCACAGCACGGCAGAAACCTTCCGGCATCTGCTCCTCTTGCCCTTCAGCCCAGCCTTTCATCCCCTCGTGTTCATGCCCTGCCCCTGCGTGCCCTCTGCTCCCCGGCTGTTCTCAGCACACCCTCTGTGCCCTCTGCTCCCCGGCTGTTCTCAGCACACCCTCTGTGCCCTCTGCTCCCCGGCTGTTCTCAGCACACCCTCTGTGCCCTCTGCTCCCCGGCTGTTCTCAGCACACCCTCTGTGCCCTCTGCTCCCCGGCTGTTCTCAGCACACCCTCTGTGCCCTCTGCTCCCCGGCTGTTCTCAGCACTCCCGGGCGCCCCGTGCTCGCTGCTGTCGGTGCTGCTCGCCGCCTCTCACGGCTGTGCCCACTGGGGATGGGGCTGGGCCAGCCCCGCTGCCACTCACCACAAACTGGGTGCCTGCAGTCCTGGGAAACCCACGCCAGGCAATCCTCACACCATCCAAACCATCTCCCAGCCATCCTGCTGTCCATGCTTTCCAGAATCCCACATCACCCACCCGGTTTGGATGCTGCTTTTGCAGCTCCTCTGGGGGGGACACAGATCCCTGGTGGCACAGGGAATTCTGCTCGAGGGCTCGTGGACCCTTGGCTGTCCTGACCACAGCAGCCCCCGGCAGTGATTGTTGTAGGAATTCCCACATTCCAGCAGCTGGGATTCAGAGGGAAACCCCAAACAACCCCGTGGGGTCTGGTGGCCAGGCTGCTCCCTCTCCACAGGCACCAGTCCTTGCTGTGTTTGGGATAACAGGCTCAGGCTTCCTGGGAAGCCCCATCCACACGAGTGGCTGTTGAGTGACAAGGAACAGCCCTGGCCATTCCCTCCAGGACTCATCCAGCTCCCCTTTCCCTCTGCCCTTCCTCAGGAGAGACAGGAAACCTTTCCCACACCTGAGTGGGAATTTAAACTGGGTACCCAAAGCAATTCCTGCCGTGACTGTTCCAGGTTTGCCAACGGTTGGGATGTGGAACACGTGCCATGGATGTGGACAGCACAGCCCCCAGCTCCCCCTCCCAGGCACGGGGATCATGGATACCCCCTGACATTTTGCTCATCTCCAAAATCCCTCAGCTTCGACTCCATGCACAGGGATCATGGATACCCCCAACCTTCTGCACATCCCCAAAATCCCTCAGCTTCTTTTCCCATGCACGGGAATCATGGATACCCCTGACTCTCTCCACAATCCCAAAATCCCTGAGCTCCCCCTCCCAGGCATGGGGATCATGGATACCCTCTGACCTTCTGCTCATCTCCAAATCCCTCAGCTTCTCCTCTATGCACAGGGATCATGGATACCCCCTGAACTTCTGCTCATCCCCAAAATCCTTCCGTTTCTCTCATGCACAGAGATCGTGGATACCCCCTGACCCTTTCCACAATCCCAAAATCCCTGACTTTCCTGTTTAATGCACGGGGATCATGGATACCCCCTGACCTTCTGCTCATCTCCAAATCCCTCAGCTTCTCCTCTGTGCACAGGGATCATGGATACCCCCGACCCTCCCCACAATCCCAAACCCCTCTGTGCCCTCAGTCCCGCGTGTCCCCAGCTGCTGCCGGTGACAAACAGCCCATCCCATCCCCCGGCACTCCTCCAGCCGCGCAGGTGAATTCCCAGCCGCAGGAATCGCCTCTCCCGGGCTCTCCGCTGTCCAAACCCTCCCTCCATGCGGAGCCACCGCCGGGCTGGGCGCTGCCCCAGCCGCGTTCCCGGCTCCACTCGGCTCCGAAGGGGTTAAGGGAGCCGAGCCGCTCGGATTCCTCCACCTACCCCTCCAAAGTCCCGCACAACCAGACTTGGCACTTGGAGAGAGCTCCACAAATCCAGAGGCTCAAACGCGCTGCTGCCTTCCGCTGGTCGGGAGAAGGCAATTCCCAGCTAATTGAGGAACCAGAGCCTTCCCCAGCCCCTTCCAGGCCCATTATTTATTTAGGGTTTTTTTTTTTCCTTCCTCTTCTTTTCCCTCCTTTCTTAATTTTCATTTTTATTATTTTTTTTTCACCCTTCCTAGGGCAAACCTCAGGAAAAGAAAGTGCGAATTAATTTGGTGGGGAGCGGCTGCAGTTTATGATGCTCCCCAGCTGGTGAGGGCTGTTAACCCCTGGGTACCCGGGGTGCTGCATCCTCCCAGCTCCCTGTATTCCCCACGATCCCATTTCCCTGCTCTCCAGGCAGGGATTTGGGAACAACATCAGGAAGCCAAATGGAAACAGAAGCAGCTACCTTTTTGCTTCCCTAAATCTTCTTTATTTTCTTCTCTAAATCTCTCTTTTTTTTTTTTATTCCCTCGATCTTTCCTCCCCCAAATCTCAGTTTATGCTGTACACATCACTCCCCCCACTTTTTTCGTTCCCCTCTGCCTTGCAGTTGCCGAAGGTTCCCCGAGTCATTTTTAACTCCCTGTGCCTCCTGCACACAATTCAGAGGAAATCTGGGAAACCGAATTCTCGGCTCTCCAAAACAGCAAATGGAAAGTCACTTAAAGGGACACTTCTGCCTTAAAGCGGCAGCGGCGCTTTTCTCCGGCGGCGGAAAAATGGGGTTAAAACCCCCTTAAATCCCCCCCAAGGAAAAATCCCACCCCAACAACACCAACAGCTCCAAGCTCGGCCCTCCCGGGCCACCACAGGTGACGAGGCGCTCGCCACCCCCTCGCCTGTCCCCGGTGTCCCCGCAGCGCTCCCGGGGGATGTGCATCCCGGCAACGGGGCGGCAGAAAAGGGGGAAACTTCAGCCCCCCGCGTGTCCCCCCCGCCACGCACACGGAATTCCGGGGGCTGGGGGGGCCGCAGTTCCAGGCAGGCACCGGCAGAAGGGTTAAGGGGGGAAGGAGGGGAAGGAGGAAAGGAAGGACCGACAGCAGGACCGACATCAAAGCAACTTCTCTGCTCCGCAGATGAGCGGATCCATCCTCACTTCATATTTTTTGCAGCTGAAGTCGAGGGAGGGGGGAAAGGGGGGGTGGGATTAACTCCTGCTCTGCCGGGGGTGGCTCTGCCGGGGCACCGGCGACACTTTCCCGGCAGGGGTGGCACCGTGGCGGGCGGTGACAGCGGCCAAGAGCGGCCGGGGGGGTCCCGGGAGCAGCGGCAGCCCCGAGCGGGGGCCCGGGGGCAGCTTCGGCCTCGGGAGGGAGGAATGGGAATGGCAACGCTTTTCCTCCGCACGTCCTGGGATGACACAAATATCCCGAATAGTTCGAGCAAAGAGCATCATTTTTTAACTCTGACAAACCTCGTTGAGTCATTGAATGAGGCAGAGACGGGGGGAAAGGCGGGGGGAAAAGTTGTGTCTGCGGAGGGAAATGCTGGAGCTTCCAGCCGGGAATGCCGAGGGGGACAAACCCTGGGAAAGCGCCGGAGTGACCCCCCAGCAGCGGCGTGCGGCAAACGGCACATTCCCCTTCCCCCCAGGCTTCCCCCGAGAAAAAAAACCCCACTTTTATGACATCAGGCGGCAAAGCGGCGCTGGGAAAGAGAATTCACTCACCTCATCGTAAGGCGGCCGGAGGGGAAGGCTGCATCCTCCTGGAAAGGGGCTGGAAAAGGCCGAAGTCGGGAATTAGGAGCTGCCGGCTGGCCCTGAGCGGTGGCTCCGTGCTGCGGGGATGAAAAGAGCAGAAAGTCTTCATCACTGACCACAGGCACGGAGCTGCTCACGCCCCTCGCGCGGCACCAGCCAGTAGCGCACAGAAGTTGGGATACGGGAGAAGGAGAGGAGCGCTGGAGACCGGGAATGCTCCGCTCCCGGCACCGGCCAGGGGGGGAAAGGGGACCGGGAGAGGAGAGGAAAACCGGGGGAAAGGGAGAGGGAAACGGGGGGAAAGGGGAAAGGAGGAAAGGGAAAGGGAAAGGGAAAGGGAAAGGAGGAAAGGGAAAGGAGGAAAGGGAAAGGGAAAGGGAAAGGGAAAGGGAAAGGGAAAGGGAAAGGGGAAAGGGAAAGGGAGAGGAAAACGGGGGGAAAGGGAAAGGGAAAGGGAGAGGAAAACGGGGGGAAAGGGAAAGTGGAAAGGGGGAAGGGAAAGGGAAATGGAAAGGGGAAAGGGGAAAGGGAAAGGGAAAGGGAGAGGAAAACGGGGGAAAAGGGAAAGGGGAAAGGGGGAAAGGGAAAGGGAAATGGAAAGGGGAAAGGGAAAGGGAAAGGGAAAGGGAAAGGGAAAGGGAAAGGGAAAGGGAAAGGGAAAGGGAGAGGAAAACAGGGCGGAAAGGGGAAAGGGGGAAAGGGAAAGGGGAAAGGGAAAGGGGAAAGGGATACGGGGCAGAAAGGGAAAGGGGAAAAGGGAAAGGAAAACGGGGGGAATGGGAGAGGAAAACGGGGGAAAAGGGAAAGGGGAAAGGGAAAGGGAGAGGAGGAAAGGGAAAGGGAAAGGGAAAGGGAAAGGGAAAGGGAAAGGGAAAGGGAAAGGGAGAGGAAAACGGGGGGAAAGGGAAAGGGAAAGGGAGAGGAAAATGGGGGGAAAGGGAAAGGGAAAGGGAAAGGGAGAGGAAAACGGGGGGAAAGGGAAAGGGAAAGGGAGAGGAAAACGGGGGGAAAGGGAGAGGAAAACGGGGGAAAAGGGAAAGGGGAAAGGGGGAAAGGGAAAGGGAAATGGAAAGGGGAAAGGGGAAAGGGAAAGGGAAAGGGAAAGGGAAAGGGAAAGGGAGAGGAAAACAGGGCGGAAAGGGGAAAGGGGGAAAGGGAAAGGGGAAAGGGAAAGGGGAAAGGGATACGGGGCAGAAAGGGAAAGGGGAAAAGGGAAAGGAAAACGGGGGGAATGGGAGAGGAAAACGGGGGAAAAGGGAAAGGGGAAAGGGGGAAAGGGAAATGGAAAGGGGAAAGGGGAAAGGGGAAAGGGAAAGGGAAAGGGAAAGGGAAAGGGAAAGGGAAAGGGAAAGGGAAAGGGAGAGGAAAACAGGGCGGAAAGGGGAAAGGGGGAAAGGGAAAGGGGAAAGGGAAAGGGAAAGGGGAAAGGGAAAGGGATACGGGGCAGAAAGGGAAAGGGGAAAAGGGAAAGAAAAACTGGGGAGAAAAGGGGAAAGGGGAAAGGGGGAAAGGGAAAGAAAAAACAGGGAGAAAAGGGAAAAGGGGAAACAGAAAGGGAGAGGAAAAACGGGGAGAAAAGGGAAAGGGGGAAACGGGGAGAAAAAACCAGGAGAAAAGGGAAAGGGGGAAAGGGAGAGAAAAAAACCAGGAGAAAAGGGAAAGGGGGAAAGGGAGGAAAAAAAACGGGGAGGAAAGGGAAAGGGGGAAAGGGGTAGAATAAGGAGGGGCAAGGGAAAGGGAAAGAGGAACCGGGTAAAAAAGGGAAAGAGGAAAAGGAAAAGGGAAAGGGAAAGAAAAAATGGGGAGAAAAGGGGAAAAAGGAAAGGATAGAAAGGGAGGAAAAGGGAACGGGAAAGAAGAAATGGGTAGAAAAAGGAAAAAAGGGAAAAAACTGAAAAAACGAAAAGGGGGAAGGGTGGAAAGGGGAAAGGAAAAGAAAAACAGGGTGGGAAAGGGGAAAGGTAGAAGAGGGGTGAGGGAGGGAAGGGGGGGAGGGAAAAGGGAAAGGTAAAATAGGAGAGAAAGGAGAAAAAAGGATGGGGAGGGAAAAGGAAAGGATAGAAAGGGGGAAAAGGGGGTAGAAATGAGGAAATGGGGATAGAAAGGGGGGAAAAAAAGGAAAGGAGGAAAAGGGGGAAGGGGAAATGGGGATAGCCAGGGAAAATAACGGAAAGGGAAATAAAGGTGACAGAAAAGAAGGGAGTGGGATACAAGGGGGAAAGGGAAATGAAAGAAAGGGGGGAAAAGGAATAGAAAGGGGAGGAAATGGTACAGAAAGGGGAAAATGGAAGTGGGATAAAAGGGGCATAGGAAGGAGTGGGGGAAGATGGAAAAGGGTGAAAACAGGGGACAGAAAGGGGGGGAAAATGGATAGACGGGGGCAAAAAGGCTTCATTCCAAATGTGACACCAGAGGAAAAGTGAGCCCTGGAGCTGCCCAGGGTGCCAGAGGCTGGGATGTGCCAAACCCCTGGGGACAACCCCCCCTCCCCACCTCCTCAGCCAGCCCCTGGCCAGAGCCTTAATTAAAAAAGCTGCTCCCAACTATCAGATCATGGATTGCATTTCCAGGCCCCTCTGCAAGAGCGGCTCCGCTGGCAACGCTTCCAAAGCGCTGCCAGAGCGGGGAGCGCTGCCAGCCCCGGCTCCGATATCAAAGGAGCTCATCCCGCGCTCCCGCGGCTCCGGAGTCACTCCAGAGCCACCTCCGGGAGCACATCCCGCCGGGGGAAGCTCTGGGGAACGCTCCCTGGCCGGGCAGGAGGATCTGGGAGGTTCCCCCCACCCCCATCTCAGGGTAAATTGAGGGAATAATTCTGAAATAATGGAATATTTGACTCCGGGCTCAGCGCATCTCCCACAGTGCCATCTTCCCGGGGTATTCCCGGGGTATTCCCAGGGTATTCCCGGAGTATTCCCAGAGTATTCCTGGAGCATTCCTAGACTATTCCCAGAGTATTCCTGGGGTATTCCCAGGGTATTCCCAGAGTATTACCAGAGCATTCCCAGGGTATTCCCAGAGTATTCCTAGAGTATTCCCATTGTATTCCCAGAGTATTCCTGGGTATCAGGGTGTTCCCAGAGTATTACCAGAGCATTCCCAGAGCATTCCCAGGGTATTCCCGGACTATTCCTGGGGTATTCCCAGAGTATTCCTGGAGTATTCCCAGGGTATTCCCAGAGCTCCCCAGAGTATTCCCAGAGTATTCCCGGGGTATTCCCATTGTATTCCCAGAGTATTCCTGGGTATTCCCAGGGTGTTCCCAGAGTATGCCCAGAGTATTCCTGGAGTATTCCTGGCACTCCCGGAGCACGGAGAGCCCTCCTTTACAGCCGGCAATCGAGTGGAATTGCAATCAAACCCCTGGCCTGGAGTCCTTCCAAGCCCCTGGAAGAGCAGATCCCTATTTACAGCAGCGGCTGCAGAAATCCTTGGGAATCCTTGGGAATCCTTGGAAAAGGCTGTTTCTGATGGTGCTAACTGGGACGCACCAGCTCCTGACTGGGTTTGAATTGCTCACATTTAATTATTGGGAGTTTAACAGCTTTCTTTCCTTCCTCTTTTCTGGCATTTTTCCAGCCCCAGAAGAGAACAAACATTTCCTGGCATCTCTGGGATGTGGCTGGGACATGGAAAAGCTCCGATCCCTGGGTTTGCTCTCCAACCCCCTCTGGAAATATGGGGTGTGTGTAAATAAATATATTAAAAATGTAACAGCTAGATAACGGATGATGTGTGGATACATGGAAAAACGTGGTGAACATAATCTATGATGTGTATGGAAATATATTAAAGTATAATATATAAATAAATAAATAAATAATATATGGGGTTTATATAGATGGTCCTTATAATACATAGGGTATATACATTAAAATATAGATATTAAAAACAAATCTATAAAATAAAAGCCACTCTTTCAGATCCAAAGCCTCTGCAATTCCATCCAAGGCCTATTTTGGATGAAACCCGGAACTAAAATATTTGGGTTTTTTTTCCCCACTTTGCCTCCAGCACATCCCAACAATCCCAAGCTCTCCAGGGGGGAACAACTCCTGGATGCTGCTGGTGGCATCCCAGTTCTCCCAGTGCCCTCCCAGGGCTGCTTCTTCTCCAAGTTCAACACACCTGGGGCTCTTTCCCTGATTTTTCCTTGGGGGAAACACCCAGTCCATCCCCTGAACAGCAAATCCATGCATCCATCACAGATATTCCAGGGAAAAGGGTACTCTGGGGTGGATTTTAGCTTCCACGTGGCAAATATCCCTGGGAATGGAGCATTCCCATCGAGGAGCAGGGATGGAGGAGGGAACAACGCTCCTGAGGTAAATCCAGAGGAACTCTGGAGCTGCCCTGGGCCTTGGCTCTGGCTTCTGGATATTTTTGGAAGCCTCATTTTGAGGGCAAAACGACGCAGCTTAAAATTCCCACTGGATCCATGGGTTGATCCCTCATGGAATTGTCCCAGAGCAGCTTCTCCTTGTGCACCCCAAAACCCCTGGGCTGGGTCCCCCTTCCCAGCCCTGCTCCCTCTGCCTCAGTCAGAACCTCCCTCATGGATCAGAAATCCAATCCAGGAGCATTCTCCTGCAGGAATCTCCTCACCAAGAAATATTCCTTAAAAACTGCACTCAAAGAACACCCACACCATCCTCAGAATTCCCTGTTTCCCAAGGAATTGTGGGTTTCCCCCCAAAGGAGTGAGGATCCCATCAGCTCTGGATGCAGGATGGAAGTGCCCTGGTCCTTGGCACATGGGATTTCTTCCATGCTCATCTAACTCACATGGGAATTTCCTAGGAATCAGGTGGGCTGGAAACCATCTTCACCTTATCCTTGAAAATGTTTCCCAAGTGCAGCTGGGTATGTAATTTTAAATAAATCATAATTATGTGTTAATTATCCACCGTGAGGACACTGCAGTGCTGGTTCACAAGGAACATTTCCCCCCTGATTTGATCCCGTTCATCCAGAGGCTGCTGCAGGACAGGGAATTTGCAGCACCACTGCCACAAGATCAGCATTTGGCCTCCTGGCTTCCCTGCTCCTCCAGGACGCTCCCACCACTGGAGTGAGATGGTTCCAAGGAAGGGGCTGAGCATCCAATCCCAGAGACCAGCCAGGGGCTGATTTGTGGAATTCCAGGATGGTTTGGGCTGGCAGGGACCTGAAAGCTCATCCCATTCCATGGGCAGGGACACCTTCCACTGTCCCAGGCTGCTCCAAGCCCATCCAGCCACGGATGGGAATTTTGGAGGCAGCACCACTCATCTCCCCCATTTTCTTGTTCTCCCAGGCTCCTCAAACTCCCAATCCAAGCGGCTCCAGGCTGGAAATCAGGACCTTGGCAGGACCAAAGCAGGGGGGATTATCCAGTGTTGGAGCATCCCTTGCCAGCCCTTCCCTGCCTTCCATCTGGGAATGCAGCTCTGGAAAGCGGAGCAGAGGCCCAGGGTGTGGTGAGTGCAGAGGGAAGCGGGGCAGGGATGAATGGAACCTTTCACCGAGGAATTCCCGAGCTCCAAAGCGGGCGGGGAACCTTCCCTGGGACACCGGGACACAACTCCCTTACAGTGGGGACAGGGAGAACCACGGAGGAGCTGCAGGAAGGGGGGAAAATAATCCCTGGACCAGCAACGGGGGGCTGCAGGAGGCCCTTGTCCCAGCCCTGAAAGCTGTCCTTATTTTTCCCTGAAATTCCGTCTCCGAGGGCTCCCGAACATTTACATTTTTCTCCGAGCTGTGGAGTTTATTCAAGGGGGAAAAGCTCCGCTCATAAATGGCTGCATTGATGCTCTCACACTTCCATACATCCAGCTCCATCCACCTCAGACAACCGGCCTATTTTTTCCCTGCTCCATATTGTGCAGGAATTATTCCCGTCTCCCACCCGGCCACGCGCCCCACACACCCCCAGCCGAGCCATGAATGGCCGCAGTGTCCGCAGGCTGCTCCCAGAACCCTCGGAAAAGGGGGGAAAAAGCTCCAAAAAATCCCAAGGACGGGGTATAATGATCCCTTCACGCTCTCCAGACACGATTATTTCACCTCCACGCCCTCCTCCAGCTCCTTTTCCCGCTTGAAAAATAAATATATAAGGGGAAAAAAGCCGAGGAAATGATCCCTTAGTGCTGCTGCACAAAAACGCCGTGGCCTCGCTCGCTGCTGTCTTCCTCCTGCAGCCAGAACAAACTCCACGCTCCTTTCTCCTGCTCCTCACGGGGAGATTACCACAGGGAAATGTTTTCCCTCCCACACTCTCAGCCGGCTTGGAATTCTTTCTGTGGAACTCAGCTGGAAGCTTCTCCCCGTTCCCAGAAGTTCTGGGTACCTGCAGGCCACGGGCAAAGCCTGGCTGGGGCTGGGAGGGGGTGGAAGGAGCTGGGGAGGTCTCAGCCCTGCCCTCCATGGCCTGCATCCATGGATTTGGGGAGCAGGGCCATTCCCGCCAGCTGGGAACGCAGCACTTAGCCCAGCTTTTATTGCTTTTTCCTGGAGCCAACACTTTTGTTTGACCCTTCATCCCCACACTGCCCCACCAAGCTCCCCCAGCCCCAAAGCCCTGTCCCTGGGGGAGAGCAGCATTCCCAGCAGGAAACAGCTCCGGGATCACTCCCTCCATCCCTGCTGCAGCCCCAGGGAGAGAGCAGCATTCCCAGCAGGAAACAGCTCCGGGATCACTCCCTCCATCCCTGCTGCAGCCCCAAAGCCCTGTCCCAGGGGTACAGCAGCATTCCCAACAGGAAACAGCTCCGGGATCACTCCCTCCATCCCTGCTGTGGCCCCAAAGCCCTTCCCAGGGACAGAGCAGCATTCCCAGCAGGATTCCCAGCTCTGGGATCCCTCCATCCCTGCTGCAGCCCCAAAGCCCTGTCCCAGGGGTACAGCAGCATTCCCAGCAGGATTCCCAGCTCTGGAATCACTCCCATCCCTGCTGCAGCCCCAAAGCCCTGTCCCAGGGACAGCAGCATTCCCAGCAGGCAGCAGCTCCGGGATCCCTCCCTCCATCCCTGCTGCAGCCCAGGATGGCTCCAGAGGCAAAGAGCAGCCCTGTGTGCCTCGGACACATAGGTGCCATTATGCTCAGCTGGCCCCAAAAGCTCGGGGATAATATTTTTTTTAGCACTGGACTAAATATTTTTAACATATGCAAACATCCATGACTGAGGCAGCCACAGAGCCCGGGAGCGGGGATGCTGCTGCCGCTTCCAGGACGGAACAATGTCACCTTTCTCCTCCCTGTCCCCGGCACCAGCAGAGGCACGGGGGAAAAGGGGGCAAAGCCAGACGTGGCGGCTTCCCGGGGTGGATCCTGCAGCGGGGAAAGGGCTCTGGGTTCCTCCGGGGATGCACAGAGCAGTGGTTTGTGTCTCCAGCAAACATTCCCCCCGCCTGCCCGGCCCGGCCGAGGGGAAACGTTCCCGGCTCTGGGCAAACAAAAAGGTGCTGGGTCAAATAAGTGGAGCAGAAAGTTCTGCTGGAGGGAAATAGGTCAGTCCTGGATGGAGCAGCAGGGCCGGGAGTGTGCCAGCCTGGCTGGGCACGGACCCAGCACTCCCAGTTTATGGATGGGGAAACTGAGGCACGAGGCCAGGGATGTGCCAGAGCCAGCATTCCCACTTAAAGGATGGGGAAACTGAGGCACCAGCCTAAGGATGTGCCAGCCTGACTGGGTATGGACCCAGCACTCCCAGTTTATGGATGGGGAAACTGAGGCACGAGGCCAGGGATGTGCCAGAGCCAGCATTCCCACTTTGTGGAAGGGGAAACTGAGGCACGGGGCTCCCGGGAGGGCGGCTGTGCTGGGGATGCCCTGGGATCTCTCCGGATGGGTGGGGTTGGGGGGATGCCCCCCTGGCAGTGCTGCAGTTTGGGATATCCGTGGTTATCCGGGACGGTCTCCCTGCGGATTCGTCCTTCAGGAATCTCTGTGGGGTCCATCCTGGGCTTTCAGCAGCTCCTGAGCGGCAAAGGAGGCTCAGGGCAGGGTCATCCCAGGGAGGAGAGGGGCTGGGGGGTGGGATGTTCCCCACGGAAGCTCCCTGGCCCTGCTGGGCACTGTGTCCCATTCCAGGAATTTCTGGCTCCCCCTCTCCAAGCAGCCCAGATGTTTCTCCCCGCTCCACATCTGCAGCTCCTGTGTGCGGGATGTGCTCTGGGCCAGGTGTGGACAGGCCCATGGCTCCCATCCCCACATCCCCCTGGAAACGGGCACATGGAGAAAAGGGCTGGATTGGGACCTGGCTGCTGGATGAGACTGGGATTGGGACCTGGCTGCAGGATTCCCAGGATTGGGATTGGGATCTGGCTGCTGGGTATCCTGAGACTGGGATCTGGCTGCAGGATTCCCAGATCTGGGATCTGGCTGCTGCATTCCCAGGACTGGGATCTGGCTGCTGGATTCCCTGGGATTGGGATCTGGCTGCTGGATATCCTGGGACTGGGACCTGGCTGCAGGATTCCCAGGACTGGGATCTGGCTGCAGGATTCCCAGATCTGGGATCTGGCTGCTGCATTCCCAGGACTGGGATCTGGCTGCAGGATTCCCAGATCTGGGATCTGGCTGCTGCATTCCCAGGACTGGGATCTGGCTGCTGGATACTGGGATCTGGCTGCAGGATTCCCAGGACTGGGATCTGGCTGCAGGATATCCTGGGACTGGGATCTGGCTGCTGGATTCCCAGGATTGGGCTCTGGCTGCTGGATTCCCAGGATTGGGATCTGGCTGCTGCATTCCCAGGACTGGGACCTGGCTGCAGGATTCCCAGGATTGGGATCTGGCTGCAGGATTCCCAGGATTGGGCTCTGGCTGCTGGATTCCCAGGACTGGGCTCTGGCTGCAGGATTCCCAGGATTGGGATCTGGCTGCTGGATTCCCAGGATTGGGATCTGGCTGCTGCATTCCCAGGACTGGGACCTGGCTGCAGGATTCCCAGGACTGGGATCTGGCTGCAGGATTCCCAGGATTGGGCTCTGGCTGCTGCATTCCCAGGACTGGGACCTGGCTGCAGGATTCCCAGGATTGGGATCTGGCTGCAGGATTCCCAGGATTAGGATCTGGCTGTTGGGTTCCCAGGACTGGGCTCTGGCTGCAGGATTCCCAGATCTGGGCTCTGGCTGCAGGATTCCCAGGATTGGGATCTGGCTGCTGCATTCCCAGGGATGGGATCTGGCTGCAGGATTCCCAGGACTGGGCTCTGGCTGCAGTCCCCGGGCTCTCCCAGCTGGAGCAGCTCCTCTGACGTGAGGATTTTGCTGTTGGCCGTGCCGGCCCGGCTGGGACGTGCGGATTTGGGATCGGGACACGGAGCCACGGCTGCTTTCGAGCTTCCTCTGGAGCTGGAACCAAAACAAGCAGAGCTCGCCCGGCCTCTGCTCCCGCCGAGCCAAAACCACTGCAGCCGTGCCCGGGAGCGGGGAGCGCAGCGGGGCTGGGAGCGGGCACGGGGGACACGGCTCTGGGGATTGGGGGCACTGCGGGGAGGCCCCGGAGCTCTGCCCCATCCCCCGAGGGATTCTGCTTGCTTTGAGAGGCTCCTGTTTGGTTTGGGGGGATGAGGGATCCTGCCGGTGCCCCGATGCCAGCGTGCGGCGGCCCTGGCTGTGTCCCCGTTCCCTCTCCCAGGCTGCTGTTCCCTTCCCTCCAGGAATCCCCCACGCTTCCAGGGCTGGGTACCAGTCTGACCCGGCACACGTGAACTGTTTTCTGGCTATAAAGGTGCAGGAAGATCGGGATTGTGCCAAAACAGGCACCACGCCTTTCCTGTGCCATTGGGATGAAGGGATGCTCCGGAGCATCCAGCCAGGACGGGGCTCCTGCTCCCTCCCCGTGTCACCAGGGCTGCTGGGATACAGATTCTGTGCCACAGGGGGCTCCGGGGTGACAGCTGGCACTGGCAGGAGCCACCTTTGCCAAAAATTCAGCATTGATTCCACGGCGGAGCTGTCCCTGCTCCGGGATTTCCATCAGTGCTCTGGGATTCCTGAGGGAGATCTGGAGTAACTCGGGAAAGAAAAGCTGGGAATCCTCCAGGAGCGGGGCAGCACCTGCCCCAGGGCAGGCTGTCCTGGAGCCTGGCACCCTCTGGAGCTGGGTCACCTGCCCGGAGGTGCCACCACAGCTTCCAGGTCTTGATTCCAGGATTGTCCCTGGCACAGCCACAGCACTGATTGTGCTTTTCCGTCTCCAATCAACCCGGTGAATCCTGGGTTTTCCAGCTCCATCACTTCCAAACAAACCTCCTGGGCGTCACCCGCAGCCCTGAGCCCCTTCCTGCCTCCAGCCCCCCGACCTGGCTGCAATTCAATCCTTCTCCTTTGTTTTTTTGGCATTTGGAGTTGAACAGGAGCAATGAGGAGGGAACAGCACCTTCCTCTTCCTCCTGTCCTGGACCTGGCCGTGCCCCAGTCCAGCAGGGATCATCCCAGAGCCACTCTGGATGGGTCATGGCTGATCCAGAGTGGGAACAACAATGCTCTGGGGACGTGGGACACTCCATCCAGTCCTGCTGCATCCCCCAAGGTCACCACAGCCAGGAGCTTTCCCAGATTTCTCCCAACACCAACCAGGCTTTCCTTCATTCCCATTTCCATCCCAGCTCCTTCCCACCACCAAGTCCAGACCCTCTTTAAAGTTTTATTGGAGCCACAGTGGCTCAGGCTGAATTTTTTTGCGGCATGTGAATCAAAAGCAGCTTTTCAGAGGGTTTCGAGCTGCTGGAGGGTTAAAAAATCGTAAAAAGAGGAGGAGGAAGAGGTGGAGGTTTCTGCCCTGGTCTGGGCCTTTGCTCTACACAGACTTCATTCCCACCCTGAGGTGCTCGGGATGGAGGGACACCCCCCAGCCGCTGCAGAATTCCAGAGGAGTGCTTTTCCTCTGAATTACGGCAGAGGAAATTCAATATTTTTTGAGGACTTGGCTTTGCATAACAACAACCAGCGCGGGGAGAACAATTCCAGCTCCACACCAACAGCTCCCAACAGCCTCCCACCAGCTCCACCCCCACCACGGCCCGGGCACTGCCTGTCCCCAGCTGTCACCTGCAGTGCCAGCACACGGTCCCAGGGCCACCCGTGGGAGGCAGAAGGTGACAAAGTTCTGACAGGACAAAAGGATGTGGCCTCAAGCTGTGCCAGGGGAGGGTCAGGTGGGACACCAGGAGGAATTTCTGCATGGAAAGGGTGGTCAGGCCTTGGAAGTGCCCAGGGAGGGTTGGAATTCCCATCTCCAGAGGTGTCCCAGGCCAGGCTGGGTGGGACTTGGAGCAACCTGGGATAGGGGAAGGTGCCAGGGTTGGAACTGGATGGGATTTAAGGTCCCTTCCAACCCAACCCAAACCAGCCCATGATTTTAACATGGGATGGGAACAGGGAAAGGAATGAAGACACCCTCAGGGGTGAGAGGAAAGACCTCGGTGGTGGGAAGAGGAAGGGATTTGCTGCAGAGATGCCCCATTTCCACTGGCACAGGCCCAATCCCAGCAGAAATGTAGGGAAAACCATTTGGAAAATGGCTTTGGCCAACATTCCTGGAGTTCCAAACCAAGAGAGAACAAATCTATGGATCCATCCAAATGGATGGAGATCAAGTTGTTTCTGCCACCCAAAACCCACTTCGGAGCCTGGAGGTGCAGACTGAGCCACTTTTGGGCTCCACTGCCCCAAAAGTCTCTCCACGACCACGGACCTGCCCTGTCCTCCCCCCGGGTGCCACCAGCCTCAAATCCCAGCCCCAAATCCCAGCCCCAAATCCCAGCCCCAAATCCCAGCCCCAAATCCCAGCCTCAAATCCCAGCCCCAAATCCCAGCCCCAAATCCCAGCCTCAAATCCCAGCCTCAAATCCCAGCCTCAAATCCCAGCCCCAAATCCCAGCCCCAAATCCCAGCCTCTTCTGAGATGTTTCTGCAGAGCACCAGGAGGATCCAGCACATCCCCAGTTCCCGGGGGAGCTGAACCTCCATCCCAGGACCAGCCCAGACATGGAGTTACTTGAATTCGGATAAACACCAACACATCTTCAAACAAAACCAGCAAAGGGAACACCAGGAGTGAGTTCCCCAACCAAAACGTCCCCGGATAAAACGCAGCGCAGGTGAAGGGACCCAACCCATGAGCCTGACCTTATTTCTGCTTCCTACCCCAAATCCTGGTGCTTCCTGGCTCCAGCTGTTCCCTGTGCTCCCCTGAAGAGGGAATTCATCCCTCTGGGAGCAGCTGGGGAGCAGCCCAGCCCCAGGGCTGCTTTCCCACACTAAAATCCCACTCAGGGCTGTTTGTCCCGACCAAACTGCAGCGGATTTGTGCCATAAATCCCCATTAATGAACAGTCCCCGCTGGCTCATTCCCGTTTTCCAGAGGGGGAGAGGTCTGTGGCAGCGGGCACACAGCTCCCTCCTGCAGCAGCCAGGGCTCTCCACTCAAGGGCTGCCCATTGAATGTCCAGGCTCATCCACGGAATCCAAACATCTCAAATCCTGACAAATTGAAACACACAGAGGTCTCGTGGAGCCATTTTCCTCAAGGCTTCCTTCAAACAAAAGGCTGACACTTAATCCATGAGCACGTTATCCATGGAAACGGGGGGAGCGCGGAGGGTTTATCCCAAGGCTTGGAGTATCCTGCACGTGCTGCATCAGCAAGGAACAGCTTTGAGCTCTGAGGGGAGGGAGGACAAACCCAGCATGGGGGGGATCCTCGCTTTATTGCCACATCTCCAAAATATCCCAACTTCTTAGCGGGGTTTGTTGCAATAGGACACAGGGAACGGCTTCCCACTGCCTGAAGGCAGGGATAGATGGGATTTTGGGAAGGAATTTTTCCCTGTGGGGGTGGGAGACCATGGCACAGGTGCCCAGAGCAGCTGTGGCTGCCCCTGGATCCCTGGCAATGCCCAAGGCCAGGCTGGACAGGGCTTGGAGCACCCTGGGATGGTGGGAGTTGTCCCTGCCACGGCAGGGTGGGACTGGATGGGTTTTAAGATCCTTTCAACCCAAATAATTCTGGGATTTTATCTGGAGGCTCTATGGGCTTTCAGTGACTCCATGTGACACGAGGGTGACCCTGAACTTTGGGTTTTCATCCCGATGCCCTCCTGATGGAGAGCTGTCCCATGGAACACACCCTGCTGGGATTCATCTGATTTGGGACTTTCCGACGGGCTGCAGCCTGATATGGGGCTTCTTGATGGGGCTGAATCCTGGTGGGATACATCCTGATGGGCCTGAATCCTGGTGGGATATACCCTGATGGGATATACCCTGATGGGGCTGAATCCTGGTGGGATGTATCCTGATGGGGCTGAATCCTGGTGGGGCTGAATCCTGGTGAGATATATCCTGATGGGATATACCCTGATGGGGCTGAATCCTGGTGGGATATACCCTGATGGGATATATCCTGATGGAGCTGAATCCTGGTGGGATGTATCCTGATGGGATATACCCTGATGGGGCTGAATCCTGGTGGGATGTATCCTGATGGGATATACCCTGATGGGGCTGAATCCTGGTGGGATGTATCCTGATGGGATGCAGCCTGGTGGAGGGTTGTTCAATGGGGTGCATCCACATGGAGTTGCATTCCAATGGAATTTATCCCGATGTTTGCATCCTGATACGACTCCTCCTGATTTGGGGCTGTCCCAAGGGATCGATCCCGGTGGGCTGTATCCTGATGGGCTCTTCCCGCTGGAGTTCATCCTGACGGGATCCATCCTTGCCGGGATCATCCCTAGCCCTGCGCATCCCGGTGGGATCCATCCGGCCGGGATTTTTCCCGCTGTACGTTCTCGTGCGGCAAACAGGTGGCGATGTTGTACTCCAGGATTTCAGCTTCCCGCCCCAAAACGCCGGCTGCTGTCCAAAACCTGCTCGGGAGCCTCCCTGGCCCACGTTCCCCCCAGGAATCCTTTGGGAACCAAGGAGAGCGGTGCCGCCGTGATCCCAGGCGTTACCCCGCTCTTTAATTGGGATAAACTCAAGCTAAAGGCTCTCCTTCCACTCCCTTTTAATCAAGGCATGGGACAGAACTCCATCTCTTGCAAGTGCATTTTTCCCTAGAGCCTGGAAGCGAAGAGGAAAGTCAGGATGCTTTTGGGGAAGGTGCACCATCCCATGGATGCAGACACGGGAATTGTGTTTGGGACGCAAGGATGGGACACACGAGGGTGTGGAGCAGAGGGAAGAACTCCCACAGGGAAGCAGAGATCCATCCTGTGAGGTGATCCCAGATCCCTGCACAGACCCGCACTTGCCAGGCTGGCATTCTGCAGGATCCGTGGGCACCGAGGCTCTGGAGCAGCAGGAATGTGACTGGGATGGGGAGATCTCCCTGTGCAATCAGAGAAGTTCCTCATCTCGGAGCGAAGGAAGCTCCTGTGCTGTGTTGGGTGCTCCCAGGGATCGATGGCTTCGCGTGGGATCTCAAGGGATGCAGCTCGGAGGGGACAGGGCCGTGCTGGAGTGGCCACCTCTGTCCCCACATTCCCCGTGGAGCACCCGGAGTGGCACCACCCCAAATTCCCACAGAACCAGGAGCTTCCAAGGGCTTGGCATCCCCTCATCCTGATTTCCCAGAGGAGCACGGCTGAAGGTGCTGGGGTCACTCTCTGAACCGAGCCCCTGTGCTGGATCCGTCTCCTGCTCCCTGTCCTCCCCAGGGAAAGGTGGAAGCTCCGGGAGAGGCTCCTCCAAGCCTGGCCCACGCCCCAGGACATCGGGCAGTGCCACGTCCTGCAGTGATGTCACCTCTCAGCCAAGTGCTCGTGACTGTCACTGCAGCCAGCCGGGCTCCTGGGTGATGCCAGAGGGTGGAGGGCAAAGGGACAACGGCTCCAGAGGCACCTGGATGAAGATCTCCATCCTCTTCACAAGTGTCCTGCTCAGGAAAAGCTGGAGGTGGCAGCCACGAATTCCAGGGGTTCCTTAGCAGCTCTTGAGATGACAGAAGCTGGGAAGGTGAGGGAGCATGCCCAGGAATGGTGGAGAGTGGCAGGATGGGAATGCTGGGAATGCAAAAGCAATTCCAGGGTGAGAGGAACGGGCTCTGTGCTGGGACGTGTTTAAGGGGTGTTGGGAAAAGCAGCTGCACTTCCCTGCCGCAGGGATTTCCTGACTTCCTGCTGCTGTTCTGTGCCTCTCCTGCAGGAGCGGGGTTCTGCTGGCTCACCCACGCTGCACAGCCCAAAATTCCCATCCTGGAGAGGGCACGGGAGTCCTGGAAGGCGCAGCCACACACTGCGGGAGCCAGGTCCCCCCCGCCAGCCCAAATCCCATCCTTTTGCCACTGCTGGGATCACTGGGAAGTCAGAGCCTGCAGCACAGCCCGTGGGATGGAGAAGCAGCCCTGGCATGGACACTTTTCCTGCAGCAACTTTTCTTTGCTGTGCCCAAATCCTGGGAGATTCTGGGAGCACAACATTCCAGGAGATCCAGGGAATGGATGCAAATGGGCTCAGACAGACAGACAAACGTCCATGGATGGTTTTATAGGGAGCTAGGGACTGGCAGCTCAGAGCTGAAATAAATCCCCCTGCCCATGGAAAATGCCCTTCCAGGGGCTTCCAGCCCTTCAGCAGCAGCAGCAGCAGCAGCAGCAGGGCCATCCCGGGAAAGCTGCCTTGGGATAAAATCACTGATTTTTAGAGGCTTTGAGTAAATGTCAGTTTTGTGTTCTCTTGGTATTCCCTGGAGTGGGAATCAGCAGTGGGATGGGCACCTCCAAAAGTGATTCCTGCTTTCCCACCTTTGGATGCAGCCCAGGCATTTCCCTGGGAATACTCAGCCCTGTGGGGGGAATTCTGTGGAACAGAATCATGGAATGGTTGGGCGGGGAGGGACCTTAAAGCTCATCCCACCCCTGCCACGGGCAGGGACACCTCCCACCATCCCAGGTTGCTCCAGTCTGGCCTAGGACACTTTCAGGGATGGGGAAGCCACAACTTCTCTGGAAAAAAATGTGCCAGGGCCTCCCCAGAATGATCCCAGAGTGATCCATTCCTTGAGAATCTGCGTCAAACACCGCTGGCATAACGCCCTTCCTTCCTCACCTGCATTCCCCTCTTGGCTGGTGCCTTGATGACCTTCAAGGAGCCCAAAACTCCCAGGAAAAGAGCACATGGCACCAGGGACATCCCGTAAGAGCCCTACAAACCCAGCCCAAGGGATGAGAACGGGCAAATCCCAGCTCCTCAGTCCCGCTCTGCCGGCAGCCAGAGGAACGCTCGTTCTGTGAAAGCACCATAAATATCCCAGGATCTGCAGTCCCCGCGGGCTGCACGGGGGATGCTGTCATCGAGGAAGGAGCAGGGAGCAGCAGCCACCCGCTCCTGACTCACCCGGGGAAGCTGTTCCCTGTTTCCATCATCTCCAGCGTTTTATTTGCCTGAGGTTGTTGGTAACTGTTGCTCAGTAGTGGCCACGGGCCCTTTAACACCTTTCTGCTCCAAGCACCACCAGCCAAAAGCCATGGGGGACATTCCAAGAGGGTTTGAAGCCCACGGGAAGCTCCCTCTGGATGATTTTAGCGCCTCTCAGAGTCCTGCAGCCCCCTGAAAGCTGCAGGAGAAATCCCAACTGCACAAGGAGCGACCAGGATATTTGCATGGGATGCACAACCAGAAGGTGATGGAGCAGCTCCAGCTCAAACAGAGCTTGGGAGAGGGACAAAATCCATGTGCTGGTTGGGAAGAGGAGCACTGCAGCATTCCAGGTTCTGAAACGTGCTCCCATCTCCCTCTGAAGGCAGCCAGGGCTGACCCAGGGGTCAGGCTTTGCCACCCACAGCTGGCCACAGCTGGACCCGCTGCTGAGTGTGGAGATCAGACCCTACCCACAGGAAAAAAGGAGGAATTGGGAATTTTTGCTCATTCCTCGGGCAGCTCACTGCAGCCACGAGCCCGGATCAGGCAGGACATGCTAGGGGAATCTCAGATTTGGGGAATGCCAGGGTCACCCCGAGAGCTGGGACAGGGGAGCTGGGCTGGGAGCGTGGCACGAAGATGGCACTCATCACCAAGGATCAGGGAATTCCAGAATCCCAGAATGGGATTGGAAAGGACACTGAGGATTATCCAGTCCCACCCTGGACACCTCCCACTGTCCCAGGCTGCTCCCAGCCCTGTCCAGCCTGGCCTTGGGCACTGCCAGGGATCCAGGGGCAGCCCCAGCTGCTCTGGGCACCTGTGCCAGGGCCTGCCCACCCTCCCAGGGGAGAATCTCTTGCCCAAATCCGGTCACCCAGGCTTGACACCGCAGGGTTGCAGAGATGTCACCTTAAAGTGCCTTTCCTGGGAGCACAGGGACCCTGAAGAGGGACAAACTTCCCAGGAAGGCGATGCCACGGGACGGCGGGGGAGCACTGAGCTGTTTTCCAGGGATGGGGTTTGCAGGGCTCTGCTCTGGGACAGACGTCGCTCTTAGAGGAGCTCTCACTTTTTGGGATATGAGGAAGCGATGCTTCCACAGAGGATTAAGAATGTAATCCTGTCACCAGCCCTGCTGGGAGCGCCTAGGCCCCAAAACCCAGCAAATGCTGATATCCTGCTAACCCCATATGGATAAAATCAGGAGATTTTGTTTTTCACAGATGTATTTTTGCAGGGAGGAGCGGGGTATTCCAGGAGATCTCCAAAACCCAGGAGCTGCCTCTCTGCCTGCCTCGAAATCCTCGCAGTGCCACAGGCTTGGACACCTCTCCGAAAGGAAAATTAAAATTCCATGAGGCAGAAAACACAAAATTTGGGAGCAGCCAGACTGAGGATCTGCACAGTGCTAAACCCGAGGCAGCCACTGAGTCACCAGCTCGTTTCTAACCGCTGGAAAGTGATCTGTGCTCAGCTTATCCCAGGAATAATCCTGGAACCATCATCCTGAACGGGTTAACCTCGGCTGTTTAGGAGCAAAACTTCGCCTGCATATTTTTCTTGCATTTCCCATAAACAAAACTGCAGTGTTTTCATGGGGGGACTTATAAATTAAACAGCCTCGGCGACTCATCAGCTCCACCGTGGATTTGGCCACTCTGGAGTCACCGGGTTGAGCCCTCAGGCTCAACTAAAACTTTGCTCTGCCCGAAATTTCTGAATTATCCCCCAAAATCCGACTTTTACGGCCAAGGTAGGACCTGTGAGGCGCCGACCCCAAGAGAAACGATCCAACCTTTGCGCAGCTGCTTTGCAAAGTCCCACAAGAGCAGAAGGATGTTTTTTACTGCTCTGCAAACTGCCCAGGGATTTTTCCGAGCGGGACTCAGGCGGCTGCTCCAGCTCCGTACCTGGACACGGCCGGGACGTCTCCATCCCCCAGAGCCCACTTCCCAAACTTTCCAGCCGCACAGCCAGCACCGTTTGCTCCCCCCTTTCCCCACCCCCAGCAGTGCCACAGGCGCCGGCGATAGAGAGAAACCCGAGGGATTTTCCAAGAAAAGAAGGGATTTTCCAAGAGAATGCCCTCACCTTTCCCGCAGAGCCGGGAGCTGCCTTTGCTGCCTTTCCAAGCCTCTCTCTGCACTATCTCCAGTCTTCCCGCCGAGCTGGAAATATCATTAAGCTCCAGCCAGGCGAAAAAAATAAAAAAATCCCAGGGAAAGCGTGGCAATATCCAAAGGGAGGGGAGCGAAGGTGTCGGGACGGCCGAGCCGCGGGTCCCCGGCAGCCCCGCTCCACCTGCGCCGGGCTGCGGGAATCCTCCGGCGTGGAGCAGGCATGGATACTCCTCTGGTGTGTGCGGATGACTTCACTTCATTAGCATGCTCCTGAGAGTTCTCCCCGACTGTCTTTTTTACTGACTTTAAGGCTCTGCTAATCAAAATCCTGCGGTGGTTAACTATTTCCTGGCGCCGGGGCTCCGGCAGGATGGGAATCCTCGGGACGGCGGCGGCCGCGCTGGAGCAGGAGCGGGAGGCACCGGCTCGCCCACGGCAATTCCTGCTCCCGGGATTGGCAGGTCATGGCTCCCAGCACGTCCCAGTTTTGTCTCCTCAACCTCCGGGCTCTGCCGGGACCTTCCAGCGGCGACGGAGGGAGAGGGAAAGCGGGGATGGGATTCCCAGCCCGAACCTGGTGTGTTTTGGGAGAGGGTGAAGCGGTTCAGGCACCCATTAACCTGTGGCACGGCACCAAACGTCCCTTCCACAAGCTGAGGTGTGATTCCAGGGGCTTGGAACAACCTGGGATGCTGGGACGTGTCCTTGCCCATGGCTCAGGGAATGGGATGAGCTTAAGGTCCCTTCCAACCCAACCCCATTCCATGATTTTGTGAGCCAGCCACATCCCAGGTGATGCCACCCTCCAGAAATGCCACTTCATCCTCTTCTTCATGTATTTCAGGTGCAGAGCTTCCTTCAAGAGGGAAACCCACTCCTGGGATAGAAAAGGGGGAAGCAAAGCATGGAAAAACAGAGCAACTCCTCTGTGAGCATCCCTGGAGTGTGGGACAGGGACAGGGACATTCCCAGGGCTCCCAGCTCCAGCCTCCTGCCTGTCCTTTGGGATTCTGCCTGGTTCTGAGTCCAGGTCGGGTTTTTCTCTGACAAGGAAAAACGGGAGTGGATTTTGCAACAGTGGGACAGGAAAAAAAAATTATTTAAAGAGAGGGACTCACTCCCATGGCCAGGGAGAGGACACGGACACGTTTGTCCATCCATGTGCACAGGACACGAGTGACCATCAGTGTGTCCATCAGTGTGTCCATGGACACGAGTGACCATCAGTGTGACCATCAGTGTGTCCATCAGTATGTCCATCAGTGTGTCCATGGACACGAGTGACCATCAGTGTGTCCATCAGTGTATCCATTGGTGTGTCTGTGGACACGAGTGACCATCAGTGTGTCCATCAGTGTGTCCATGGACACGAGTGACCATCAGTGTGTCCATCAGTGTATCCATTGGTGTGTCTGCGGGCACGAGTGACCATCAGTGTGTCCACAGACACGTGCCTGTGGTCACCCTGTCCCAGCACACGTGGATGTCACACCAAGCACACACATGTGCACACATCCATGGGTTGGGAATTCCGGGTTTAACCACTTGGATCCCTGCTCCCAGCACCAACTCCATCCCCAGAGAACAGCCCCAGCCTCACAATCCATCGATCCTGGGGGTTTGGGAGCCTTTCCTGAAGCCTCTGGAGCAGGATCAGGAGCAGCTGTGGGGTCTGAGCCCGGATTCCTGCCCGGCACAGCGAGGTCGGGAGCGGCCGAGTCCCCGAGCGTTCCCCGCTCCGTTCAGGAGCTGACCCACATTTTTTCCTCCTGATTCACGGCTCAGCTGCACTCAGGGCTATCTTTAGCCCCAGAGAGAGACGAGGAGAGGGCCCCTCTGCAATTCCAGCCTCCAAGGGCTGGGATTTTTCTGGGATATAAATATGTGTACACACCTTCCCTGCTTCCTACGGCGTCTCCGGCGCAAAGCTCCCGGCGCAGGTTTGATGCACGGAGGAGAATCCCAGAACCATTCTGGCTGGGAAAGACTGCCAAGATCATCCAGCCCTACCATTAGCCAGCACAAAATCCCACATGGGGTCCGAGGGCCTCCTCAGGAGCGGCTCCCACCCAGCCAGAGCTGATTGCGACCCGTTTGGGACCCTCTGGAAACGGCGCCGGCTGCGGAGGATCGGAGCATCGGGAGAGGGAGCTTTCCAAACCCTTCTTGCTGATGGAGCCACCCTGCAGTCAGCCCTGAGACAGGGCCCCCCCAGAAGATGGGGGAGCTGTTTTTCAAGGGCAGACGATGCCAAACAAATCCGTTCTCTGCTCCAGCTGCTCCCGGCCAAACTCCCAGGCACTTTCCCGGGCTGGGGAGGAACTCTTGCGGTCGTGGCCGCGTCCAGCACCCCCTGCACAAACGATAACATTGGAGCACTGTTTATCCCTGTCCTCCAGGGCGGGTTTTTTGGGATTTAAGCTGTTTCAGAGCCCTAAAGCCCATGTTTACTTTCCTGATGAGTAAAGCCCCGGCACTGGTGCGGGGGAGCCTCCGGAGCTGGTGTGAGGTTAAGGATGTGCTTAAAGGGCTAAAAATGGATTTTCTTTCTTTCTCTTTTCTCCTTTTTTTTTCTTTTCTTTCTTTTTTTTTTTTTTTAAAGCAAAGCCACAAAGCAGTAAAAAACCCAACCCTGGGACTGGCACATAAGACCTGCAAGCACCACCACCCCCTCCTTGGGCAGAGCCCTGGAGACAAAAATGGACTATGGACCTCAATTTGGGATTTTTTTGGTCCTGAACAGCCCTGATCCAGATCTGAGACCTTTCACCTGAAGACGTTACTTGGTTTCAAGAGCCAGCACCCAAGTTTGGCACAAATCTGCCACCAACCTCCTCAGAGACCAAGGGGTCTCCAGGAGAACTGAGTCAGGAACCTGGACAGGGTTTGCTGGATCCTCAAAAGGAACCTGGACAGGGTTTTGTGGACCCTCAAAGTCAGGTCAAGTCATGCTTAGAGGAGATTAGGAATGGACCCCTTTCTCCCACTCCATGAAATCCACAGGGGCTTTCCCAGGAAGCCAGGTTAGGTGGGATTTTTAGGTGAGAACGCCTCCTCTGGCCAAAGTTCATGTTTTCATTTCCTTTGTAAAATTGGAAAATAACTCCCAGGAGCTAGAACAGATCTCCTGGCATCCTGAGATCCACCCCCACTGCCAAGCCATTGGTGACGCCTCAGTTCATCCTGCTGGGATGGATGGAGGGGGTTGGTTCCCTGGATTTTCACATCCCATCAGGAACCAGGCTGGCACTCCCCCTTACGGTTCCAAATCTCTTAAAAATCTCCTTTTCCCAGCAGCTCTGCTGAGGTCAGGACATCAGATCCTCACCAGGACCTTGATTCCTCTCCTGGGTTTCTGTGGTCTCCCTTTGGAAAGGTGTATCCCAACAGTTCCCTTTCCTAAAGCCATAAATCCCAAGAAATGCTGCTTAAACCAGAAGTGTCAGATCAGAAAGTCTCTTCCAGCCCAGACTATTCCCAGATTCCATGACAACCATGGGAAGAAGGTCGATGGAGCTTCTCACACTGAGAGTGTAACCACCAAAAAAAATGCCAGTCTGGGAATTTGAAGGCCATTTAAAGTTATTCCTCACTTATTCCACGCATGGACACCAACCACAGCAAGCTGATGCCCCACAAAATCCCAGGTGGAGCAGGTTGGGATGGGTGGGTGCTCTCCATCTGTCCATTGATCCATCCATCCATCCATCCATCCATCCATCCATCCATCCATCCATCCATCCATCCTTCCCCCTCCCTCCCAGCTATCCCACGGAATGTGACTCAACTCTTTCATAACAAACACAAGTTGGGGAAAACCAAGCGAAAAGAAAAGGAAAAAAAAAAACCAACAAAAACCCCAACCCAGGCAGCGGCAGCAGCACAGGCTTTCTTCAATAATAAACATCTAAAAATGTTAATTAAATCATGCTTTTCATGGAAAACGATGGGAAAATACTTTCACACAATGCTCAGATCAACACAGCTTTTTTTTTTTCTTTTTTCCCCCCCCTCCGTCTCCTCGCAGCCAAAGGGATGGAGAGTGGGATGAGGGGCGGGAGCGCTGCGGATCCGAGGGAGCCACTTTGGGCAGCAGGGAAGCATCTCCAGAGGACGCCAGATGACTTCACGTGCCATGAATGTGGCTCCCAATGAGCCTGTGGTAAACAGAGATATCAGACCCAGATGTTTGATACTGGCCGCTCCTTTTGGGCGGCCACGGCCTCCCAGTGGCGCTGGAAAACCGCAGGAAAGCTTGGAGCCTTCTCATCTGGGGAGCTTTATCCCTCCAAAGAGGGCACGGGAGAAATCCCAGCCTTGGAATTTGGGGTGGATAAGCCCAAACAAGGGCAAGGCGGCACCTGGGAGGGAGAAGAGCTCCTGCAGTTTGGGGTTGCTCCCTTCGGATGTGTGAGCTCAGGGCAGGAGGGGCTGAAATCCCTTCTGGCGATAGCAAGGAGCACATCCGCCCTTTTCCCTAAAATCCATCCTCAGGGATGTTTTAGGGACAACTTCCAGGGTGTCCCACCGAGGTGAGCACACCTTGCAGAGGGGTCTTGGTCTTGTTGCTGCCTCTGCATCTCCCCCAGAGCTCTGCAGGGGTGCCAGCACTTCCAAAAGGGCTCCTTCCGCGTGGAGGTTTATGGAATGCAGGAGACATCCCACAGCCTGTTTTCCTCGTGTGCCCTTTCAATCCTGGGCTCCAAAGGGTTGCCTGCAGAGGAGCTGTGAGCCCTCTGCTCATTCCCAAAGCTGGGAGATGTTGGATCTTGGGTCCTTCCTGGACACAGCTGCTGTCCCAGCAAGACCAGTGTCCCATCTCCAAGGGCAGAAGATGGAGAGGGGCAGGCATGAGAGGCCAGGAGAAAATTCCTCTGCTGCCCCTTGTGGGGACTTTATGGTCCAGCCATTCCTGCAGGAATTCCTTCTGTGGCCTCTCCTGGTGAGGGATCAGTCCCACGCTGGATCCAATGACCTTGGAGCTCTCTTCTAACCTTGGTGATCCTGTGATCCTCTGGATCTACAGCTGCTGGGGACCAACAACCCTCCCATCCCAAGCCCATTCCCAGTTTTCAAGCTGGGAAACACTCGGTGGGTGGGGAAGGCTGGGGTGGCTTTGGGTGGCTCCTTGGTGGCTCTCCAGCAGCTCTGTCCTTCCCAAGTGCCTCTGATGTCCGAGTTCAGGGATTCCCATGGAGCGTGGCTGGGCTGGGCGACGGGATGGACTCAGATCCCCAGCAGCTGCTGCCATTCTGGAACTGCTATTTAAAGCCTTGAGAATTCCTGGAAAAACCAACCCAGAGCGAGCAGAATGGCAGAGGAGAGGGAGCGGAAAGGGCACGTCTGGCACTGTTAATGGGCTCTGACACTTCCAGCAGCCACATTTTCCCGATTTTCTGGGATTCTCCAAGTGTCTCCTTGAGAACAGCTCTCACTGAGCCATGCCCAAAAAGCAACCAGATGAAAGCTGGTTAGGAAGCAGTCAAACAATAGACCAGCAGATCCCATGGATGGGCTCCAAGATCCCATGGATGGGCTCCAAGACCCTATGGATGGTTCCAAGACCCTATGGATGGGCTCCAGCCTGCCCCAAAAGCGGGAGGGTGAGGAAAAGCCAGCTGAGAAGGGACAGGGAAGCAGGAGTCTTCCTCGAAACCCAGCAGCCACTGTGCTCCTGGCTGGGAGGAGACTGGGAGACACTTTGGGGTGGGACTGGAGCGGCCTGAGTCAGACAAAAGCATCCTGACAATGACGCTCCGGGGCCAGGAATTCAATGGGAACCAAGTGCTGGAAGTCGCCCAGCAGGATAATTCGGAGTGTGTGGAGCTGGCTGCTCCCAGCTGTGTGGGGAAAGCCAAATCTCTGCCACCATCCCCTGGGTGCTCCCTCCACCCTCTTGGAGAGAGCTCATCCCAGTTCTCATCCTCTCAATCCCACAACTGATGCCGTCATTCCAGAGAGGAGAGAGCCCGGGTCCGCTGCCTCCGCCCCTCGTCTGTTCTCCTTATTCTTGGATCGATGGAAGGATCCTCCTGGGAATGCCGTGGTGGAGCTGCCTCCCAGAGCAGCCAAAAGGAGCTGATGGAACCTTGGACACGGGCAGGGAGCCCATCACTGAGAGGCTGAGCTTTGCTTCTCCAAGAAAATCCCTGCAGGAATGCTCCAATATCATCCAAGCACGTTGAGAAGAACAGGTTGGAGCATCACATGGAGCATTCCCACGTAATCCAGGAGCATTCCCACGTAATCCAGGAGCATTCCCACATAATCCAAGAACATTCCCACGTAATCCAGGAGCATTCCCACATAATCCAAGAACATTCCCACGTAATCCAGGAGCATTCCCACGTAATCCAAGAACATTCCCACGTAATCCAGGAGCATTCCCACATAATCCAGGAGTTCCACCCCAAAGCCAGGGATCCGACCTCAAAGCGCAGTCCTCCCAACCTCGTTCTCTGCATCTCAGAGAGAATTCCTTGAGGAATTTTTCCAGCAGCAGCTCCCTTCTCCCCACACGTGGCAGAGCCCTGCTGAGGGGGAGCAGCCCCAGTTGTTGACCCCAACTTTCTTCCAGTGGTCTCCACCAGGCTCCCAGGAAACCCCGCTGTGCTCCCAGAACAAACCTCCCTGCATCCCCAGCTCCAAGGCCAGCACCAGCCGGGAAAACTCAACAACAAAGCCAAGATCCATCCATCCATCCACCATCCATCCATCCATCCATCCATCCATCCATCCATCCATCCATGCATCATCCATCCATCATCCATCATCCATCCATCATCCATCCATCATCCATCCATCCATCATCCATCCCTGCATCCATCCATCCCTGCATCCATCCATCCATCCATCCATCCATCCATCCATCCATCCATCCATCATCCATCCATCATCCATCCATCCATCATCCATCCCTGCATCCATCCATCCCTGCATCCATCCATCCATCCATCCATCCATCCATCCATCCATCCATCCATCATCCATCCATCCATCATCCATCATCCATCCATCCATCATCCATCCATCATCCATCCATCATCCATCCATCATCCTTCCATCCATCCATCCATCCATCCATCCATCCATCCATCCATCCATCCATCCATCCTTACCTCCATCCATCATCCATCCATCCATCCATCCATCCATCCATCCATCCATCCATCCATCCATCCATCCATCCATCCTTACCTCCATCCATCCATCCATCCATCCATCCATCCATCCATCCATCCATCCATCCATCCATCCATCCATCCATCCATCCATCATCCATCCCTCGCCTTGGGACAGCAGAGTGGGAAAACCTGCCCCCAGAACTGTGCGGAAAAGGGTCAGGCTGCATTTTTGGGAGCAGAGTTTTGTTGACGCCGTTGCTGCCAGGGGGAGTGGGGCGAGGGAAGGGGGAGAGGCCACGGACAGTACAGAGGGTCACCAGGAAAAATGCAGATTCTGTGAGGAGCAGCCGGCGGACGCGCTGGGAAACGCTTCCAAAGCGCTCCAGAAGCTTCAACCCAGACTAAAGCAAACAAACCCCACGGAGGGACAGATCCAGCCCCTTCCCAGGATGGTGTCCAAGCATCTCCAATTCCTTCACTGCAGGCTGAGAAAGGACAGGATTCAACCATGACCCAGCCAGGTCACATCAACTTTCCCAGCACAATTTCAGCAGCCACAGTCCAAGTTTCTTTGGATATCCATCACCCTTTGGAAGCTGGAAATGCCTTTTTCCCCCCTCTTTTTCCATACCAGGGTTTGCTTTCTCCCATCACATAAGATGTAGGGATGGTGCTGAAGTTTGGCTGGGATTTCACCCATTTGGAATGGGAAAAAGCCTGGAAAAGTTGTAGGTTTTGTTTTGCACAGCATAGCTCTAGATTTGCTTTTGCTATTTTATTCTGGTTTATTTTATTTTTTTTAAAATTTTTATTTTATTTATGCCTTAATTAAGAAAATATTATCTCCAGGACCCAGCACAAGCCCCAGGAGCAGCCATGGAGTTGCCAATCCCTGGCCAAACCCAGCAAAGACCAATAAACCGCAGAAGATTTGCTGTTCCCAACAATTCCTGCTCGGAAGCCCAATTCCCATGGAAAAAGGGGACTTTTCCAGAACAAGAATCACCACTCAGCACTTCGCAAATCCAAACTCCCAGTAAATCATCCCAGTCTCAGGTAGGGGGGCTGGAAAAATGGATTTTTAAAGTTGACTGCAAATTCCAGTGAACTTGGAGGGGGGAATGCTCTGAGGGCAGCTCCGGGAGTAAACTGGAGGCTGGATGAGCTGAAAAGCTGTGGGAAAAACCTGTTTTGGGGAACAGGGAGCCTCACCTAGACCAAATCCATCTCAATCTTTGTGGCATTTTGACCTTTTCAAAGGAAACCGAGGGTGCTCCCACTCCCCAGTGGAATTTTGTGATGTTCCAGGTATTTTAGGAGGTTTTTCCCTTCAGCGCCCGAGGGAAGCAGCACAGGATCTGTGTCCTTCTTTTTCCCTTCAACAAAACTGTTCCGACCAGAACTTCCCTTCCATCCACGCTGCCTCGCTAAGGGACAGCCTGGATTTCTCAGGACTCTCATCTTTCCCTTTGTTTTGTTTCCCAGGGATTTCTCCTTCCCCTGTCTTAACTCCTGGAGCTGGGGCACAATAATTTCCTGCAGGCGGCCGGAGCCGGGTGACCTTTATGAAACAACCCAGGGAGCACCTCCATTCCCAAACCTGCATTCCAAAATCCATTTCCTTGGAAGCAGAGGGGACCCTGGTGCCAGCCAGCCCCAGCTTTGCAAAGCCACGGCACTGAACGGGTGCAAAATTCCTGCAGGAGTCACCGGAGCCAGCGACGGGATCAGAGCACAGCAGCAACACTTTGGGGAAAGCCAATTTTTGTGTTTCCTGCATCCCTGCATGGCTTCAACAGCTCTTCCTCACCACGAGATCCAAGGAAAATCTGTCCTCCCCTGGTGGGAAACACCACTGTGCAGGGAAGTGCTGCAGGGCAGCTCCATCCGAGGCACCGTTCCTGCATCCCGGAGACCCTGGATGGCAAAACGTGACCCCAAAAAGCGACCCCAGAGCAATTCCAACCCCCACGAGCCTCTCCTGCCCTCCCGTTCCTCTTTTCCCGGCAGCATTCCCAACATCTCCCGAGCAAACCCAAGGGAATTGCATTACAGAGGAGCTGCGAGGGCGCGAGTGGAGCTGACACCACCATCTGCCAGCGCGTGAATCACGCTCACGTTATCAGCCAGCGGGAGAGAATTCCAGGATCCAGCCGGGAGCAGCTCGAGGCTGCGGGGTTGTTTGGACAGGAGAGAATTCCAGGATCCAGCCGGGAGCAGCTCGAGGCTGTGGGGTTGTTTGGACAGGAGAGAATTCCAGGATCCAGCCGGGAGCAGCTCGAGGCTGCGGGGTTGTTTGGACAGGAGAGAATTCCAGGATCCAGCCGGGAGCAGTTCGAGGCTGTGGGGTTGTTTGGACAGGACAGAATTCCAGGATCCAGCCGGGAGCAGCTCGAGGCTGCGGGGTTGTTTGGACAGGGCTCGGCACGATCCGCTCGGCCCCTCTCCCACTGCTGGTATCATTTCATTTCAAAGCGTTGTGGAAGAACAGAAATCAAGGAAAAAAAGGGGAAAAAAGGATTTTCTGGGGCTGGCCCAAGCTGGAGAACTGAAATCTTTCAGCACAAAATGTGTTTTTTCAAGATATTTGCTTTGCTTCCCATGGTGGGAAAGGGGTTTATTTATGGGATTATTATCCACTAAAGCAGGAGGAATTTGAGAATTCCTTAAGTGGCATCTCAGCCTGCTGGCTTTAGGAGCCTTCAGATTCAGCTGGATCCATGGAAAAGTCGCTTTTCCCTCCACACACCACCCCAAAAAGCCGCTCTCCTCCAAATCCACCCAAACTTTCCAGGGCTTCTCCTTGCTCCAGTGCTCGCCCACATCCACCCTGCTCCAGCAGATCCTCCCCACTTCCCTGCCAGCTTGGAGCAAGTTCACGGGAGCAATCCAGCCAAAACAAGCCATTTCTGGGATATTTTTGAAAGGTTTGGGTTGGAATTTTTGCTCCCTTTGGACAGATGGAGCAGCAGCTCTGCCGAGGGAGAACTCGCCGCTCCGAGCTGGGGCAGAACAGTTGATTCCCAATAAAAATGTGGTGATTTCCCAGTTTTACAGAGGAAATCAAAACGTAAATTGGTCAGAGGAGGTTTTCACTTACAAATCCCACCTAACCTGCGTTTTGTGGGGTGGGAGGAGAGGGTGCATTCCCTCACGTGAGCAGAGGACATTTCCCACACACGCAGTCTAAATAAGGCCAGGTTTAGACGGATTCTGGGAATCTGAGCCAATCTTGCATCCTCTGCTGCCTGGTTATTTCATTCCTGATAAATATCTCCCTCTCCCAAGCCCTCCTCCCTTACAAGAAGCCCTCTGCCATGAGGATCAGGTGGGACACAGGGACCTGAAGCAACTCCTTGATTTTACAGCCAAATCCCAGGGCACTGTCCCAATTTCTTTTACTTTTTCCAGATCTAAAGATGATTTCAGCCATTCAAAGCTGAGACGTTCATCCCACCCAAGCCTCTGGATGCCATTCCATTGGGATTGACACGGGCATTGACCAGCTGGAAAATCCCATTTTCCTCTTCCCCACATGGGCAAACCAGTCCCAGTCACCACCAGAAATACCCCCAGGGGAATATTTGGGATGAAGATTTGCCTCCCAGGACCAACGGATATTTTTTTTTTTCCCTGTGAGAGTGGGGAGGCACTGACAGAAGTTTTCCAGAGAAGCTGTGGCTGTCCCTGGAAGTGTCCAAGGTGAGGATGGACCGGGCTTGGAGCATCCTGGGATAGCAGAAGGTGTCCTGTCACTGTAGGACACGAAAGAACACAAACGTACATTGCTGTCCTCAAGGTGAAGAAAAAAGGGAATGTTCATTTTCTGACTCCCAACATTTATAGTTTTCCAAAGGTGACAGTGGCTTGGAGGGTGACAGTGCCACCTCTCCAATGACACTGGACAGACCAAGAGTCCATCAAATTTCTCCTCCTCCATGAAAGAAGGCAAAACAATGAGTTATTCACAAAAAAGTGTGTGAAAAAATTCATTACAAAAATGTAAACATCAAAAAAACTTTAAAAAATATTTAAAAAATCAAAGCAACGGCGTCCTGTGGAAAGTGGAATGGGATGAGCTTTCAGATCCCTTCCAATCCCAAACCATTCCATGGCTGCCCCACCTACGGGCTTCTCCACGCTGCCTCGGGAGCAGCGGGGAGGAAGAGCCAAACTCTTCCTCCACACACGGATGAAGAGCTCCAGAGGCAGAAGGACAGGTACCTCCCGGGAGCGCCTGTCGCCGTGGCTGCCTGCCAAGCCCTCCTCCTGCTGCCGCTGGGTTTTCCAGCAGCCCGCGGCTCCGCGTTTCCACGGGAGCATCTCCCGCCTCCACCACCATTGTTCCCGGTCCCACCTGCTCCCGATCCCCCCGTGCCCCCGGGCTTCGGGAACGAGCCCCGGCACGCGGGACGTTGTTTTTAGCAGCCTGACAGATGCCAAACCTGAGCGAGGCGCCTGATAAACCCAAGGTCAGGAAGGAATTTTAACTCCACTTAATTGCTGGGAGGCACCTGGGATCCGAAACACACCCAGGCAGCTCGGGAGGGAAAAGCTGCAGAGAAAACGAAGGGATTAACTCGATTTCTTGTTTGGGTTGGGGTTTTTTTTTAAATGGAAATCCCGCTTTCTGCCAAGTTTTCTTGGAGCAAAGGTTTCTGTCCTGCTGCCAGCCCTGCCAGCCTCAAGGAGGCAAAATTCCTGAGTCAGGTTTCGCCAGGCAAAGTGATGCTGCCTTCAAAATAATTCCACTGGGGAAAAAAGGGGCGGATTTTCTATTCTCTCCTCACTCTGACAATGTTTTCTTGGGCTTCCAGTTCCACCATTTTTAGTCCAAATGAACCTGGGAATCTCCAGGAATCTCTGGCAGCTGGGGATTTGAGTGAGTCAGTGAGTACCATGGGATTTGGGGTGCCACAGTTGCAGGATTTGGGGTGCCACTGCTCCAAGATTTGGAGTGCCACTATCCCAGGATTTGGGGTGCCACTGCTCCAGGATTTGGGGATGCTACTGTCCCAGGATTTGGGAGTGCCACTGCTCCAGGATTTGGGTGCCACTATCCCAGGATTTGGGGTGCCACTGCTCCAAGATTTGGAGTGCCACTGCTCCAGGATTTGGGTGCCACTATCCCAGGATTTGGGTGCCAGTGCTTCAAAATTTGGGTGCCACTGTCCCAGCTGGAGACCTGAATTCCTGCTGGGGGCTGCTTCCCATGCTCATCCCACTGCTCCATCCCTCTGCCCATCCTGGTCTGGATCCAGCCACTGGTGGGGAATCCTCCCTGGAGTTTTCCAGCCCGGCACCCATCACAGCAGTGGCCTCCAAGGCAAAGCTGCAATCGGGGATAAATCCCTTTCCCCGCTCTCAGCTGCTGGATGCAGGAATCTGGCCGGCGCATCCGAGCCCTCGTTCCTCGGCCGCCGCCTCTCGCGTTGCCCTCCCTTCCAAGAAAAATGGAAACAGGAGACAAAGGAACTTTCCTACGCCGCATCCAGGCCTGCCTGCTGCCAGATGAGCATCAGGAGGTTGTCTGAACGTGCAAATCCCGATTGCTCCCAAGGAAAACCAGCAAAAGCCAGAGCCCGAGCTCAGAGCGGGAGCTCCAGCTCAGCCTTTGGCAGGAGCCGCCGCCACGGCCAAGTGCACGGTTGGGATGGTGTCACCAAAAGGGGCTGAGGTGGGATTTTCCCCCCAGGAATATTTTTAGCAGCCCAGAATTCCCCCTCCTGCTTCTCCTAGTGCCGAGGTTTAGCCTGAGGGGCTCCTGGAGCTGCTGGGATGTGTCGGGCCAGGTGTTTGAGCTCACCAGGGCTTTGCCAGAAGGGAGAGGATTCCTGTGCTGGAATTCCCGGAGAAGCTGGGGCTGCCCCTGGATCCTTGGGAGTGTCCAAGGCCAGGCTGGATGGGGCTTGGAACAACCTGGAATAGTGGGAGGTGTCTCTGACATGGCAGGGGGTGGAATGAGATGAGCTTTGGGGTCCCTTCCAACCCAAACCATTCCATATGAGATGGGATTTCTGGATTTGGTTTGGAGGGATCCAGAACAAGCTGGATGAGATTGAAATTGTTTTTCTGTTGAAGACAAAATCATCTCCAAATGGAGAATCCAGACAACAGCAGGAACAATCCCCCTCAGGAATGTTTGGAAGTGCTGCAGGTCCTGTCCCCAAACTGGTGTTCCCGTTTTTCCATCACATCCCCATTGAACCCAAGGAGCTGGTACTGGAAAATTGATTCCTAATTCCAATTATTTATGGGTGTCTTGCGATGGCCCCGAGCTGGAGCCCCATCCCAACATCCCCACAGTGGATCTGAGCTAAGCTTTCTCTCCAGCCAACGAAAGAGAAATCAGTGAATCACAGGAAATTAAAAATTCATGGGATTTGTCGCCATCTCCACCCCACAACTTCCACTTTTAGCTCAGCAAAACCAGGCAGGGACCATTTCTTGATCAACCTTTTGAAATTCCGACCTTCTTGGGAGGAAATCCAGTAAAATCTGACCTTTCCTCAAGCACCCGTAAACCTTCTCAATTTTTTTTCATTCTGCTTTAAGATTCCCTGTTTTTATTGGGCCCCAAATGCTGAGTTATTCCTCATTTTTATTTTCCTGCCCTTTTTATTTCCCTCCCCTTTTCTTGCCACCGAATCCGGCGGGGAACATCCCGGAGGAGGGGGAATTTTCCACCCTTTCTGGTAGCAAATTCCTTAGGTTGCATTTGAGCCTTTTGTGGCTTCAAAGGAACAGCTTGAGCTCCGCAAGGCTCCGGATTGGCCAAGGAAACCTGAAACATCCCAAGATTCCTAAGGGCAGAAGAATTTTTAAAAGGTTACATCGTGGAAAAAGAAAATCTGGAAACCTTGCAGGAGCCAGGAGCTTCCTTGGATGCTCCAGCAGAAAAAGGGCAGAAGAGGGGGAGGGAACGTCAAAATTCCCCCCTGGAAGCGAATTCCACCCGACAGAAGGAAAAGCATTTGATGTCCTGCAAAGCCAAAGCGGTGAAGAGCTTTCCTGACCCTCTTCCCAGATCCATGTGGATAATTGTCCCTCTCTTTTCTGGCACAGCATTCCAAAGGCACCCTGGGCTGTCCCCAGGGACTTCCAAACCCCTTTCCATGGGAATATTTCCGTTTCCCGTTCACTTTCTCCAGGCCCTTTTAGCACAAATCCCTAAACTTTGGGATGAACCTGCAGAGGGAATATCCCAAATTCCCTCTGCTGGGGTTTGGGAGCCTTGAGGCCAGTCCTGAGTGTGGGGCTTTGGGCTGGGAGGAAAATCCAGAGATCCTTCCCTAATATTCAGTCTAAGAGGTGTTTTTGCCACTTGGCTGGGGAATGGAATAAAATAAAAAAGAAAAACAAATAAATAATAAAGTAAATAAAATAAAATATTTATTTAAAAGAATATTTATTTTTAAAATTTTATTTCAATAAAAATTGAAATAAAATTTTTAAAAATACATTTAAAAGAAAAATGGCATCAAAAGAAGAATGAAATAGAAAGCAAAACTAAAAAAAAGTAAAAATAAAAATTACTGAAAGAAAATGAAAAGGAATAAACAGAAATTATATAAAAGAAGAAAATAAAAAGACAAAAATAAAAGTTAAATGAAAAAGAATAAAAAGATGAAATAAAAAGTAAAATACAATTAAAATCAGGAGTAAGACAAAAAATCAAAATGAAAAATAAAATAGAAATAAAAGCATAAAGGAAATAAGTAAAATAAAAAGACAAAAATACAAATAAAATTAAAATTAATGAAATTGAAATTAAAATTAAAATAAGAGAAAATTTAGAAAAAACAGAAACAAATTAAATAACGATGAAATGAAATGAAATGAAATGAAATGAAATGAAATGAAATGAAATTCCCCCTTTCCAAACCCGCTGGAGCAGCCCCTGGGATTCCCAAGGAATCCTGCAGTTTAAGCTGAGCTCGGCTGGAGCTAAGCGGATCCTTGAGCTCCCTCCTAGCCTTAAATGCATCCATCCGTCCCGGGAATCCGGCTCTGCCCCATGGATGTGAGGAGCTGGGAAGCCCCAGGCTGTGGCAGGGTGGGCTCCAAGTGGGACAGGAGCAGGATCTGGGAATGAAGCCTTGAATCCACATCCTATCCAACCAAACAGCACTCCAGCAGACAAAATCCCAGCAAACACATGGAAATCCCAGCAAATTCCAAACCAGCCAAATCCCAGCAAACACATGGAAATCCCAGCAAATTCCAAACCAACCAAATCCCAGCAAACACATGGAAATCCCAGCAAATTCCAAACCAACCAAATCCCAGCGAACAGATGGAAAATCCTTTCCCACCCCTGTAAATACAGCACTCCAAACTGGAAAAAAGCTTTTGTTCCCCTTTTCCCAGAGCTGATGGAATCTAATCCTGATTTTCCCTCTATTTCCTGCCACGGCAGCCCAAAGCCACCAAAGCTGTCCCCAAAGCTGCCTGGGGATGTCAAATCCCATTATGAGGCTCCAAAAATGGGGGGAAAGTCCTGGAATCCATAATTCACCCTTTGGCAGCAGCCAAAATGAGCCATAAATGAGATTTAAACCAAATCTGCCCCAAAATCAACGAATTAATGGGTTTGAACTCTCTTATCAATCAAAATATCCACAGGTAGATGTTGTCCTGCTTTCCTGCTTTTTCCTGGAGCTGGGGATGGAACAGTGGGACAGGAACTGCTGCTGGAGCACCAGATGGATCCAGAGGCTTGGAGCCACCCCCGTGTGCCCGCCCAGAGGTGACAGCGTGGGAGGAGAGGCAGAAACCTCCCTCCAAAGATGTGGAGAGGCAGGAAAACGGCAGGAAAGCTCCAGAGGGAACTCCCTGGTTGCCAGGAATGCCGAGGTGTGGAAAAGCTCCCTGACTGAGACAAATGGGAAGCGAGGAACGAGAGGTCTCCGGCTGGTGCTTCCCGCAAATAAACAACCCCGGAGCCTGATGGCAAAGGCAGATATTCCCGGGAGCTCCCCACAGCCAGGGGTGCTCCACGAGCTCCAGCACCTCGTTCCTTAATTAGGGATTGCCATTGGATAATCAAGGAAAACACAACAATGCTGGAAGCGGGAATGGGATGGGGGGAAGGAGAGGGAGAGCCGGGATGCGGTGCTTGGGAAAAGCTCGTTAGTGCAGCTGCAATTAGCGCTGCTCTGGGGGGATTGGATGCCAGGACAGCTGGGAATTCCCTCCTTCCCTCCCGGCACTCACACAATTCCTTCAATCTGCAGTGTGGGAGCAGCCAGAACTCGTTCAGGGTTGCCCTTCTTCCTTGCTTTGGGCATCTCCAAGCCTGAGCTCCAGCTCTCCTGAGACCTGGGATGTCGGGAAGATGGGATGCCAGGATCTTAAAGGACTGGAGGTATTTTCTTTCTTGGCTTTGTTTCTCAATCTTATCCCAATAATCCATGAAAAACATTATTATCCTGCAAAAACCAGGAAAGCCCGGATGGTTTTGGGAGCCTACGTCCTGCCTGTGAACTCTGCTCACCGAGGGCATTTTATGTGTGCGTTTTATGACTGAAAACCTCCCGGATCTGTTTTTCCCGTTGCTGTTTTCCACGGATGAGCCTCTGGAAGCTGCGCAGCCAGAAACACCCGGCTCGCTCAGACAAAGCGTTTTTTAAAGCTGAATTCCGGCGCTGAAAGAACCAAGGAGCAGAGCTGGGGGCACGCCTGGATCCCATGCTGGGCCTGAGCAAGGATCCTCTGGAAGAGGAGGGGAAGGTTATGAGAGGGAAGAGTTCCCAGCCCTTGTTTTTGGGAACGAAGCCAAGGCGGCTCCTGGAGGGGAGCTCAGGTGCATCAGAGCGGGAGGAGGGGGGATATGGGATTGTTCAGAGGCCTTGGAATTGTGTTCAAAGACCTTTCACGATGCATTAAAGGAAAAGAAGCAGGAGAATGGATTTGGACGTTTATTATTTTGTCTAAATCTGTGTCTTGGCTTAGCTGGAATAAAGCACCGGGGTTTCTTTGGGATTGGTGGTGTTCTCCAAGGCAGAGCTGGCTCTGCGACAATCCATGCTGGGATCATCCTGTCTGGATTCCCTGCTCACTGCAGAGCACCTGAGCGAATCCCTTCATCCATCCCCGTGCACAGAGCCAGCTTTCCCATGGATCAGACGCTCCTGACAAAGCCCAGCTTGGTCCCACAAAGAGCAGAGCTCAGGGGACACGAGAACGCGGGACATGGGCATGAAGGACAAGGGACATCACAGAGAATTCGGGATATCATCGTCCCACAGAATTCGGGATATCATCATCACACAGAATTCGGGATATCATCGTCACACCTGGCACAACGCAAGCAGTCAAACTCTGATTTAAATCTGATCAACTGTGATTATGAGCTCATATTAAACTCTGATTAATTTTAACTCTGCTTTTTCTGGCAGTCCAGCCACAGCCACGAGGATTTAACGGCATTGGACTGGGGATTGCTGGAATGCTGGCACCGGGAATGACGGGGAGACAGGATGCACTGGGAGACAGATAAGAGATAAGGACCAGGATCCCGCCCAGCACTCGGCATCCTCACACAATAAAGAGCTTTATTCCACTGCTCCTGGGACTGGTGTGCACTAATTTAACCCAATTAAAGTGCTATTGCAACAGATTGAATTAATGACTCCGCTGAGGGCAAGGCAGATCTTATCCAGGGATTGGGAAACGTCATTTGCTGAAAAAAAACTGCACGGGATTGGGAATAACCTGCAGAGGGAGTGGCAGAGTCAAGGAGAAGCCCTGGTTTTGTCCAGGGTTGCAGCCCTGCAGGTTCCAGTGGGATGGAGGCACAGCAGGACCAGCATCACGCTGGGATTCCCATGGATTTTGCTCTCTCTGGGGGAAAATCTCTCTTTATTCCAGCTCCAGGGGAAGACTTCCAGCTGGACAAAAGGCTGCAAGGTGCGGGGTGCTTTCCCAACCCCCCTCTCCTGGGGAAGCTGCCCTGGTGTCTCCTGGCCCACGGGAAATGTCACCCCACAGCTCTGCTGGGGCTCTGCTTGGGACCTTTTCCATGCACTGCAATTCCCAGGCTGGAATGCTTGGTGCTCCCCTGGGAACGTTCACCCTCAGTGACCCGCCCCAGGTGAAGGGGTCCCTGCTCCATGCAGGACCAGACGAGCTTTGAAGCTCCCTCCCATCCCAAGCTTTCCATGATTCCATGACCTGATAATGCTGGAAATGCAGATAATTCTCTGGAATTCTTGGACACGGCCAGTGCCCAGCCCAGCCCCACAGAGTGTTGTCCCCAAGGGAAGGACACGAGTGCCCCATGGCCACACCTGAGCCGCAACAAAGCGGCCACTGAGGAATAAAATTCGGATTCCTTCCAGGCTCCCTGGTGGGTGCAGCCCAGCAGCACCTCCGGCGTGTTCCTCAGCCAGCCCAGCCCTGCAGGGCCAGAGGTGCCTCTCCTCAGCCCCATCCCAGCCACCGAGCCTTTCCCATGGTCCTGGAGTCAAGTCCCAGAGTGGGAATCACTGCAAAACCAACACAGCCTTGGAGAGCGTGGAACGATGCCAAAGAGAGGGATGGGAAAAACTCACAATTCCAAGCGCCAGAGAAGACAATGAGACATAACAAAGCTTTGTTTGGGAGGGGGTTTCTTCAGGGGAGAGGGGAGAAGGCTGGACAGGGCGCTGGGGGGAATTTTAGTCCCAATCCACATCCAATCCAGCACTCCAATAATTCAGTGGAAGCCAAAATTTTTTCATATCCAAACGACCACATTTTGGTGCAGAAAACTGCCTGTCCAAAGTCCTGGAGCAGCTCATTCCGAGTGCTGGGAGCTTCACTGGGATGGTGCTGGAGCAGCAAAATGAGACAGGGAAACACTCCTGCCTCATCCAGAGGGATTTCCCTTGGGAATTTTAAGGAGGCCCCAGTGAAGTCCTGTGCCCCTGCAGGGACCCCTGCACTGAGTCCTGTCCCTCCCCTGGGCACCCAGAGGCTGCTCAGACACATCCAGGAGAGCCTGGAATTGGCATCCTCTCCTGCCTCATGTCCTGGGGACTCCTGGTGCTCACCCAGATGCCACAGTCACCTGTTTTAGGACATTCCAGGCGCCTTTCCGTGGTTATTCTGGGATGATCAGCTCAGGTTTGGCATCTGCCTCAGCTGCCTGAGGTGAGGCAGGTGAATCCACGCTTCACCTGCCAAGGAGCTTCCACTGGGAGCGAAGAGAGGCTGAGCCAGAGAATTCCCCACTGTGACAGCAACAAAAAAAATCCCCTCTGGAGAGCATTGGCCTCGCCGTGAACTTGACAGGGAGAAAAAACATTCCAGGAGTTGGGAGCTGCTGCTCCCTCAGCTGTCACGGGTGGTGCCTGCGTGGTGGAGCTGACAGATGTCACCGGGCAGCAGCCACAGCCCTGGCACAGGGACCAACCCCTGCCCTGGCCCCAGCCGGGACGGCTTTGGAGGGAGCAGCTCCCAGCCCGGAGTGCCCTGGGATGGGAGGGCACAGCCAAAAAGCAGCAGGAATTCCGCAGGGGACAGCCACAAATGGTGCCTGGGGTGACCAAACCAGCAGGGCACGGGCACCCTGTACCCCAGCAGGATGTGCCAGCAGCAGGGTACCCAAGAGATTGTGCTGGCTCACAGGATTCATGGAAAGGCCACGGGCAGGGACACCTTCCACTGTCCCAGCCTGGGCTTGGGCACTGCCAGGGATCCAGGGGCAGCCCCAGCTGCTCTGGGCACCTGTGCCAGGGCCTGCCTGCCCTCACAGGGAGGAATTCCTTCCCAAAACCCCATCACCAGTGGGAAGCCATTCCCTTTTATCCTGATGTCTCCCTGAAAAGTTTCCCTGCACTGGAGAGCAGAATCTGAGCAGCTGGAGGAGCTGAACCCCATGGAAAAGGCAGATCCTACACCTCCCTCCCCACCAGCACAGCCACCCTCCCTCCCTGCATGTTCCCTGCTGCCATCCCAAAACTGCCATTCCAGGACTGCCATTCCAGGATTGCCATTCCAGGGCTGCCATCCCAGGGCTGCCATGCCAGGACTGTTATTCTAGGACTGCCATTCCAGATTGTTATTCCAGGGCTGCCATTCCAGGATTGTTACTCCAGGATTGCCATTCCAGGGCTGCCATCCCAGGATTGTTATTCCAGGATTGTTACTCCAGGATTGCCATTCCAGGACTGCCATTCCAGGGCTGCCATCCCAGGATTGTTACTCCAGGATTGCCATTCCAGGATTTCTATTCCAGGACTGACATTCCAGGATTGTTACTCCAGGATTGCCATTCCAGGGCTGCCATCCCAGGATTGTTATTCCAGGATTGTAACTCCAGGATTGCCATTCCAGGACTGCCATTCCAGGACTGTTATTCCAGGGCTGCCATCCCAGGATTGCCATTCCAGGACTGCCATTCCAGGGCTGCCATCCCAGGATTGCCACTCCAGGACTGCCATTCCAGGGCTGTCATCCCAGGATTGACATTCCAGATTGCCATTCCAGGATTGTTACTCCAGGATTTCTATTCCAGGATTGCCATTCCAGATTGCCATCCCAGGATTGCCATCCCAGGGCTGTGCTGTGGCTGCCAGCAGAACAGGGATCTGTTTTCCATGCACCTGATGCAGGAGGGCTTTGCCCTTTCCTTCCCTCCCCTCCTCAGAGCCAGCAGGACACGGCAGGGACAGCACAGGCACATTCCAGCAGGAAGAATTGGAGCCCAGCTGGAAAACACAGCTCAGAACCTCCAAAGGCTGAGCCCGTCCAGAGCCAGCTCTGGGATTTTTACCACGATCCAAAGCATTGCTTGGGAGGAGCTCTGGGCTGGGCTTTGGAGCTGCCGCTGGCACCTCCAGCCCCACCAGCTGGACCAGGTTTCCCTGATCCATGGGACATCCCTGCCCCAGAGCTGCGCCCTTGGGATGACCAATCATCACCCACAGGCTGCTCCATCCCCCAGGATCAAGGGCATTTCCCAAACCTCTTCCATCCTCCCTCTTTGTCCCGCTGAACTTTGTGCTTCCCCCATGGCAGGGGGAATTTCCTGCTTCCTGAGGCAGCAGTGAATACTTCAATATCCCAAATATCCCACATTTGGGGAATGTGTGCCTGGATTCTGGAAGAGCTGCCCCCATCACCACCTCATTCCCCCTGGTTTTCCCTCCATCCTCACCTTGGTGCATTTTAAATTCATTTTTGGCAACAAACTCCCAACATTTTTTTTGGCGCCAGCAAATACTTCTGTGTAGGAGAGAATTCCCAACTCATCAGGAGACAATTCCCAATCCAGCAGGATTTCATGGAGCTCAAGAACAAGTTCACTTTTCTTTGTCTTATTTTTTTAAATATAAATAGAAATCTTTCTCCCTGTTGCCTCTCTCCTTCTAATTCCTAATTGGACAAGGCAGGCTCTTTCCTATTTCTGATAGGGCTGTGCAAAATGATGAGATCCATTAAATTTCCAAACGGAAAAAAAAAAAGCCTCCAAGCCTTCTCTGCTGATTTCCAAACCCTCCCCCGAGCACATGTGCTCTGGGCAGGGTAATTCTGTTTGGGGTAATTCACTTGTGCTAATTTCCTGGAAGTCTTGCAGGATACATGACTCCATTTTTGGGTGTTTTTCCACATAAATTCAGGATTAATTTCCCTGAGAAATATTTAAAGGTAAAATATCTCCAGAGAGAGCAGAGGCTTGTTTTTTTTGTTGGTTTTTTTTTTTTGTTTGTTTTTATTTTGGTTTTTTTTTTTTGTCTTTTATTTTGGTTTTTTTTGGTTTGTTTTTTGTTTTGTTTTGTTTTGTTTTTGATTGCAGGAGCAACATGGCCTAGTGGAAGGTGGAATTGGAATAAATCAATTTTAACCAACTTCCAACCCAAACCATTCCATGATTCTGCAGATCAAATCCCAGGCTCATCCACTGCTGGGTTTTGGAGCTAACAGGGGGCTGTTATCCCAAAAAGCACCTCAAACAAAAGTCCCAACTTTCCCTGAAATCCCGAGCCCTTGGAATTGTAATTCCAGTTAATCTGGGTGACTTCATGCCCGCAAATTGCTCTGAAAGGAAAAATGAGGATTCTACAAATCACCCAAGAGCTGTGAGAAGGTTGAAGGGTGAATATCAGATATTCAGGATGGGTTCCTTAGGGATATTTAGGATAAATGCTCCAAAAGGGGAACATTTTAGCAGGAGGCAGCTCTGGAGTGCCCAGGGAAGGAACAGCTCAGACAGAGCTGCAGAGCAGGAGAAGGAAAATTCAGCCCCCTACATCCAAAGGGAATCTGTGCCCTGGGAGGGGAGATCCCTAATTCCAGCCAGGAGAGATCCCTAATTCCAGCCAGGAGAGATCCCTAATTCCAGTCAGGAGAGACCCCTAATTCCAGTCAGGGGAGATCCCTAATTCCAACCACAGGAGATCCCTAATTCCAGTCAGGAGAGATCCCTAATTCCAGCAGGAAACATCCCTAATTCCAGTCAGGGGAGATCTCTAATTCCAACCAGGAGAGATCCCTAAGTCCAACCACAGGAGATCCCTAAGTTTAGCAGGAAAGATCCCTAATTCCAGCCAGGAGAGATCCCTAATTCCAGCCAGGGGAGATCCCTAATTCCAGCCAGGGGAGATCCCTAATTCCTGTCCCCACAGCTGGAGCTCAGCAGTCTCCTGCAGAAGGAGCAGGGATTGGGATGGAGCCTGGAGAGCAGCAGAGCAGCTCCTCACACTTTCCCATCCCTCTGCTTTTCCAGGATTGATTCTTTCCCTCAGTATAACCCCACCAGGGAGATCTCTCCCCTTTGGGATTTTTGGGATGAGCTGCTGCCCCACAAATCCCAGCTGGCCCCGAGCTCTGCTGGAGTTGGCTTTCACCTCCAGGTGGAGCAGGGCTGCTGTGGCAGGGCTCAGTCCTGCTGTCCCTCCCTGAATTCAGCCTCCACTGGATCCCGCACTGGGAAAATCCCACCCCTGGATCCCGAATGTCACCTCTGGAGCCATCGTTTGTCGGGACAGACGGACAGAGTACACGAGGTCCTTGAACCTTGGTGCCCACACCCATCCTGGGAGGTTCTGCAAGGGACTGGATTGTGGGATATCCCGATGCCATGAGGGGATGAAGGTTTGGAGCATCTTTCCCATGGCAGGAGAAGATTTGGAGCTTTCCAGGAGAAAGCCTCCCAGTCCAGCGTGGATTTTCGCGCTCTGAGAGGCAGAATTTGGAAGCTGCTCGCAAGCCAGGAAGGGAAAATTGCAATCCAGGGAGGAGGGGAGGAAAACCTGGATCCAAAGCCACCCTCCTCACTTACAGGAAGGCAACTGGGAGGACGCAGTGTGGAAATGAACTTCCCAAAATAACGGGAATTTAACGCTAAGCAAAACACCCGGCCGCAGACGGACTTAATCACTCCGAAGTGAGGGAAGGTCATTAAACAAACAGCACAATCCAAAGTGTTGATTTTGGGGATATATCCAGCTATCAGCTCTTCAGGAGAGCAAATAAACCTCGGGAATTTCACGGCACAAAGGTCCCTGGAGCGCTGAGACAAAGGGAAAAACCCAAACCCGAGCCTTTGCTGACACACCAGGTCCATAAAGGCTCTTTCACCGGGATGGAGGCAGGGCTGGGAAGGGAATGGGGATTTCCAACGGCACTTTATGGGCATTTTTCTTCCCTGATTCCTTATTTTTCTGCACCATAATCCCAATTCCACCATAAAAAATGTTGATGTGGATTGTGGTTGGTGGAACCGTCCTTAGCCAAGAGCAGCTCCTGGGCTGCTGCTTCCCTAAAATTGAGATTCCCGGTGGCTCAGCCACTCCAGCGACCTCCTCAACCTTTTCCCTGTGGTAAAACCTGGGATATAACTTTTTATCCTCCTCCTCCTGTTTTCCTTCCTCTCCAGCTCTGTTTTCAGAACAGATGATCCAGGGATCAGGGCTCGCTAAGGAGTTTCCCATTCCTTTTGCTGGCACAAGGAAATCTGTGCAAAAAGGGCACAAAAAGTCCAGCTTTTCCATAAATCCAGTACCCTGGAAGTCTCTAAGTGGCATGGTGGGATCCTTACACTGGGCTTGATGGGAGTTCTGCACGTGGAAATTGTTCCTGAAACTTGTGGGACCATAAAATGGGAATTCACCAAGTGCTTTTGACCTTGCATCCCTCCCCAGTCTCCTGGATGGGGAATTTCACTGGTTTTATAGGAATAAAGCCGGGTAAAACCTTTGGAATGATCTTTTCTGTCACACCTACGTTTTGCAAAGCAGGAGAGGGATTTTCCTGGAGCAGCAAAGATCCTTTACAGGGATTTAGGAGCGGGAGTGACACAAAATTGCTGTGGAGCCTCTGGAGAGAGGATTTTCATGGAACAACCACTTGGAATAAATCACCCTCTTGGAATCACAGCTCTACACCACAGAGATGCCCAGATGCCAATGCACACACTCAGCAGAAGTAGAGAAATCAAAACCAGACCTAGAAATCCTGGGAAAAATCCCCCCAAGAACCAACGGGGATGTGAATCCGCCTCTGGAGCCGCTTTTGGAAGGATTCCTCGGAGCTCCCCATGCCAGCAAAAGCTCTGCTGGGCCCTCCCGATTTTCCTGAGTCACCAGACGGTCAAGCAAACATCAGGCACAGGACTCCTGTCCAACTCCAGAGCAGATCCCCTTCAAGGCGTTTGCTCCATGCAGGAATCAACCCCGGCATGGACGAATTCCCGCTCCCCAAACAACCCCGATGATTAGCGTTGATTAATGGGGCTGTTAGAGGCTCATTCATCACCAGTAACTCACAACATCTTTTTCCACACGGGTTCCAACTCCCGAGGAGCTGGAAAGGGAAACGGTTCTTTTTCATGGCCTTTGTTGCCTGTTCCCAAACACATCCCGGGATTGGGGTTTTTCAGGGCTGCCCACAAGACCTGCCCAGCTCCAAAACCTCTGCACAGCACAGGATTTTTCATTAATCGCCATCTCTCTCCCATGTTTTCTTATAATCATGGAATCATTTTAATTGGAACAGCCCTCTAAGATTGAGTCCAACCCATCATTCCCTCAGTGTTCCAAGGCCACCACTGACCGTGTCCCCAAGTGCCACATCCACACGCTTCTCAAATCCCTTCAGGGATGGGGATTCTACCACTGCCAGGGTTGGACAACCCTTTCCAGGCAGAGATTGTCCCTGAAATCCAACCTAAACCTCCCCTGGCACGCCTTGAGGAGGAGCGCCCCTTACCTGGAGGTTGCTCAGTGTTGCTCAGCTTCTAAAATGATTTTGTTTCCCCCCCAGGTTTAATTTTCCTGCAGGAAAGAACTGCCATAAAATCCTGGATTTGGAAACCAGGCAGTCTGGGATGCTGGGTTGGGAATGATACAGCACAAGGAAAAATTAGGTCAGATTTTGGGCTGCAAACACATCCTTCCACCCAAAACCACAGAGAGTGTCCCACGCACGGGACCTGGAGCTTGGCTCTTTCCCAGAACACCCAGGAAAACCAGGAAACAGAGTCACACATCCACCCTCAATGGCCAAGATTCCACCTGAGATATTCCCTGCTTCCCAAATGTGGGATTTTAGTGCTGAAATCCACGGGTTCCTACAGAGGAATTGTTTGGGAAGGCGCAGGATAATTTGGGCTCACCCTATAAAAGGCACCACATCCTAAGAACACACAACCCTACAGATCCATTGGGAAAGGATGGCTCAATCCTCACGGGTGCAGGGATCAGGGAGCAGCCAGCGGGGCTGGCAGCAACCCAGACCTCACAAGCAAAGTCCATAACATGGAAAACTTTCTCCACTGTGTTATTTGATTCACCAATCCAGAAATAGCAAGATGTTCCTTACCTTCCTCAGCTGGATCCACGTTCCAGTGGGGATCAGAGCTGTCTAGGCCTCAGTGTTAATCCAGGCTCCTGCTCCAGTCCCAGCCCCTCATCTGCCCCTGGACACCTTTGGGATAAATTAAAAAAAAAACATTAAGCCATTTATTTTTTTTTAGCAAACAGGAAGATCTGTGTTGCTGCTCCTCTGTTTCCCCACTTTTCTCTCTGTCCAGGGATATCAGCAATGGGACAGCAACAAGGCAAAGCACCTGAGGAACGTGAGGAGAAACGGCTGCAAGGCAGAGCAAAAATCCCTTGTGACAGTGGAACTGATCCCTGTCCTCCAGGAATGGGGCTGGGAAGGCTTTCGCAGGGAGTCACACACCTGGGATGATGCTGTGGATGGAATTAGGGCTCCTCAGAGCCCCCCACATTCCAGTTCTTTCCCCAAACGTTTCCCATCGTTCCAGGTGCCAGCCAGGCCCGTGGGAGGAGAGGTTCCTCCTCATTGGGGCGACCTAAGGGGTGGAGACCCAAATGGTCCCACTCCAAACCATCTTCCCTGTGCTACACGTGGGCATTTCCCAGAGACCAGGCCACACTGAACCTCAGGAAATGCAGGAATTTACACTAATTCCTCCTCTCCCTCCGTTCCTCTCCAAACCCAAGTGGTGGAGGCCAAGTTTGAGGCACGGGCTGGGTGTCCCCTGTCCCCATGGATGTCCCTGTTCCCAGCTCCCGGCGCAGCCAGCCATGGATCAGCTTTCCATGGAGCTGCCATCGTTCCTCTGACAGCTCCGGGGCCGTTTCCAGCCCGCTGGACTCGCCTCCTGTCACTGCAGATCGGAAAAAATCTCCAGTCATCCAAAAGTGGACTCCAGCAGGCCCTCCAGGTAATTCCTCAACCTTGAGACAGGCCTGGAGAGCGATCATTCCCTCCTTAATCCGCTAAAAAACATCCATGGGAATGGCAGGTTGGCTTCCCCCACACGTCTGCCCCTTGCCCTGGAGCCTCATCACTCCCTGCTGGGGGCTGGACAGGCTGGAATCCCGGCTTCTCCGGGAGTTTTTTTCCAGGTCAGAGAGCCCATGAAGAGTAACTGGATGGAAGGAATGGCACATGCCATTCCCATGATGGGATGTGGCCAGAAGGGCTTTTCCCAGCTGATGCTGTCCTTGGGCCACCTGGAATATTCCTGCACCACCTGGAATATTCCTGCTGCCCCATCCCGGAAATGCAGCGGCTCATCCCAGCACTGGGAGCCTCTGGAAATGAACCCAGCTGGTGGATCTCCCCTCCTTTTCCCACCAACCCACATTTATGTGTTAACAGCAACAATTGTGCAACCAGGATAGTGAAAATTGTCCCTTCCTATAGCAGGGGGTGGGATGGGATGAGATTTGAGGTCCTTTCCATCCCAAACCATTCCAGGATTCTCCAATAATTCATTTATGAATTTTACAAATACATTCAGTGGGTTTACATCTGTATTTTACATGAGGCATCAGCCAGGGAGGGAGAAGTGATCAAACCACCTAATGGATCAGGGAATTATAATTCCTAGAGTTAGGATCATCACAATGGAGAAATTTTTGCACACAGAGGCTGGAAACTGAACTGTAAGAGGGTTTTTTAATTCCCCCTTTCTAATGATCAGTTCACATAACTTATAGGAAGGAAGCACCTCCTAAAAAAATGGATACAGGAGTGGGTTTAGGGACTGTGGTGCTGAAAACATGGATCACGGGATGCAAGGAAAGGGAAACTGGGCACCATTCCCCTCAGGAATCTCCTTAGCTCTGCAGAAGAGTCTCTGGAACAAGAGCAAGTGTTCCTGGAATTGTCCCTTTTCCCATTAAAATTCACAGAGGAGGATCAAGGGTTAAGGGATTCAGGTTTCTCCTCCCAAAGCTTTTTTGTTGATCACCCCCCACTGGGTCCCCAACTTTAACTGTGCAGGATATTTCTCCTGCTTTTCCTCCATCCCTTAAGGATTTTCCTCTTCATTCCCATTAATATCCTGCCCGATCCTCCAGGACTGCATCCTCCAGGACTGGATCCATCCTTTGGTAGGACTAAACCCACACAAAGGATCCTGCCCAGTTTGCACCCAATCCCAAAGGAAAAAAGTAGGTCCTACAAAAATGCAGGAGGAGAGCAAGCATGACTCCAGCCAGGCTGGAAACACTGATGGCAATAATTGCCTGGAGCCTCCCAAAAAGCACTGGCCACGGATTTTCCAAAAGCTGAAAGACCTATACTTGTGAGCAACCACCAGACCCCATCAGCTCCTCCTGACCAAATACTCCACAGTGACATCATTCCACGCTGGCATCACCCTGAGAGAAAAACCACAGCATTCCTGGAGCCCCGGCAGAAACCCGACACATGGAATGCCTAATCCTAGAGTGGACTTTATCCCTGTTTTCCTATGAGTCATTTTCCATCCCACTGTCTGCCCAAAAATGCTTTTTTGTTGTTTGTTTATTGAAGGTTCTCTCAATGGCTTCATTGATGACCAAAGAAAGGAGGGAAGGAGGCAGGGACTGGGCATCCCGGGGACCTGCCACTGAGTCTGGCCTAACTAAACCCGTCTGACCAGACCTGCTGCCAAAATCTGGGACAGCACTGGAGCAGCAGGATGCAGACCAGGCTTTGTGCTCTAAACCAGAGTCATGTCGCAAATAATAACAAGAAGGGGAGAGACATTCCTTGGTTTTCCATGAGTGACACGGGATGGAGGGATGGGGCTGCTTTGGTTGACTGTCAAAGCTCCATTTTTTGGCACAAAAGGAAAGGCCCCCAGGGCTGTCTGATGGGAACTGGAAGAAAGCCACGGATCAACCCAAAAAAGTGAAACTGGCTGGTCCAAATGCATAATCCAAAGAAAATGCTGGATCCAGGCCTTGCCTATGCAAGAGTCTGCACGGAACTCAGCATCAGCCCCGTGGGTGCAAGGCAAAAGGAGGGTAAAGCACCCAATTATTTAATAAATACCATTAATTGTTCAATTTGATCAATCTCCATCATCTCAGCAACTCAAGGACCCCTGGCAGATCCCAGTGGTGACCATGCCATGAAGGAGCGTGGTCCTTCAACATCCTTCCAACGTTGTCCTGGCATGGGGTGGGACTCGCAGTGCTCCATTAACACCAAAAATCACGGATCTAAAACAACAACATCCTCAACTCCCCTGCTTCAGAGAGAGGCTCTGCCTTCCCCAGCCTCAGCCAAACACAGGGAATGGACTCCAGGCCGTGCATTTCCATCCACACTCCCATAAATCCGTGGCAGGAGCAGGACAGCCACGCTGCCTCCCGACCTCTCCGTGGCGCTGACAGGAGGTTCCCAGAGCAAATGTTCCACGTTTGTCTTCGATTTGTTCCTTGACAAGAGGAGCAAAGGTCAAACCTGGGCTCCCCCAGGAGGGCCCATTTGCTGTCCAGATGTGATGAACGTGAAGGACTTTTCTGGGAATGGACAAACAGCTGCTCTGCAGCCCCAGCCCCATTCCCACCTTCCCTCTGTTGGGAATGTGTCTGTTCCCTTGGGCTTGTGCATCAGGGATTCTGGGACCAGCAGGGCAGAGTGCAGGGAGGTGTCTTATTCCGGCAGCACCTGGTCTCCATTGAATTGTGGAACCATGGAATGGTTTGGGTAGACAAGATCATCTTGTTCCAACTCTGATCCATGGGCAGGAACACCTTCCACTTGCCCAGGGTGCTTCAAGCTCCATCCAGCCTGGCCTTGGGCACTTTCAGGGATCCAGGGGCAGCCACAGCTTTCCTGGGCACCCTGTGCCAGGGCCTGTCCACCCTCCAGGGAAGGATTCCTTCCCAATATCCAATCTAAAATGACTCTTGTTCACTTTACATGCCCAAGGAAGCTCATCCTGGAGCTTGAGCACCTTCACAAATCCCTTGTTCCCTGGGAGAAGGAGCAAACCCCACCTCCTGTGAAGACAAGGAGAGGCAGAACCCTCTGAGCCTCCATCCTGCCCTCAGCCAGATCCCACGGCGGGGAAGACGCCCGTGGCAGCTCCATCCAGACCCCACAACTGCCCCTGCAGCAAGCACTGGGCAGAATCTCAAACTGGGGGGGAAACCCCAACAGGGCCAGGGCCCAGAGTCAAGGAGAGCCTGATCCAATGGTCCTGGAAGCTGCAACAACTCCCAGTGGTGCTGCTTTGTCTTCTTGGGTAATTGCTTTCAGGCTGTCAAGAACTGCACGTCCTGCACAGAGCCAAGCCTAGGTCTGGTCCAATCCTGACTTATCCCAGAGCAAAAAACGTCCTGATTGTCACTCCAGCCAGGAATGCACGTGGGGCTGAGCAGTGCAATCAACCTCGGTGCTCACCTGCCGCCTCCTCTTGATCCTGCCCAGATCAAGTTCCTGAACCTGTTTCTTTTTCTGAGGTTGAACACCAGGTAAGAACAAAGATCTCTCCTCAGCTGGAGATTTTTTATCCGCTCCCAACGCTGAAATTATTGTGATGTGAAAATGATTACCCCAACGCAGGGAAAGTTTACTCCCCAGGACAGTCTGAGACATGCAAATATATCCATGATCTTTGCCATTTGCAGCACAGTGGAAAATTGCTAAGAAAAGTTCCCATTGTGTCGGGAATGCCACTCCAACCTCCTGGAATTTCTCTCTCTCTGGCAGCTAAAAATGGCTTCAAACTCCCCAAAATGCTCGAGGTTGAACAGTGATGCTGGAGCTCCATGAGGAAAGGGCTGAAGATGTCGAATGCACAGCTCACTGCTCCCTCCCAGGCTCAGGGGATGCAGTGCTCCCAATCCATGCTCCAAGACTGATGGACACTCCAAGGGTGGAGATCCTGAAGTGCAGAATGCTGTAGGAATCCCCTCCAGACCCCAGAAAATCCCACCCCAAAGCCTCGGCATCAAGCTATGGATCGGGGACATCCCTCATCCCTGACAATCCTTCCCACCACCACGGAAGGTGGCAAAAGACCTTTCCCAATCCTCATGGCTTTGAAGGCACCCCTTTGGACACTGCTCTCCCTCCGCCTCCCTCTAACAGGAACACACACTTGTCCAGCATCCACGTGTTGATCCCAGCCCCAGGAATGGAAGCCCAGACACAAGAATGGAAAACTGGGACAACATTCCCACAGCTGGATGGCCAGAGTGGGGCTCCTGGGTGCATTTTTGGCATGGGGACAAGTGACCTGATTGCTTTACAACCCACGAGAGCTCCCAGCAGTCTGCTCCTTAAATGGGGTCACGGCTCCTGGAATACCAGAGGAGAGATGGAAAACCCAACTCCAGGCTCCCTGCTTTGAGGGCTGTGAGTCTTCCTGAGACTTTCCTGCCTTAATTCCTTCTTCCCATGGCTTTTAGGCTCCAGGAATGAGGCAGCAGGACAGGGGTCAGGCAAGAGAAGAGGGAAGTGCAGCTCTCCTTGGATGGACACTTGTCTCTCCCACTTTTTCCAACCACATCCCTCCTCCTGCCAACTTCTTGTGCCTCAGACCATCCCTGTTTTGCCTCAGCCTCTCATGCAGCCCTTCCTCAGGAGGAAAGTGCAGGATTCAAGTGTGACACACACACGAGATGCAAAACCCAACCTCGGATCTTGGCAGGGAAAATGCCCATTCCAGGGCAAACGGGGCACCTGGGAGATTTCAGGTGGAACCACTGGATTCAGTGTTTCCCAGAGGCAGCCAGAGGGTTTAATTTCTGTGCATTTCTGTTAATTATCTCATTATTTCCAAGACCATGTGCTCCCTATTCCGATAGCAAAGGGACATCTGAGGTTGGTTAAACTGTTTGTAATGGGGCCATCTCATCTCCAGCTTCTTGGAATTTCCTGGTTGGCACCTGCCCAAATCAACACATTTTCCACGTACAACAAGAGTCCCTCCAAGGAGCTGCCCTAAACAATTCCCTCGCTCAGCAATTTCGAATGCACTGGCTTTAGGGACTCCATAAATTGTAGGGAAAAAAGTCCCAAAACTCAAAAACAACAACAAAATGTGGAACCTCTTTGACCCCTGCAGTTATCTGATGAGTGCAGGCAACAAAAATAATTTGGAGACTGGGGAGATTTCCAATGAAGAGGAATTTTTGGGTTTTTTCCTCAACTTGTGGCTGACAAAAGCCACGGAAGAAGCCCCATGGAGCAGCAGCATCCCTTGCTGGATGCTGGTTTAGGAAGCAGCAGTCTGAAATCTCTTATCACATCTGGAGTAGAGGGAATTGTTGGGATAATTCCCAGGTATCCGCTGAGATATCAATGCAGATCACCCCCTCCTTCCAGCCATGACAGCAGCTAAAAGCCATGGAAAGATTATCCTGGATCAGCCTGTCTCCATCCTTCCCAGAAAACACCTCCACCATCACGACCCATACCACAGCACCCCAGGATGGGCCAGTTTGGAAAGGACCACGCCGGGTCATCTGGTCCAAGCTCTCTGCTCCAGCTGGGACACCCCAGAGCACTGGGCTGTGTCCAGAGAGCTCTGGGATATCTCCAGAGAGGGAGACTCCACCACAAACCCAACAGCTGGGACCACCACAAGCTGCAGCTTGTGGCCACCTCTGGATCCCTGTGGAAGAGCTGGACATGGAGCTTTCCTGGCATTTTGGACTTCTCTGAGGTTCACGGGTGGCCCAGAATGTGACACAGCACTGAGCTGTTAGCAAAGCCCAGGGATTTGGGCTACAGTTCCTGGCTGGAAGTGCTGGATGTGACTCTTCTCCTCGGAGCTGAGCTGGCAGATCAGCACTGCTGGGGAAAAGCTGGAGGGGAAGGGAAGGAAATCCAAGCATTTCCCAGGTCACCTGTTTTCCTTATGCCAGCACTGCCAGTTTCCTACAGAAAACCCAGCCTGCGGATTGAACCGGGGTTAAATGGGATTCCTCTCCACTCCTCCCTTCATTCCCACACTCCTCTGCAGCCCTGGAGTTGCCATTCCTGAAAATTTCACACCTAATTATTCATTATCCCTAACGAGCCCTCACCAGGCATCCACGGCTCTGTCTGGAGCTGGTTTGAATCGGGCAGAGTTGTGCAATCTCTGGCACCAGCCCTGCTCCACCTCTACTTGAATCCCAAAAAATGAGCCTGGAGGACTTTCTCTGGTCTGTCCACTCCGTCAGGGCAGAGGGAGAGAGGGATTTGTCTGGGATAATGTTCCAGGCTGAGGTCTGACCAGCACGGTGGCCTCATTAACAGCAGGGCCCAGAGAATCCCATCCTCCAGTGCCGGGATTCCTCTGGGCTGAACAGGCACAGCACAAACCAAGGAGAGGTTTGATGGGAAGGAAAAGCCCACCTCTGCTCCCACGTGCTCTGCTGGTGCAGCTTTCCACCCGAAAGGTCCCAACAACTCTTCTGGGATGGAGCAACCAGAGATAATCAACACCTCCCTGATTCCCAGCGCACTGGTCCCCACTGGGATCCATCCAGTCCGTGGCAGCCACCTGGCAATCCGTTCATCCTAACTAAAATCAGCACCTGGAAATCTGTCCCGAATTCCCCTTCAGGACTCAGACCCGTCTTCCAGTTTGTTTTCCAGCTCCTCTTTTACTGAGGAGCAGTAGTGTACTGCTTCCCAGTAGTAGAAGCTTCCCAGAAGCTGGAGCTTCCCAGCTTCAGTGTACTTATTTTTCCACTTCTCCCAGAAGCCCAGAATTCCTCCTCCAAGGGTTTGCCATGCAGGGTACCTTGTAGAGAATTTTTGGAAGTGAAAATTCCCATTCCAAATGCTGGCTGTGGTTTCCAGCTCTGGCTGAACCAGGCAGGCAGTGCCTTGGATCTTCTGGAAAGCCAGGTCCTGTCTTCCAGCAAGCTTCACCTCCACCTCCTCCGGGACTTTGGGACCTCTGTCATTCCAAAGCCTTTTTAAAATGTCATCATTCCAGGAGAAGCCAGTCGGGGCCTGAGCCAGCAGTGGTGACGGAGAGCTGAGATCAAAGCTGTGAACTCTGGGCGGTTTGGAGAGCTGAGGGAAGCCAGAGCAGGAGGTGACATCAGCCGGGCTCGCTCAGGATTCTCCCGGAGCCGCTGCTGCCGGAGGGATCCGGGAAGCCGGGATGCTGAAGGGCTGAGTCACCACGGCTGGAGGCTCTCCTGGGAGGAAGGAGCAAGATTCCCTCACAAGAAGGAGCTTTTTTCCACTGTAAATCTTCGGAGCACAGCGAGGAGGCTGAAAGGTCACTGGGGCTTGGCACTGCTTTGGCAACCGGGAGCCAAATGGCTTTGGTGGGAATGAGGATGATGCTGCCTCCTCCCGAGGGGCTCTCTCCTCACTGGCTTCACCCACAGCCTGTCTGGGTCACTGTGGAGCAGCTTTCCTCATTCCCTGGCTTCTCCGAGGTCAAACAGGCTTTGGCAGGGCTGGGGATCCTGCTCCCACCAAAGGAAAGGGGAGTTTTGTCTTTGGCTTTCACAACGAGGGAAGGATTTTGAACTCAGACCCTAATTTGTATTTTGAGAGGGATCTCTGGTGAGGAGTGAAGCAGATCTGCAGGTATTCCAAGGGTTGAAGCGGATCCAGAGCTTTTGAATTTTCGGGGAGCTCAAATCTCATCAGCGCTCTGTCCCCACTCAGACCTGTGGGGTCCCTGATATGAGCCAGTTCCTTCCACATAAAATTATCCACTGAATTCCCTTTCCTTGGATTTGGGAGAGGATCAGCAGCATTAAAGGGCACACAGATAGGAAACGTGGAAACGTGGGGAAGATTTGCTGTGCTCCACGATGGAGCTGCCCCTGCTCAGGTATCCGGTGGAGGGGAAGAAATTCCACCCTCAGGAGTGCAAGGTGGGAGAGCAAACCCACAAAAGCCAGCCAAGACTGACCTCTGGAGAAAGGCTGGAGGAACCACAGCCAGAGGAAAAGCCAGGGAGCAGCCGAGGAAAGGTGGGAAGAAAAGCAGGGTGAGGATGATGACAACAAAGCCCCCTCTGTGCAGCCATCCCTCAACACTTCCACAGCATTAATTACACACAGCAGCCCCCTGACGACACCAAGGGTGATAATGACTTTCCAAGGTCCATCCTGCTCAGATTTTTGTCCCTGGAAGTGGCCAAAGGCAGATTTTAAGGAAGGGTTTAAGAATACCATAAACACACTGTGATTTTTTTTTTTCTCTCCCAGCCTAAAAAAGTCAGCAGCTGAGGGATTTCCTGAGCTGGAGGAGGAGTTATCTTTGCATTAAACAGGACTCGGGGGATTTTCCTCCTACAAACCTCTCCATTGTCCCTCAGTCCATAAGGAAAGAAGAGAAAGAAACATTACAGCTTTTACTGATGATGAGGTGTCAGCTGAAAATGCAGGGCAAGAAATTAAATTTCTTCACCTGCGCCTGAAGTCGGTTCAGAGAAAGCCCCAATTCTCCCTCTGACAACAAAGTCTGGGTTCATTAACAAAAATTGTGCTGTAAAATCTTTCCCCTGACTTAATGGGACGGCTCCAAGGTCCTTGGAAGGATTATTTCAACCCCACAGGCTCAATCAGTTGGTTCATTAAGCAGCAAAGTTTGGGAAAACCCACCAGGGATTCCTTCCTTCAAGGTTATTATTCCTGCTGCAAAACGTCCTTGATTTTTCAAGCAGCTGTGAGCGAGTTTTGGCTTTTAAAGCAGATGAGTGGGGACCCATCAGCACCCAAACACATCTGGGTGGAAGTGTTAAAGGGTCTTTTGGGGTGAAGCCCAGCACTGGGGAATAAAAGGAATTTAAATGGCATTTAATGGTGTTTAAATGCTATTTAAATGGTATTTAAATGGTCTTTTAAGGCATTTGCATGCCTCTCCCCCTCACACATCTGGAAGGGGCTCCAGCTGCACGTTTTACCCCTCCAGAATCCCATTTTTTAAAGGAATTTGTTGCGTTGTTCCCACTGCCACAACCTGGGCAAACACAGAGGCTCTGCCCTTCGCACATCCCTCCCGGATGGCATCCCAGGAATGCTGCTGGAGCTTTCTGCTCCCTGCAGAAATCCTGAGTGTGCTCAGCAGGACAAGCCTGGGCAGAAGGCTGGGCCTACAGGACCTGCCTCAGCCTAATTCCTGCGCCAGGAATTTCTGCCTGGCACCTCCACATCCCACAACGACACCACTGGGCACAAACCCCATTTTCTGCTGAAAAGTGAGACCTGACTCTGTTTCCACCCAAACCCTTTAAACCCAGGGCTGCAGTGCTGAGACCCTGGAGGACAACACGGAACAAGTGGAAGAGAATGTTCCCAAAAGGGAAGTGGGAAGGGGATTTTGGAAAAAAGGAGGAGAGCAGCACTAAATCAACACAGCAGCAGGGCAGGTGATGAGAAGGGAAAGCAGCTCTTCCTCACACAAACCTTCCAAATTCCTCATTTCCACGGCAAATACCAATTCATCTCCACGCCTTGGCTTTGTGATCCTGGCCGTGGACACAGCACTGGCCTGGCTAATTGCCATTTAAATCATTAGCAGGGCACAAAGCAGTGGCAGGAATTCCTGCCCCCTTGGGCTGCAGCACAGTCCCCTGCTCCCTGTTAATGAGGAATTTCGGCACCTCCTCGGATCCTGAGGGGTCCCTGATGAGGGGGAGGGTGTTTGTGGGAATTGAACCTGTCCCTGATTAGTTCCTGGCACAAGTGCTCCCCGCTGAGCCTGAGATTTATGAGCTGGAGTTGATCCTGGAGAGATGCAAACCTGGGCTGGGGAGGGAGCTGCAAACCTGGGCTGGCCACGCTCAGCTCATCCCACCGGGGAGGCACCAAAACCCTGGGATGGAGATGGAGACAACACCCCCAGGTCTTCATTCTCTCCCCAGATCCCAAAATCTGGGTGATCTACAAACTGGTTTTGCTCCAGTTCTGCCCCGTGACTCGGCCTGATGTCCCTCGGTGTCACTTGAGGTGGGAGCAAGATCAATCCAGCCTGAGCTCACACCACCAACAACCAGCACCGCACCCATTCCTGATCCCACACCCATTCCTTGATCCCACGTCCATTCCTAATCCCACACCCATTCCCAGTCCCACACCCATTCCTGATCCCACACCCATTCCCAGTCCCACATCTATTCCCAGTCCCAGATCCATTCCTGATCCCACACCCATTCCCAATCCCACATCCATGCCCAGTCCCATATCCATTCCCAATCCCACACCCATTCCCACACCCATTCCCAGTCCCAGATCCATTCCTGATCCCACACCCATTCCTGATCCCACACCCATTCCCAGTCCCACATCCATTCCCAGTCCCACACCCAGTCCCAGTCCCACATCTATTCCCAGTCCCAGATCCATTCCTGATCCCACACCCATTCCCAGTCCCACATCCATTGCCAGTCCCACATCCATTCCCACATCCATTCCCACATCTATTCCCAGTCCCAGATCCATTCCTGATCCCACACCCATTCCCAGTCCCACATCTATTCCCAGTCCCAGATCCATTCCTGATCCCACACCCATTCCCAGTCCCACATCCATTGCCAGTCCCACATCCATTCCCACATCCATTCCCACATCTATTCCCAGTCCCAGATCCATTCCTGATCCCACACCCATTCCCAGTCCCACATCTATTCCCAGTCCCAGATCCATTCCTGATCCCACATCCATTCCTGATCCCACATCCATTGCCAGTCCCACAACCATTCCCAGATCTATTCCCAGTCCCAGATCCATTCCTGATCCCACACCCATTCCCAGTCCCACACCCCCACGTTTGGCTGTCTCGGAGAAGGAGCTGGGTTTCACTGCTGACGGGAGAACAATTGTGGTGGGACTCCAGAAACGCCTCGCATTAAACACAAAAAGCACCAGAAAATTAAAGCTTGGACTGACTCACATCTCAGACTTTTGGGACTGGAAATTCCCATTGGGAATGCAGGAGCGAGACAAGAGCTACTGTTTGTTGACAACCTCTTGAAATCATCCTCTCAAAAATGTTGAGTGAATGGAAATCATTGCCCTCCACATTTTCAGCTCGTTAAAAAATGTTACAAATTCATCTTGGATTGCTGCAAATGGCTTGCTTTGCTTTCAACCACTGGATTCTTCCACACGCATTTCTGAGTGGGATTTAGGAGAATTTCCAAGGAAGAAGCAGTTCTAACCATCGTAAGAATTCTTCCCTTCCAAAAAAAAAAAAAACCTGAAAACTTTAAACTCTAAAAAATGAGATATAAATTTAAAAAAAAGAGCAGAAACCCAGAGTGGTGTGACGAGCTCCCTGCACATCCGTGGCTCCTGCACGGGATGAAAAGAACATTTAACACAAACCTTGTTGGAGCAGCTTAGCTTTGCCATGGACTGGATCCCTGAAAACCCCGACTCTGAGGCACAGCCCTGCTTCCAACGCCCTCCTCTCTGTTCCCCTCAGCAGGGAGAGTTGTTTGTTTGGTTTTGTAAGTCCCAGCTTAATGCAAAGCAGGAGCCAGCAAGGAGCAGGGCTTGCCAGAGGCAGAGCATCCCTTTTCCTGCCTTTTCCCGTGGTTCCCGTCGCAGTTTTGGATCCTGACAATGTTTGGGTTGGGTTTAAATCATTCCTGACAGGCCCAACTGGTGACTGTGATGCCAGCCCATGGAGGGAGTTGTGGAATATGGTCTCAGGCTTAGCTTGGTTGGGATGGCATTCCCCCACAAATGGTGCCTCATTCCCTATGGATTTTCCCTCCTCTGTCCCCAAAGGATGCATTTTTCAAGGGGACACGGTGTCAGCAACGCCCAAAATCCTCATGGTACAGAAATAACCAACCCTAACCCAGCCCTCTTTCCCCCTCTTTTCCCACAAAACCCATTCTGGTCCCCAGGAGGCTCCAAAGGCTGCTCCCAGCAGGAATTCCCAGCACATCCCTCATCCCTGCCCAGCACCGTGCCTCTGCCAGGGGGGTTGTGCAACAGCTCCAGGACATTAAGTGGAAAAATCACTTCCAAGTGGGAGGTAATGAGATGCAATCCTGTCTGTACAGGACAATAAATCACCTCTTTGGGTTTTTCCAGCCTTAAAAAATGAGGAGCGGAGGGCAGGGATGTGGCTGGCGAGGGAAGGACCAGAAGGAAAAGATCATAGCTGAGGAAAGATGCAACAGCAAACTCCAGAGGGAAGGAGTAAATCTGTTCCACATCCCTGTGCATCACCACCACAGTCTAAGCAAGGAATCGGCTCCATGGCAGTGTCACATTCCTGAAAAGTCTCAGTGAATGCATGTCTGGGACAAGAACAAAGGAAATCCAAGGAAAATGGGCTCATTTCCCCATTGTCCAGGGCCAGGACAGCTCCCAAAGCTCCTCAGCACCTCAGGGGTTTTTTAGCTATGATTGGATTTATGGAGTCATGGAAAGGTTTGGGTTGGAAGGACCTTAAAGATCATCCACTTCCAACCCCGACACCTTCCACTATCCCAGGCTGCTCCAAGCCCTGTCCAGCTTGGACTTGAGCACTTCCAGGGATGCAGGGGCAGCCACAGCTGCTCTGGGCATCCTGGGCCTCCCCGCCCTCCCAGGGAACAGTTCATCCGTTTTACTCCTTAGCTGGATTTAATCTGGAATTTTTCACAGCCCAAACGAGACAATCCAACAGTGCAGGAGAGGAGAAAATCCAAAATACATTTGGGTGGAAATTCAGGGGGGTTTCAAGGAGGGAGAACTGAGTGAGTCCGGGGGGTCCATGCTGATTCCAGGGAGCTGCCACGGGACAGGGACTTTGGGAATCACCAGTGGAGGTTGTGATCGAGGAACAGCTCTTGGTCCTTCCCTAGGAAGGATCCCACCTTTCTGGAACAAGGGGGACCTCAAACTCAGTGAACCCCACACCAAAATCTTCAAGTAGGAGAGAGGTCTGAGACACATTTTGGGCACCACATAACCACGGGAATCCCAGCAGGAGCTCCCAGGAGCTGAACTGATCCTGAGGGATAAGAAGTTGACCTGGTATTTGGAACCCCACCTCCCTTAACTTGCTAAGCAAGAGATTTTTTTTTTCCCTTTCTTGGGGACATCTCTGTCCTTTAAGTGGCAGCCTGAGAAAAGCAGCAGGAAGGTAATTAATTAATTAATTAATTAATAAGAGGCTGAAGTGCCTGGATCAAGTATCCAGGGTCTGGATACTCGAGGAGTGAAGGATTTAGAACAAGTAGCACTCGACATACTTGATCTTTTTATCCCCCCTCATTTCCACTCCTTTCTAATGGCTCCAAAGCAACTGGCCCGGGATGTTTCCCATCCTTCATCTAAACTCGGAAGAGCAAAAGCATAAACATTCCAGAAATATCCACAGAGACGTTTCACTAATTGGCAAATGAGGCAAATCCCCCTCCCGTCCACTTTCCCCATATGTTCCTGAGCACATCCAGCCCGACCACAACTCCATTAACTGAGCTCCTCCCGGGATCACTGGCAATCACAGTGCTGCCCTCAGACAAAACAACAACAACCTAAATTTGAGGGAATTAATAACAACGTCTACCACTAATGAGCTCTTCCGTAACATCTCCAAAGCTTTATGCAAATTAACAATTCCCGCAAGTAACGCGAATTTCGGATGATCCAAAAGGATCCTGGGCAATCCTGGAGTAGAAGGAAGGAATTTGCACAGCGTTGTCACCCCCACTTTCCCCCGGAGAACGCGGCAGCTCAGCAGGGAGGAGATCCCAAGCTCTCCGTGTTCGTGGACATCAAAGGGAATGATCCAAAAGGACAGAGCAGTGCCAACCCTTCATGCCAGGAGGGAATTCTACTCGCTTCCAAAAGAGGGGTTTAACAGCTGAAGTTGGATCCATGAATGATCCAGGATTATGGGGACAGTCCCCATCCCAGCACGGATACAAGCAGTGCCTACAGACAAAGTGGGAACAAGGAATGGGAAAAGCGCCTGGGACCACCTTTCTGTGACCCTAGAGGTTGGAAAACCAGGATTTGGAAAGGTTTCCAACAGGAACGCACCCCAGGGTTTACAGGGGGATGGGAATGGTGCAGGATCCTCAGGAAGGTGTTCCTGCTCACCAAAGGGACCTCTGAAGGTCCCTTCCAACCCAGACCATTCCAGGATTCCTGCCTGCCAGGAGCACCCATGAGACGGACCAACAGTGCAAGGATCAATGTTATCCCATCCAGGATAATTCCACAAGGAGGCAAAACGCCTGGATCTCTTCAGACATCTCCGTGCACTTCAAAAGCCCAAATTTTTGTGGGTATTCACAACCTCCAAACCCCATTTCCCTCCCAAAATCCCAATTCAGCAAACCCATGACGAGCACTGAAGCCCTGGAGGAGATCCCTGAGGTGGCTCAGACCCCACACCTGCAGGTATCCCGGAGAAAACCCTGCTCTTCCCAGATTCCCTCCACCAACCCAGGGGGTCCAGACCCCACTGGGAGCTGCTCTTTGCCAGCCTGGAGCCTCCTCCAGGAGGACTGGGCCGATCCCACCACTGTCCTGCCCCCAAGCCAAGGATCACAAGGATGATTCTTTAACCTTTAGAGCCTGGTGGTACCCAGAAGCTCCAGAGTGGAGCTTCCACTTGGAAAGCAGTGATTGCCCTGCTCTGGAATGCTGCAGGAACCTCAGCAGAGCCTTCCCAGAGCTCTGCAATCCCAGAGTCCCAGCTATAAAATCCCTGCTGCAGGCAAAAACTGGGACATGGAGAAGGAGATCCAAGGAATTTCTCCATCTATAACCATCACAGCTCCATGGAGCTGTTTAAAAGAGGGAACTGAGCTTGTTTTCCTTGTGGAAATCCTATGTTTATTTTTAGTTCTGCCTCGGAGTATAAATAACTCCGGAATGAAGTGCACGGTGCTTAATTCCCTTCATTGTGCGCTTAATTGCTTCCTTGTTTGCTTTCCACTCTGCTCCAGCCCCATATTCCAGCACCAGCTCTTCCCTTCCACGTTTGTTTATTGTGTCTGCATTTCCAGAAACTGAAAGGTCAGGAGAAAATATGAATTTTTAATGGAATTTCCTAATGCCACCAAGGCTTTACCCTCCCCGCCCGCCCTTGGCATGGATTCCCTCCCATCCAGACGCCACCAGCCTGAATCCCAGAGCCATTCCAGCTTCCCTGAAACACCCTCTCTGTCTCCTTTCCCGTTTGTGTTGGAGCCCTGAGCTCACCTCCCTCAGGAGGACACTCCCCATTCGCTTGGATGCCGTCAAAGGAACTGGTGCCATGCTCATCCCGGAGCCACCCTTGGATGAGGAAGGAGCTGTCAGCTCTTCCAGCACCACCTCCTGTCCCTTCCCAGCAGGAACAGTGGGATTTGCTCCATGGATCCCCCACGAAGCACAGCAGCACCGTGGGAGACTCCCAGGGCAGGAGCGATGCTGGACCTGGAGCAGGGATGTGCTCCATGAGGTCTGGAATGCTGGAGGTGTCCCATTAGATCTGCTTCCCAACCCCCAGCAGGGCAAAATCCACATCCTGGAATGGCCCATCCTGCTTCCATCTCATCCCAGCATTCTCTGAACCCCTGCCCTGAACACACAGAGAGAACTTTGCTTCCAATCCAGCCCATCCCTGAGCCCCCACAGGCAGCTCCAGCCCCACGGGAAGGGCTTTTCCATGTGTTCCATGGGCCAAGCACTCTGCTAGCTCCACAGCAGGGACATGGCGGGGAGCTGGGTCAGGAGCATTTTTCCAAGGTGAGTCCGTGGGGGAAGGAGCTCGGAGTTCCTCTCTGGAAGTGCAGGGATACACTCACTTCTCCCAGGTAAACACCAGAGCAGGATGAGGTTTGTGCATGGAGCAGGGATCAACCTGCTGTCCAGCCTGGAGACTCCAGGGAGACCCTGGAGCCCCTTCCAGTGGGTGACAAGAACACGGAGTGCCAGGACACAGGGAATGGCTTCCCAGTGCCAGAGGGCAGGGTGAGGTGGGACACTGGGGAATTGTTCCCTGGGAGGGAAGAGGAGAAGTGGCTGCCCCGTCCCTGGCAGTGTCCAAGGCCAGGTTGGAGCAACCTGGGATAGTGGAAGGTGTCCCTGCCCATGGATAGAGCTGGATGATCCTTAAGGTCTCTTCCAACCCAAACCATTCCATGATTATTGCCCTCAGTCCTGTTGCAGGGGTGGATCAAGCCGTGTTTTCCAGGTGGATCCATGTCCAAGGTTTTCCTGCCCTGCCACCACTGCCAGCCCCCGACCAGCACTGGCTTTTATTTATTTATTTTAATTTTGTAACTTCTCCCAGCCCTTAAAGCTGCCCAGAGTTTCCAATAAGCCTCTGGCCATTGGGATTCCCACCCTCAGCCTGGTTCTTCCTTGTGCTCCTCAAAAAAAATAGGGCTGGGTTTTTGGGAAGCCTAAAATTCCTCCCTCAACCTCAGGAGAGGTAAGGAGAAAAATATGCAGGGATGTGATGCAAATTCCTGCCTAATTCCTCGGGAGACACACTTGGGCACACTCGGGCACACTCAGGCACACCCGGGCACACTCGGGCACACTCAGGCACACTCAGGCACACTCAGGCACACTCAGGCACACTCGGGCACACTCACACACACTCAGACACACTCAGGCACACTCAGGCACACTCAGGCACACTCAGGCACACTCGGGCACACTCAGGCACACTCAGGCACACTCGGGCACACTCAGACACACTCAGGCACACCCGGGCACACTCAGGCACACTCAGGCACACTCGGGCACACTCACACACACTCAGGCACACTCACACACACTCAGACACACTCAGGCACACTCAGGCACACTCAGGCACACTCAGGCACACTCGGGCACACTCACACACACTCAGGCACACTCACACACACTCAGACACACTCAGGCACACTCAGGCACACTCAGGCACACTCGGGCACACTCAGGCACACTCAGGCACACTCAGGCACACTCGGGCACACTCAGACACACTCACACACACTCAGGCACACTCAGGCACACTCAGGCACACTCGGGCACACTCAGGCACACTCAGGCACACTCGGGCACACTCACACACACTCAGGCACACTCGGGCACACTCACACACACTCAGGCACACTCACACACACTCAGACACACTCAGGCACACTCAGGCACACTCGGGCACACTCAGGCACACTCAGACACACTCAGGCACACTCAGACACACTCGGGCACACTCGGGCACACTCAGGCACACTCAGGCACACTCAGGCACACTCGGGCACACTCAGGCACACTCAGACACACTCAGGCACACTCAGACACACTCGGGCACACTCAGGCACACTCAGGCACACTCAGACACACTCAGGCACACTCAGGCACACTCAGGCACACTCAGGCACACTCACACACACTCAGGCACACTCAGACACACTCGGGCACACTCGGGCACACTCAGGCACACTCAGGCACACTCAGGCACACTCGGGCACACTCAGACACACTCACACACACTCAGGCACACTCAGACACACTCGGGCACACTCAGGCACACTCAGGCACACTCAGACACACTCAGGCACACTCGGGCACACTCAGACACACTCGGGCACACTCAGGCACACTCAGGCACACTCAGACACACTCAGGCACACTCGGGCACACTCAGACACACTCGGGCACACTCAGGCACACCCAGGCACACTCAGACACACTCGGGCACACTCGGGCACACTCAGACACACTCGGGCACACTCAGGCACACTCAGACACACTCAGGCACATTCAGGCAAACTGAGGCACACTCACACACACTCAGGCACACTCAGACACACTCAGGCACACTCAGGCACACCCGGGCACACTCACACACACTCAGGCACACTCAGACACACTCGGGCACACTCGCGCACACTCAGGCACACTCAGGTACACCCGGGCACACTCAGGCACACTTGGACACACTCAGACACACTCAGACACACTCAGGCACACTCACACACACTCAGGCACACTCAGGCACACTCAGACACACTCGGGCACACTCAGGCACACTCAGACACACTCAGGCACACTCACACACACTCAGGCACACTCAGGCACACTCAGGCACACTCAGGCACACTCGGGCACACTCGGGCACACTCAGGCACACTCAGACACACTCAGGCACACTCACACACACTCAGGCACACTCAGGCACACTCAGGCACACTCGGGCACACTCGGGCACACTCAGACACACTCGGGCATACTTGGGCACACTCGGGCACACTCGGACACACTCAGGCACACTCAGGCACACTCGGGCACACTCAGGCACACTCACACACACTCAGGCACATTCAGGCAAACTGAGGCACACTCACACACACTCAGGCACACTCAGACACACTCAGGCACACTCAGGCACACTCAGGCACACCCGGGCACACTCAGACACACTCAGGCACACTGAGGCACACTCACACACACTCAGGCACACTGAGGCACACTCGGGCACACTCAGGCACCCTCAGACACACTCGGGCACACTCAGGCACACTCAGACACACTCAGGCACACTCGGGCACACTCAGACACACTCAGACACACTCAGGCACACCCGGGCACACTCAGACACACTCGGGCACACTGAGGCACACTCGGGCACACTCAGGCACACTCAGACACACTCGGGCACACTTGGGCACACTCACACACACTCAGGCACACTCAGACACACTCAGGCACACTCGGGCACACTCAGACACACTCAGACACACTCAGGCACACCCGGGCACACTCAGGCACACTCAGACACACTCGGGCACACTCGGGCACACTGAGGCACACTCGGGCACACTCAGGCACACTCAGACACACTCGGGCACACTCAGACACACTCGGGCACACTCAGGCACACTCAGACACACTCAGGCACACTCAGGCACACCCGGGCACACTCAGACACACTCAGGCACACTGAGGCACACTCACACACACACTCAGGCACACTCAGGCACACTCGGGCACACTCAGGCACACTCAGACACACTCGGGCACACTCAGACACACTCAGGCACACTCAGGCACACTCAGACACACTCAGGCACACTGAGGCACACTCACACACACTCAGGCACACTCAGACACACCCGGGCACACTCGGGCACACTCAGGCACACTCAGGCACACTCAGGCACACCCGGGCACACTCAGACACACTCAGACACACTCAGGCACACTCGGGCACACTCAGGCACACTCAGACACACTCAGGCACACTCGGGCACACTCGGGCACACTCAGGCACACTCAGACACACTCGGGCACACTTGGGCACACTCAGACACACTCGGGCACACTCACACACACTCAGGCACACTCGGGCACACTCAGGCACACTCAGGCACACTCAGACACACTCAGACACACTCGGGCACACTCAGACACACTCGGGCACACTCAGGCACACCCAGGCACACTCAGGCACACCCGGGCACACTCAGGCACACTGAGGCACACTCGGGCACACTCAGGCACACTCAGACACACTCGGGCACACTCAGGCACACTCAGGCACACTCGGGCACACTCAGGCACACTCAGGCACACCTGGGCACACTCAGACACACTCACACACACTCAGACACACTCAGGCACACTGAGGCACACTCAGACACACTCAGACACACTCGGGCACACTCACACACACTCAGGCACACTCAGGCACACTCGGGCACACTCAGACACACTCGGGCACACTCGGGCACACTCAGGCACACTCAGACACACTCGGGCACACTCAGACACACTCGGGCACACTCAGACACACTCAGGCACACCCGGGCACACTCAGACACACTCAGGCACACTGAGGCACACTCAGGCACACTCAGGCACACCCGGGCACACTCAGACACACTCAGGCACACTTGGGCACACTCACACACACTCAGACACACCCGGGCACACTCAGGCACACTCAGACACACTCAGGCACACTGAGGCACACTCACACACACTCAGGCACACTCAGACACACCCGGGCACACTCAGGCACACCCGGGCACACTCAGACACACTCAGGCACACTCGGGCACACTCAGGCACACTCAGGCACACTCGGGCACACTCACACACACTCAGGCACACTCAGACACACTCAGGCACACTCGGGCACACTCGGGCACACTTGGGCACACTCAGACACACTCGGGCACACTCACACACACTCAGGCACACTCAGGCACACTCGGGCACACTCAGGCACACTCAGACACACTCGGGCACACTCGGGCACACTGAGGCACACTCGGGCACACTCAGGCACACTCAGACACACTCGGGCACACTCAGACACACTCAGGCACACTCAGGCACACTCGGGCACACTCAGGCACACTCAGACACACTCAGGCACACCCGGGCACACTCAGACACACTCAGGCACACTGAGGCACACTCACACACACTCAGGCACACTCGGGCACACTCAGGCACACTCAGACACACTCGGGCACACTCAGACACACTCAGGCACACTCAGACACACTCAGGCACACTCAGGCACACCCGGGCACACTCAGACACACTCAGGCACACTGAGGCACACTCACACACACTCAGGCACACTCAGACACACCCGGGCACACTCGGGCACACTCAGGCACACTCAGGCACACTCAGACACACTCAGGCACACTCGGGCACACTCAGGCACACTCAGACACACTCAGGCACACTCGGGCACACTCGGGCACACTCAGGCACACTCAGACACACTCGGGCACACTTGGGCACACTCAGACACACTCGGGCACACTCACACACACTCGGGCACACTCACACACACTCAGGCACACTCGGGCACACTCAGGCACACTCGGGCACACTCAGGCACACTCAGACACACTCGGGCACACTCGCACACACTCAGGCACACTCAGACACACTCGGGCACACTCAGACACACTGAGGCACACTGAGGCACACTCACACACACTCAGGCACACTCAGACACACCCGGGCACACTCAGGCACACTGAGGCACACTCGGGCACACTCAGGCACACTCGGGCACACTCAGGCACACTCACGCACACTCAGACACACTCAGGCACACTCGGGCACACTGAGGCACACTCAGACACACTCGCACACACTTGGGCACACTCAGACACACTCGGGCACACTCAGACACACTCGGGCACACTCAGACACACTCAGGCACACTCGGGCACACTCAGGCACACTCAGGCACACTCAGGCACACCCGGGCACACTCAGACACACTCAGGCACACTGAGGCACACTCAGGCACACTCAGACACACTCAGGCACACTGAGGCACCCTCGGGCACACTTGGGCACACTCAGACACACTCAGACACACTCGGGCACACTCAGGCACACTCGGGCACACTCAGGCACACTCAGACACACTCGGGCACACTCAGACACACTCAGGCACACTCAGGCACACTCAGGCACACCCGGGCACACTCAGACACACTCAGGCACACTGAGGCACACTCAGGCACACTCAGGCACACCCGGGCACACTCAGACACACTCAGGCACACTGAGGCACACTCAGGCACACTCAGGCACACCCGGGCACACTCAGACACACTCAGGCACACTTGGGCACACTCACACACACTCAGACACACCCGGGCACACTCAGGCACACTCAGACACACTCGGGCACACTGAGGCACACTCAGGCACACTCAGGCACACTGAGGCACACTCACACACACTCAGGCACACTCAGGCACACTCAGACACACTCAGGCACACTCAGGCACACTCAGACACACTCAGGCACACTCAGGCACACCCGGGCACACTCAGACACACTCAGGCACACTGAGGCACACTCAGGCACACTGAGGCACACTCAGGCACACTCAGGCACACTCGGGCACACTCAGGCACACTCGGGCACACCCGGGCACACTCAGACACACTCAGGCACACTGAGACACACTCAGGCACACTCGGGCACACTTGGGCACACTCAGACACACTCAGACACACTCGGGCACACTCACACACACTCAGGCACACTCAGGCACACTCGGGCACACTCAGGCACACTCAGACACACTCGGGCACACTTGGGCACACTCAGACACACTAGGGCACACTCACACACACTTGGGCACACTCAGACACACTCAGACACACTCGGGCACACTCAGACACACTCGGGCACACTCAGGCACACCCGGGCACACTCAGGCACACTCAGGCACACTGAGGCACACTCGGGGACACTCAGGCACACTCAGGCACACTCAGGCACACTCGGGGACACTCAGGCACACTCAGACACACTCGGGCACACTCGCACACACTTGGGCACACTCAGACACACTCAGACACACTCGGGCACACTCAGACACACTCGGGCACACTCAGGCACACCCGGGCACACTCAGGCACACTGAGGCACACTCGGGCACACTCAGGCACACTCAGACACACTCGGGCACACTCAGACACACTCAGGCACACTCAGGCACACTCGGGCACACTCAGGCACACTCAGGCACACCCGGGCACACTCAGGCACACTCAGGCACACTGAGGCACACTCAGGCACACTCAGACACACTCAGGCACACTGAGGCACACTCGGGCACACTTGGGCACACTCAGACACACTCAGACACACTCGGGCACACTCACACACACTCAGGCACACTCAGGCACACTCGGGCACACTCAGGCACACTCAGACACACTCGGGCACACTCAGGCACACTCAGACACACTCGGGCACACTCAGACACACTCAGGCACACTCAGGCACACTCAGGCACACCCGGGCACACTCAGACACACTCAGGCACACTGAGGCACACTCAGGCACACTCAGGCACACCCGGGCACACTCAGACACACTCAGGCACACTTGGGCACACTCACACACACTCAGACACACCCGGGCACACTCAGGCACACTCAGACACACTCAGGCACACTGAGGCACACTCAGGCACACTCAGGCACACGCGGGCACACTCAGACACACTCAGGCACACTGAGGCACACTCACACACACTCAGGCACACTCAGGCACACTCGGGCACACTCAGGCACACTCAGGCACACTCGGGCACACTCACACACACTCAGGCACACTCAGACACACTCAGGCACACTCGGGCACACTCGGGCACACTTGGGCACACTCAGACACACTCGGGCACACTCACACACACTCAGGCACACTCAGGCACACTTGGGCACACTCAGGCACACTCAGGCACACTCAGACACACTCGGGCACACTCAGGCACACTCAGACACACTCGGGTGGTTCCCTTTCCCTCACACAACCCCATGGCTCTGCTGCCGAGCAAAGGCACCGCTGGCTCCTGGACGCCAAACCTGGAGGTGAAACGGGAATTTAAAAAAGCAGGAATTGTCTTCCCCAGCCGTTTCCCTCCGAAGGAATAATATGCTTGGCTTGTCCTGGTGTTGACACAAGGGTGACTCACGGGCCCAACAATGTGGGACTGTTTGGAGGTTGAGGGCAGGCATCTGGAACTGGCCCCGTGTCCCTTGGCAGGGCTGAGCTCAGCTCAGAAATGCAGTTTGCTGCCTGTAATGCACCCGGAATGCAGCCCTACCTACAGCTCCCATTCCCAGACTCCTTTCCAAGGCTATTCCCTGCATTGGCTCCTGGCTTGGGTTTGGCTGGAAAATCACCTCTGCAAACCTCACCTGTGCCCACCTTTCATCTCTTAGGGACTGTACCCTAAGCTCGTCTCAGTGTGTTTGTACTTCACCCAGGTTTGCTCCAGCCCCAAAATCCCTGGATGGTCGTGGATTTACTGCAAAGCCTGGAACAGGCAGGAGTTTACAACCCTCAGAACCCCTCTTTGGCACCGTCCCTTGGAACAGGTCTGGGAGCACATTCCCAAATACCTCCTCACCTCCACCCGGGGGCTGAGCAAAGCTGCTCTCCCAAAAGGTCTTCAAGGAGATCTCCAAGAAAACCAACCAACAGCGAGTGGCATTCCTGCTGTGAGTGATCCCAAAGAGCTGAGCCTGTGGGGAGAGGGATCCCAAAGGGCTGATCCCAAAGGGCTGATCCCAAAGAGCTGATCCTGTGAGGAGAGGGATCTCAAAGGGCTGATCCTGTGGGAAGAGGGATCCCAAAGAGCTGATCCTGTGGGGACAATGATCCCAAAGGACTGATCCCATGGGGAGAGGGAGGATGAGGAGGAGCAGCTGCTCTGCCAGCTGTCCCACAGCACCCTGCCAGAGGAACATGCTCCAGATCCATCATCCTCCTCCTCCTCCAGCCTGGATCCTGTCCACACTGCCCAGTCCTCGTCACAGACCTCCCACACGCACAAGTGGCTTTCCCAGCCCTCCTGCTCCTCACCCAGCCCCAAATCCCAAATCCCACATCCCAGCTGTCCTGGAGCCCCGGGCGTGCTCCCCGCGTGTCACCCTGACATTGGAAGTCTCAGCTCCTCCTCAGAAACCTCAGCCTTGGCTTGTGGCACCCCCAGACAGGGAACAGCTGGAAAACGCTTCAGCCCAGACAGCGAGCCCTTTCCCGGGATTTTAAAAGGTCAGGAACTAAATCCATCTCATTGCACGGCGCGTGGAATCCCGCCGCGCTGCGAGGCCAGCCCTTCCCACCACTGCCATTTCCACGGCTTCGGAGCGGGATGCTGCTCCTGAGGGATGCTCCAGACCTTCTGGAGGACCCGAGGATCCCACCCCCAGCGTTCCCCGAGTTCAGCTCAGAGTGTGGAAGGCTTTTCCCTTTCCCAGCTTGGCTCCGTTCCCTGCTGGCTGCGTGCCGGTAGCTGGCAGCTCCCGCATCCCAGCAGATCCATAAATAATTCAACAGCTCACTAAAAAACAGGGATCCATCATGTTTATGGTTCTGAAACATGCACAGAACCGGGGCAGAGACCTGGAGCACCAGGAGTGAGGCAGGAGAAGTCAGGGAATATCACCAGGGAAAGCACTGGAGACTCCAGCTACAACAGGGCCGAAGGAAAGGGGAAAACCCTCAGACTTTGAGTTAATTCTTCAACAAAAGAAAAAACCCACGAGTTTCCTAATTCCAGACAGGGCCCTGAGCAGCTCTGTGAAGAATTCCAGCTCCAGTCAAAGCCGTTTTCCACACTTCCAGTAGCACAGCCTTTAAAATTCAGAGAGAGAGGAGCGCGCTCGTCCTTGGCTGTCCGGGCCTCTCCATCCCCAGCTCCAGGAGCAGAGAATGCCACAGAGACAGATTCCATCCTCCCTGCAGCTACTGCTGCTCTGCAAACCCAGCCCTCACTGAGGCTCTGTGGGAGGTTTAGGAGCCCTCTTCCCACATTTCTGTTATTTCAGTAACGCTATCTGGACCCAAAATCAGAATTCCATGTCCTGAGCTCTGCAGATATCGATGGCAGATTAAAAGACCATTTTCCTCTGCAGAGATCTCCAAATCTTTCTGGCAGGGGGGAGGGCTGACAACTGCCTGGACTGCTCTTTTCCTTGCACTTTTCCTTTCCTTGGCTCTTGGGCTCAATGGAGTGAAAAAATACTTTTTTTTTTCTTTTTCTTTTTTTTTTTTTTTTTTTTTTTTTAATGTGTGCACAAAAAGATAACAAATATCAGGGTCTGGCACTATCAGGAGGAGCACATCAGCATTCCAGACCCAGCTCCAGGGGTCTGGGGCCTTCCAGACCCCACTCAAGGGGTCTGGGGCATTCCAGACCCAGCTCCAGGGGTCTGGAACATTCCATTCCAGGGCAGCTCCTCCTGGCAGCAGCGGGTGTGGAGAGCCAGTGCCAGGCAGCTCATCCCAAGGGAATGAGGGCCAAAAGGGAAAGAAGGGAGAAGTCACAGCCTGGGTGACTGATCTGAGGATGGGGATGGAAAATCCATCTCCTCATCTCTCCACATTCCCAGGGCTAAGCGCAGCCCCCCCTCCAGGGCTTCCCTGAAAACCACGAGGGGCTTTGCTCCCCACGAGGAGCCACGGAGGTGACACTGAGAGGTGACATTCCACACAAAACCTCAGAGCACTTCCAAGGACCCGCCACGCTTACAGGGAGATGGGAAGGGAGGGATTTCAGGCTGGGAGGGTGGGATAAATGAAGGAACAGGAATTAAGTGCTGCCACACAGCAATTTCCTCCTTCCCACCTCCCCTCAGCTCTAGCTCCAGCTCCCACATTAGGATATGGACACGATTCCCACTCACCTGCTCAAGGAAAACACGGAGCTGAGGGTGCTCCACTAAAATCAAACGAACTAAAATAAAATAAACTAAAATGGGAGGTGGCTGCCTGATCCTGCCTGGAATACAAACGACTTGCCAGAGACCAGCAAGAGATTTGGATTTCCTAAAAACACTCCCAGCCATCCCAGGAAGGGTAATTCCCATTCGTCAACTTGAGTTTTTCCTGGCAGCACCTTCCAATCTCTTGGCACTGCTTCCAACTCCAGCAAACAGCTGTGGATGTTTGGAAATGGAGCTGCTGCACGCGAGTCAGGTGTGGGAGCTGATCAAAGCCCCGACAGATGTCAGGGCTCTGCTTGGATGACAAATGAAGATGCAATTAATTCTTTTAAATGACCCCTTTTCCCAGAAGATATCAGCAATTTGGGAACAGATTTCTCTGTTGCATTTCACTCTCTCCAGGAGAAAATCCAAGTTTTCCCTTGGGCAAACTCCCTTTTCCTGCAGCTCCAGTCCCCTGCCTGTGCCATCACCAAACTGCTCCGGGAATTAAAGGGATCCTGACAAACGTCACAGAAGCAGTAGCACCAAGCTGGAATTTTGTTCAAAACACCTCTTTTCCCTGAGCATTCCCACAAATGTTTCCCATTAGCCTCAGGACAAGGTGCTACCTCCAGAGCAAAGTTTGGGCTGTCTCAGTTCCCTGGGAGAACTTCCCACTCCTCCCCTCCGGCTGAACCCACCCACAGCCGGACGATGGGACGAGCAGGAAAAGCCTGGATCAGGTGTCCAGACGTGAGTCCAGCCTTGGCAGAGCCCAGCACCAGCTGCTGTACAGGATCAGTGGCTCCCTGAGCACCGCTCAGCCCAGCTGTGCTCCCAAATCCATCAGAATTTCGGACTCCGAGTTTCCCTCCCAGCCCCGCTTTGGGTACAAACCACAGGATCCACATCAGGTGTGGATCACGGAATAAGTTGGGTTGGAAAGGAAACTTCTAGGCCCTGAAATAAGCAGGGATATCTTCACTCAGAGCCTCGTCCAACTGTTTGCAGGGATGAGCATTCCAGGGATGTCTGGAGGTGCTACGTGGACTGGCTGGGATGCAGCGCTCCGGCACATCCTGCCCCCAACACCACCCAGGATTAGGGACACAGGGTGGGACAACCCCTTCCCCTCACGGATTTCTCTTCCCTCCTCCTCTTCCCAAGCCAGCCGTGGCGGGGGAGGAGGGAGCTGTGCTAATCCCAGAGCCCCAGGGAAGCCTCTGGATTCCCTGGCAGCAGCCACGGCCTCCGGACAAGCTGCTCCGCACGCAAGGCTGCCGGGACAGCCCCGGCCGCGTGTCAGCAGGATTCCCCTCCTCGTGATTTAGGGCAAAAATCCTGGGAGAACTCGGAACAAGCGGCCAATTGGTAACACCCAGGAGCTCGGGGGATCCATGAGCTCTCAGATGTTCCAGGAGCATGAAAGAGTTCCTGAGCTACAGATAAAAAACCCCAAAAGGGACAAGCAGGGAGTTTGGGAGAGCAGGGTGGGGGCTGCTGGTTTCCCATCTCCTGGATTTTCCTCCAGGAATGGAAGGAGGATCTGCTCATCCTCCTGATCCAAGGATGCTTTGGAATGAGTGCCAGGGCATCTTAGGAGCCCTGGGGCAGAGCTGTCCCCACCAGCTGTGGTGCCACACCGGTGACACTGTCACAGTTGGGTGGCACAGACTCATCGGCTCAGTGACAACTCCAACAGGAGGTGCCTTAAATTTTCCACAGGTTTTTTCCAGTGGGGACCATGCTTGGATCTGTGCCATGGGAATGTTGTCCTGTTGGAAAAATGAGCTCAGAAATCTAATCCTGAGTGCAGGCCTGGGGTCCTGAGCACGAGAAGGACAAGGACCTTGGAGCAAGACGAGAGCAGAGCACAAAGATGCTCAGCATGGAGAAGGGAAAGCTCCAGGGAGAGCTTGGAGCCCCTTCCAGTGCTTGAAGAGGAATTGGAAGATGGAGGGAAAGTGACCTTTTGCACAGCAGGTAGTGACAGACAGGAGGGAATGGCTTCCAACTGCCATAAAGCAGGATTATTGGGGAGGCTGGGATGAGACTCAGAACACGTCATCACACAGTGTTTCAGAGAGGGGAGGGGGCCACGGGGCATTGTTCCAAGTGGTTCTGCTGCTGGGATGGGAAGCAATCAGGAATCCCCCCAGATTTGCAGGAATGCTCGGACTGCTCCTAAGATTTCTCTCACACACGCAACAGAGATGTCTCAAACCAAACATTTGCCTCCAAATAAGTTAGAGGAAGAATATTAATTATTAATTAAAGGAGAATTTAATTATTAATTAACCGGATGATGCCACATTCTGCTTTTATTCCAGTCAAACTGAAATCCAGCAATTGATTTACTTCTCTTTCCTTTATTCTTTGGAAGCACAAATAACACACCTTGGAAAGGACAAGTCCTGTTGTTCCCACTTTCTCCTGAGGGCCAGAAGCAGCTGAGTTTTGGGATGTGCACCTGGATGTGTTCCTGGCACACTCCCTGTGTCCTCCAGCCCATCCCCAGTGCTCCTGGCTGGGGCTCTCCAGCAGCACCTCCCTCTCCCAGCCCTCACTGCCTCATCCCACGTATTTCTAATTCCTTTAAAGGTCTTTAACCACGGAGCCAGTTTTCCAAGATGCTGGGAATCTCCATCAGCACCAAGGCAGGAAGAACCACAAGTGCATCATCATACCCCAAAACCCCACAGCAGACTTGCTCCAAGAGCATTCCTGCAGCGTGAGCACGGCTTATCCTCAGAATGAACGGGACAGAGCGGGCTGAGAAATGCAGGGAAAGGATAAAACCTGACTGGCAGTGACCAGGGTCACCCCCTGGAGCCACAGCAGGCTCAGGGACACATCCTGTGTCCTGAGTGATTCCTTGCTTTCCCCACGAAGGTGAGGAGAGGGGAGGTGTGGAGCTGCAGCACCTCCCTGCTCCTGCTCAGCTGCAGCTGGGGCTCGCTCTGAGGGAAAGCTGCTGGGATTTGATTGATTTACAGGATGATGGGCACGACTCAAAATCACAGCACCGAGAGCTCTGGGGAGTTTGATCAAAGGTGAACATAAATCAATCCTCCCTCTGTTCCTGCATGCCACCTCCCCCTGTCCTTTGTCCCAAATGCTTCCAGAGCTGGAGTTCTCCCACCTCATAAACAGCTCCTGCCTGGAGCTGCTGCTGGGGCCCAGCCCCAAATCCATTCCCACATGGACAACCCAATATTTGTAGGGCATTCAGGCTGACTCATCCCCCAAAGCAACCAAAACACCAAGGCAAAGTCGCTGATACACCCAGTCCTTGTTTCTTTTCCCTAAGGATAAAGGGGGCAGGCCCTGGCACAGATTCCCAGAGCAGCTGTGGCTGCCCCATCCCTGGACATGTCCAAGGCCAGGCTGGACAGGGCTTGGAGCGCCCTGGGACAGTGGAACTGGATGATCTCAAAGATCCCTTCCCTCCCAAACCATTCCATGATTCTGGGATCTCAGCTTTTGGCTCCAGGGGTGCAGGGTTCTGCTGAGGGGAAGAAAAATTCACTGCTGATGTCTCTTTATGCTTTACATCCACAACGGCTTCTTTTTTAATAACCTTGTCATCTCACCTATGTAAAATATGCATTCAAATTAAACCCCATAGATTTGGGGCCTGTTGCTGTAGGTTAAACAAACATCCCCGTGATTTAGTCCTATAGAAAATGCTCAAATCGCTCACATTATTCAGCCAACCCATTTTTTATTAAAAAAAAAGAGAGAACACGCAGAGTAACACAATTCCTGCTCAGCAGCTGGGATTATGCCATGAATTTTCCTCACTCACAAGAGATGACACCAAAAATTCCAAGCCTCTCCCAACCAATCCACGCTGCAGCAGTAGAAATGACTTGGACGCAAGATCTAAGCCCTGCTGCAGGTATTTCACCTGCAGAGGGTGTCTGGACATCTGCCAGGTCGTTCCCAAGAAATATAAGCAACCCCAAGCCCCAAAATAAGTTTTGTCTTAGCTGGGAGAAAATTCACTGCTACAAAAATAATCCCACAACTGCACTGGGATCTGAAGCAGGTGGAGATTTGCTGTGAGGGTGGCAAAACACTGGCACAGGGTGCCCAGAGAAGCTGTGGCTGCCCCATCCCTGCAAGGTTTCCAGGCCAGGTTGGAGCAGCCTGGAAAGGGCAGGAATGAGATGATCTTTAAGGTTCCTTCCAACCCAAACCATTCCATGATCCTAAAATTTAAGGATGTGCTGGAGGGCACAGCTCTGCTCTCCCCCTGGGCTCTGCAGTCCCATCCTCCCTGATGATTTTCCTGGCTGCACAGGAAGAAGAAGCACCTGAGAGCCCCTTGTCCCACTGCCACAGGCACTCACCTGTGCAACCCGGGCTCAGCTGCCTCCCCATCCCAAACCAGTGATCCAGGGACTGTGACAATCCAGGGAAGGGATTACAGCAGCATTACAAGCAGGAGGTTTACAGGATTAAACACCTTTTAGTGCAATACACATTCACAGGCAGGAGCCTTTCCAAGGGAAAACATCTTCCAGTTCCCTACCCACAACAGAGGGCACGGCCCCTCTCCTCCTGCCAGGCCTGACATGGCTCAAGCTACAGAAGGGAATTCTCTGTCCCTGCAGTGATTAAAGCTGGGTGAACCCACGGTGCTTCCACGACAGCACAAAAACAAGCCCCGTCCATCGCCTCCTTCCCAGAGCAGCAAGTCAGGTCTTGCTCCCAGAAATGCGACTGAATTCCAGGGAACTGCAGCCTTGCAGGCCTGGGCTGGGGCAGAGGGGAGGTTCTGGCAGAGGGATGATTGATGTCCAGACGAGGCAGGAATGTGACGCTTCAGAGAAGTCAGATCCATTTAGTGAAGTTCTCCCCCTCAGCAGGGAACTGCAGCGCCCGGGGCTCAGCCTCGCTGGGGACACTGAGCCACTCAAGGGCTACTCAGGGGCAAGGGGACAGCAAATCCTGACCTGCACTGCTCCCCCACAACTGTGGCAGTTACACCCCCAAAAAGTGGAGAAAAAAACCCCACAAAAACACCTCACAGAGGATGGGAACCTACCCCAGGCCCTGGCTCTGCGCTTGTGCTGGAAAACATCTGTGAGCACACAGAGCCAGGCTTTAACACCTGCCTGGAGATCCTCAGCGCTGCCACACAATTCCCTGCATCCTCAGGCTGGCAAAGCTCCCTGGGCAGCACAGATGACACCAAGAGGGCAGTGCCAAGCCGTGCCCAAGCCCTGGATGCCCAGGGATCGCCCTTCCCACTATTCCCAGCGCTCACAGCCTGCTCGGCATTGCTGGCTTTGTGCTGCTCTCAGCTCACTGCTCCTTGGCCAGTTCTCCAGGACAGCACAGATCCCTCCCCGAGGATGGAGCTGGGGAGGTTCCAGAGCTGAACACGACACCAGGACTCCCACACGTTCCCCAGGGCTGCTCCAGCCCTGCCCTTCCATGTGCTGCTTCCACGGCTCTCAGGTTTCTAGGAACTGGACCCAGGTGCTTGGGAGCTCAGGATGCAGCTCCAGCAGCTCGTGTGGCCTTTGGCCTGCCAGGGCTGAGCAGGACAGGACAAACCGAGCTGGGTCATTCCACACAAGCCCACAAGAAGATCCCATGTGGATGATCTGGCGAACGTACTCCGTACGGCTTCGTTAATTTCTTTTGGAATCGGCCAAGTATCTACTGGTACACTGACCAGACAAGTGGAAAATGGCTTTTTTGGGTTGTGTTCGACAGACATACGCCATCTAAACTTCACATATCAGCTAAACATACTTCCCACTCAAACTTCCCACTCCAGCTGCGCCTCGGGAACGCAGCTGCGGGGAGCAAGGCTGGGATTGATGCCCCTTCCCTGCTCTGCAGGCAGGCAGAGGGATGGCACAGCTCTGGAAATCTGCCAGGCTGGCACCAAAACATGCAACCAACCCAGAGCCCAAAAATAAGCTGGGTTTAGATGGTGGGAAGAGACAATCCCACCGAAATAATCCCACAGAAGACTGGGATCCAGAGCAGGTGAAGGTTTACAAGGAGGGTGGGGAGGGCCTGGCACAGAGGACATGGGGCTGTCCCTGGATCCCTGGAAGTGTTCCAGGTTGGACAGGCTTGGAGTAACCTGGGAGAGTAGAAGATGTCCCTGCTCATGGCAGGGGCTGGAATGAGAGGAGCTTTGAGTTTCCTTCCCACCCAAACTATTCCATGACCCTACGATTGTTCCAGACCAAGACGAGGGACACCCATCCACTTTTTTCCCCCAAATTAGTACATCGAAACTTCATCTAGACTAATCCCAGGAATCACAGCACTCCAGGAACCATGCCTCTCTGAAAGGAAACCATTATTCCTCGTTTACCCCACTGGCCCCAGCAGCAGGTTGCTGTTAACTTGTCCTGAGCCTAAAAATAGTTCTCCTCAAAGGAAATCCAAACCCTGCACTCTGCTCCTTCCCTCACTCCCTAATTAATGGTTTCCAGGTCAGCCCAGCTCTCTGGGAACATCTGTTTGTTTTCACTCCATCCAAGGAAAGGCAAAGCTGACCTGAAAGGGGAATATGAAAAAGGGTTTGATGTCTGCAGAGCCTCCCTGCCGCAGACAGCCGGATATTGGGGCCTTGGAGTGGAAAGGAGCATCCACAGAGGCACACCCCCGGCTGCAGGGCTGCACTGTGTGTCTCCCTAATCCCAGAGGCATCTCGAGCTCCACAGGTACAGGGGGATCACCCACAGCTGCTTTCAGGAGCATTTTTGCAGAAATAACTGCAATTAAATGAGTTGGATCCACATGGATCATCCAAGCCCAGCTCCTGGCCCTGCACAGACACCCGAACAACCCCACCCTGTGCATCCCTGAGAGCATTGTCCAACCACTCCTGGAGCTGTGACCATTCCCTGGGGAGCCTGTTCCACCCTCTGAAGAACCTTTCCCTAAAATCCAACCTAACCCTCCCCTGCTGCAGCTTCCTGCCCTTAAAGCCACCTAAAACTCTTTGGTGGCTTCGTCACAGGAATAATTGGAACATTTATTTTCTACATGTTGGGGGAGACTCGAGCAAACCCAGGAGTGGTTTTGTCTTTCGGTTTAAGTGAGGTTTGCACATTTCCAATCCATCTGATGGCAGGACAGGGAACATTCATCTTGCTTTGCATGGATTTGAGAAGAGGCAGAGGAAACTCCAGGTTTGTCACACAGAAACCTACCTCAGCCACATTCCCCAGCTTCCCTTGGCTTCATAAAACAATAGGGAAAGTTGGGAGATGCAACTGCAGCAGGAATTTGGGAGATCCACAGAAAAATCAGCCCAGAGGATAACAGATGTGTCATTAATAAACATGGACAATCATGGACAAACCGCTTCCGACAGCAAAGCTGGAGAAGCAAGGAAGAGGCAGCATGAGGGATGAGCAGGAGGAAGATGGAAGAGAGACATCTCCCAAAAGACAGTCTCTAAATGAAGAGAGATGGGCAATAAAATGAAAAGCAGCAGGGAAGGAGCTGGAAGATGGAGGAGATGGGAGTGTCCTGGTTTCCCATACATCCAGGAACAGAACCTGGCCCCAGGATCTCCCCCAGAATCTGTCAGCACCTCCAACAGAGCCATCACTCGTCAGCACAGCCCTGCTGGAGCTCCCAGGCTGTGACACCACCAGCTCAGCTCAGCTCCAGCTCCCGCCCAGGCCGGGATGAGATTCCTGTTCCAGGAGGCAGCGCTGCCTGGATGGGGAAATGCTGACAGCAGTGAAGCAATCCTTCCACCCCTCTGTCTCCTCAGAGCACTGATCCCCCCAGGAACACTGACTCTGTGGGTGACACCAACTGCAGGGACCCTCGGGGGCTTCTCGAGGGCCATCAGCTGGGATTGCTGCTGGCCACGGCAGAGCTGAGCGTCCCAGTGTCCCACTGCACCCTGCACTGCACGTTCCAGGCTTTGGGATACAGCCAGCTCTGTGCTCCAGCCTGCTCCACACCAAATCAGCCCAAGAAATGCAGAAATACAGAAATGTATTTCTGTATTCTCCAAGAAACGTTCTCGTGGAGCAGCCTGCTCTATGGAAGGTGTCCCTGCCCAGGGAACAAGATGAGGTTTGGGATTCCTCTCAATCCAGCCCACCCTGTGATTCTATTCCATAACCCTTCCAATTCCAGAGCAGCACAGATCAATTCCAGATCAATGTCACGGAGCAGGAACTCCCAGCCCCTCTGCCCAAACCTGGCAGGGATCCTCTTCAACCCTCAGAACACCTTGCTGGAAAAGAGGTGAATTTTATGGACGCGTTCCCAGAGCTCAAAGTGCTGCACTGAAGTGCAACACCCTGACCTTTCAACTCAATTTAATTAATTACCCAAGTTAATTGAGGTCTGAATCTGCCCTCCTGGCACTCACAAGAACTGAACCTGGTCGCACTCAAGGGCAAAGTGACCACGGACAAGGACAGGGACTCGCCTGGGAGCAGGCACAGGGAATGAGGATCCGGGAAGTGCCCAAGATCAAAGCATTAATTAAATCCTAATTCATCCTCCTGATGAGAAAGCTGCAAAAGCACCCGGGATGTGGAGATTGGCCCTGCACTCCCAACCAGGCCAATCCCACAATGAGATTCCCTGGCTCGTTCCAAGGGTGAGGGAAGGTTATGTTTGCACTTGGAGTGAAAAGCTCCGGATTTATTTTTCCGCTCAGCAAAAGAAAACCCCAAATAATCCTCTAAGTTCGGGTCAACCCCAAAGCATGACCAATCCCTTCGTTTTGGTTTGGTGCTCCTGATCATTCTTGCCCTTTGCAGGAAGGTTTGGAGGCTATAAAATGTCACTGGGAAATGGAAGAACTGGAATATCGAGCTCTGAAAATGTAGGAACAAAACTGAGCTCTACAAAAAGATGAGCTCCCAGTGCCAACTCAGAAAAGAGCTGCAGTCAACCCCAAAATTGCATTTCTCGGCAAATGAACTCCTCATCCTGGAAAAAGTTGCCCAAATCTCTGCAGATTCTGAAAACACAACTTTGAGCTCAGCTCAAATCTCCATCACCACATCCAGGTTTGGATCCTCTCCGAATGCTCCCAAGCCATGGCGTGGAAACATTTTAAGAAGGACTTAGATAAAAGTGATTTAATGGTGTTCAGCTTTGTTCTTAAGAGGAAAACAGAGAAATAATGTGAGCTTTTTCCTTTTTCAGGAAAATAAAAGGTGTAGGAGATGGGAATTTTGCCCTACCGGGTGCTTAAACTGCTTAAATGATCCATGAAGCATCCCTAAAAATGCATGGCCCCACTACCTGGCTGTTAATCTGCCTACATTGTCCTCCCTTTGCCAGCACATTTTGTGGGTTTTCCCAGTGGAAAGAATTGGGGGATTTTTCCAGTGGTGGCTTGACCCAAAAAGCCCCAAGAGATGCCAAAGGCAGACCCAGAGTCCCGCTCGGGTTTGGTTTTTTTTCCTGGGTTTTTTTCAAAGTGCTGACAGCAAAATCCTTTCATCTGCTGGGAAAGCAGCACATGGGCTCCCATAAAACAGCAAACCCATGACCCTGGGAATTAAAGTGCTCCAAGTTCTGCTCCCTGCAAGCCAAGGCTTTTCCTCTGTTCCCAGAACTGCTGCTGCTCCAGGAGAGTCCCAGAAGAGGTGAAGCAGCACCCAAACTTCCCCTATCAAACAGCAAAATAAACACAGACACCACACCTGGCAAAGATCTGCATCTACGGGAAGGGAGATCTCAGAAGGCTGCACATTCCATGGGGAATAATATCCAAAAATTAAATCCAGCACAACTCCTGCCACCCAAGGATGGGCTTGACCTGCACACTCAAGTTTTTATCATGAAAATATTGCCCAGAAGAAACAGATCAAATAAAATACTTGCTCCAAACCCCTAAGATTTGAAAAACTAATGATTAAACAGGAACAGATAAAGGTTATAGCTGAGGATTGGATCTTCTGAATGTCAAGGAAATGAAATATTCCTGTTCTGGGTGGGAAAAACTGCCCAGGGAAACTTAAATCACACCCACCCAGCTCAGGGCTGAGGCAGCAAGAACCACTTTCAGTTGGAACCACCACAGAAATATTCCACTTAACCTGGGTCAGCCTGAGCATTTTGCACATCCCTGTAAGGTGAGGACTGAGAGAGGGCAGAAGATTCCCACTTCAGCAGGAACTGAAGGGAAAAGTTTTCCCAGGAGTTTTATGCTGCTGTTTCCTTTATAAAATCCTTCCTTCTCCCTCTTTTCCCTCCCTTTGGACTTCCTGACTCTTCATCAGCTTTCCCAAGGAGCTGAGAGGGCTGAGGCTGGAACAGAAATAGCCCTGATCTGACAGCACACTGCCAGCAATGCCCTGGGTGAGCAGGGCTGACCCAGCCCAGCTCCTGGCAGCGATGACCTCCCAAAGCCGGGCAGCACGAGATGGGAGCTCACTCCCTCCTCAAGCCAAACCCAAAACTCTGTCAGGTCTGATCCTGCTCACGCTCCCAGCTGAGCCCATGCTGGGGAAATCCAGCAGATTTCCATGAGCTGCTCAGTCTCACCATGGAGAGCAGGGAAGAGGGGCCAGGAGTGCTCGGAGTGCTGGCTCAGCAGATCCTGACTTGCTGAGCTGAGCTCAACCCCTTCTCCTGAAGCCCGTGGGTGGCTCAGAGACAGGGTTTGATTGGGCTCAGGGACAGGAGGGTGCAGCTGGGAGAAGTTTGAATCCGGATCTCAGCTTGCAAAGAGTTCAGATCCAGGGGGTTGGGTCAGATCCATGTCGAGCATTCATTTTCTGGATATCAAAACCCACCCACGGGACTTGGAAAAGCCAGGCCAGGCCTGGCATGAATGGAGTAACAGCACTGCCCTCGCTGGAGTCTGAGTTACTCCAGAGATACCCAAACCCATGCCAGGGCAGCAGGGGAGCTGTGCTCTGTGTTCACTGCCACGGCTCCAGTGGACACAATAACAGCTGCTTGCTCCAGAGCAGGCACCATTCCTAATGTGCTTCCCATCCATGGATGAGCAGTGCCAGAACTCCTCTGAATGCACTTGGAGCTACTATTTTTGTTTTGGGGGAAGAGCTGCACAACTCCTCTGCTTTCACGTCCAAATGGGCTTTTTCATCCTCCTCCTCCTCCTCCTGTTTTCCCTGGCAGCTGCTCCTGCTCCATCTGTGCCAGGAGTGGGAGCTGGGAATGGCAGGTGGGGCCTGGTACCTGCTGAGCTCTGGCTGCTGCTCCAGCCAGGTTTATCCACAGCTCCTCAGGATTCCCAGCATTTCACACTCCACAAAGGACTCTCCTTCCCAGGGGGGAGTTCCAAAAGCTTCAGGGTCAGGGATGGAGAGTGAGGAAGGAAATGCAAGATCAGGATGAACAGAACTGAGCACATCTCACCCAGACCAAAGAGCAGAGGAGCTGGGGGCAGATTTCCAGCAAGGCCACAGGAGTATCCAAAGGCCAGGAAAGATGAGAAGGACCACAGGAGTTTTTTACCCAGCTCCCAAAGGGATTGAGAGCCACAGTGCTGTGAACCTTTGGATTCCAAGGACAGGGAGGTACTGCAGGAAAAAGCCCGAGGCAGGGAGATTCTCAAGGATTGCACAGGAATATATAAAGTAGGGATATTGGGAGTTCTTAAGTGAAATATTGAGGGAAAAACCCCTGGAGTTTGGAAGGACTGTGCAGCCCCTCTTGCTCCAGAGTTTTGGTTTTTTTTGTGAAGTGAAACTACCCAGAGCCAAGGCCAAGTCCATCAGCAGGGATCCCCAGGACACACAGCAGGCAGGATTTGGGATCTGCAGGTGCCAGATCCTCACAGCCCCCAGGCCCTGGAGGAGAAATTAGTGACAGGAATAGAAGGAGAAGCATCCCCAAAGGAAAAGAGCAGGACCAAATTCCATCCTCTCACTCCTCTCAGGAACAGCAGCTGGCACAGAGCCCGGCTGGCCGGGCACTGCCCACTCTGATCCCAATCTCCCTGGAAATCTGCCCCTCCTGGCCACGCTCCTCAGATCCCAGCTGCACCCCAGCACAGCCCCAGGTAGGCAGAGTTCAGAGCACACATCTGGAGCCCAGCCCACATCTGGCTTTGCTCTGGGCTTTGTTCATGCCCGAGGCCACGGAGCATCCACCTCTCCCCGTGCCTTTATCTCCTCCCAGGATCCCCTGGCTTTGAGCTGCTGGGTTTTATTTGAGCTGCACAAAGGAGTTTTTTAATTAAGCAGCCTTTTTCTGGGGCTGTTTCTGATTGTATCAGGTTGAAAGCAGACCCCCAGGCCCAGCTCTCAGTCTCTGACACAAACCAGAGAGATCTCCCCACAACAGCTCCCCAAACCTTCATTACTTTTGTGTTATTGCTTTTCTGCTTTAGAGGCCAGAACAGGGTCCGGGGGCAGAGGGATTGAACTCTTGGAATTGCCCATGGAGCACAAACAGAGGCAATCCCAGATTCCTGCCCTTGGGAAGGTTTGGGAAAACCACAGGTATCTCATTTCGAGCTCATCCCTGATTTTTGAGCAAGGTTAATGATGGGGCAGCTCAAATTCCCTCATAACGTGGAGAAACCCTCAGATCCCAGGAAAACCCGCACAGAACCTTCTGGTCTTTGTCCCAATCCTTGTTTTTACTGCTTAGTTATCACCTCCCTGTGAATATTCCAGCCTGTGCAGCCCTTTTCCAGGCTGGACAGCAGGTGCAGAGTGACGGGATTTCACAGTCTGGATTTCTTTGGAAATCCTCACTGCAAAAGGCATCAGGCTGGAGCGTGGTGCTGCTCCTGCCTCAAGGGGTCCCCAGCAGGGAGAGCAAAGGAAAATGTCAGGAGCAGCACCGGCAGAACAATTAAAATGATCTCCCAAAGGCTGGCTAATTGGCTGCAGGCACAGGGAAGCTGGAAGGGTCAGGAAGGGCTCGGGGAGTTCAGCAGGCTGCTGAGGAGGGGATTTTGTTCCTGGGAGTTCTCAGCCTTCGCTCCTTCCGCAGGGATCGGAGCTGCACGGAGCAGCCACATGCCCTTCCAGCACTGGAACCACACACCCAAACCTTGGGATAACGCAGGGAAAGGCAGATGCAAAGCCCCATTCAGCAGCACAGAACAATAAATCCTCCTCAGAGTTTCCAGGAACCTGGAGATTGCGGCCTGGAGCTTTTCTCTCCAACACACATTGTCAACACGATGACATCAGCACATCCCAATACGTGCGGGCCTCATCCAGCTCGGAGCTTCACTCCGCTCCCCTCAAACATCCCACTCCCACTCCTCTGGACTTCCAGGGTCATCAATCTCCCTCCTCGGGGCACTTTCAGCCTGAACCTCCAGCGATGAAATCATGGATCTGGGATGTGACTCAGAGGGGCCGTGACTCACCCGCCTGAGCACTGGCGCAGCTCCATCCCCTCATCCCTGGAGCTCCAACCACTCATCCCTGGGAGCAGCTCCATCCCCTCATCCCTGGAGCTCCATCCCCTCATCCCTGGAGCTCCATCCCCTCATCCCTGCAGCTCCATGCCCCCATCCATTCAAGCAGCTCCATCCCCTCATCCCTGGAGCTCCATCCCCTCATCCCAGCATCCTCACAGGGCTGGTTTGAGATGTTGGCCACCGAGAAGTTCCAAAGTCCAAAGTTTGGCACAAATCCATTGAGAATGTTCAGCTTTGGATGTTTCCAAACAGATTGGGAATATTTCCAATTCCACGTTGGTAGAATGTCAATGTGAACACCAACCCCACACCCCCACTGTTCCCTGCCCCAGGATGAGATGGGAAGGTAGCAGTTCAGCAATTTGGGAACACCTGGATTTTGCTCCCATTCCTTTGCTTCTGTCCCAGATGGAGGCTAGACTGGGAGGAAAATCCAGACCTGCTCCTTGGCAGAGCTACCCGGGAGCAGACGCACAGTGAGGACAGTTTGCTTTGGCAACTTCCTCTAGGAATATATAAATATATATAGATATATACATTTTAATATCTTTGGCAAATAAAGGATCATAAAAAGAAAAGTTGGTTGGCCTTCCTGGCCGAGCCAAGAACGTACTTTAGGTTAAAAAATAGACACTGAAAAGGAATGAGCCAGAAAAAAAAACAAACTCCAAACCAAACATTTTCCCTGCTCTGAAGCTGCTTTAGGAATTGCTGATGCCACAAATCCGTGTCAGGGATGGAGCACATTGCTTTTGTGGGAAGTGGTTGATCCACAAAACACGGGCCACACCTTCAGGGAGCCATCCTAGAGACAAATATCTGTTCAAGCAGCTCCAAAATCCCATATTTATTGATCTGCTCTCATGCTCTGGAATGGATTTCAGCCTGTGTAAATCACTGGGCTGATAATGCACAACGAGGCAAGAGAGCAACCACATGTTCCATGTGGAACTGTTCTCCTTTTCTCTTTTCCCCTTTCCCTTTCCCTGCCTGATGTTAATCCCAGAACTCGTAGACTCTCTCTCACCCCCAGCTTCTCCCTGACCTTAGCTCCTTGACAATTAATGTGGATTTTTCATATGGAAAAGGAAATTTTTCACTTTGAGAGGGCTCCAGGAGGCCAACGCTTGGCCAACACAAAGCAGCCCAAGAAGCAGGGCAGGGATAGATGGGAATTGGGAAGGAATTCTTGGCTGGGAAGGTGGGGAGGGATGGGCACAGGTGTTCAGAGAAGCTTTGGCTGCCCCTGGAGCCCTGGAAGTGTCCAAGGCCAGATTGGAATAACCTGGGATAATGGAAGGAGTCCTGCCCATGGCAGGGGGTGGGACTGGATGAGCTTTAAGGTCCTTCCCAGTCCAAATAATTCTGGGATTCTGTATCACGGGAAGTTTGATAATTAAATAAGGAGACAATAGAGGACTTCAGGGTTAAAGGAAGCCATGGAAAAGTTCTGGGAAGTTTGCCTGGCACTGCCCCAGTCCTGGCTGCAGCCATCAGAGCAAGGAAGATGAAATGACTTCAATGGTATTTGCAGAGATTTTCCCTAAGCTGGAGAGGCAAGAACAAAAAAAGGTGGAAAGGGAATAAAGAAAATCTCCAAAGAGGGAAGGAACTCTGAGAAAGGAGAGGATGGTGGCAGAAACACTGATGGAGGAAGAGGCTGAGAGAGGAAAAGCAAAGAGATCAGGGATAAGAGGGGCTGGACAAGGTAAGAATCCATAAAAAGAATCCAAGGAGAGGAAGCCCAGGCAGCATCAGGGGGCTGAGAGGGTGAGAGACCCCTTGGAAACTCTGGGGGGCTCCCAGAGCGTTTCCACCAAAATCCAATAACGTGTTCTGGGGAGAGAGCCAGGGGCAGCCAGGAGACGAGGGGAGCAGGGAAGAAAGAGTTTGTGTTTTATGAGTTTTCCCTTGGAAAAAGCTCGTGGAGAAAGGGCAGAGGGGCCAGAGCTGCTCCTCTGGCAGGAGTCAGACCCTGCCAGCACCAGAGGGGGGCCATGCTCAAAGACACCCCCAAAACCACACAAGAAACACTCCAAGTTCACCTTTCCTGAGGGGGAAACCAGGACCCTTCATATTCCAGCCCCAAAACATCGAGGGGGATGGGAAACAATGGATTTTCCTTCCTCCCATGCGCAGCCAAGATGGAAAGGCAGGTGGAAAGTGGTTTAGGATTGCAAGTCAGGAGAGCTCTCCTCGTGCCAGCTCTCCGAATGACATCATTCCAGCAAAGTGGCTGGAGTTCAAGCCCAGGAATGCCCAGATCAGGCATTAGAATATTTAGGAGTGTGATCTCCTCTGCATGGATGGGATGATTCCAGCCACAGACCCCAACTCCCCCTCCACAAGGCACAGCAGGAGCCCCCATCAAATAAATTCCAGTAATGCAACAAATCCATGGCTTGGGAGGGAACTCTCCAAAAGCCCAAAATCCAGGTTTCAGCAGGAACTGGCACCAGCCCCTCTCCAACGAGAAGTTTTCCTTATAAACCTGCGGGAATCACATCCACAAACTCCCAGGATTTCTGCTCTCCCTCCCTGGCAGGGTGGGGGGTTCCCCACTAAGGGAAGAACATCTTGAACCAGACAGGAACTTTCCCACTGCCCCCAAAACTGAGTCACAAGTCCCTTTAATCTAATAAACACTTCCAGGGCTGCTGACTCCATGTCCTTGTAATTCCCAAAATCTCACAGATTTCTCACTCCTTTCCAGTGGTTTTCTCTTTTCCCTCCCTGGGGAAGGCCACCAAGAAGAGCCGGATCATTCCAGGCCTTCTGCTGCAGATCCAGCAGTGTCACCCACACGAAATCCCTCACATTCCCATATTTCTTCCTGTTCTCCTCATTTCTGGGACAACAAATCCAAATGCCACCAAAAAGCTGGGAGCAGCCCTGGCTGGGGTTGTGCTGGCACATAATAAACAGCCCCTGCTCCTGGGCATTTATAACTAAAATAAAATTAAATCAAAATTGAAAAAAAAAACCACCCTCTGCAAGTCCCAGCAACTCCAATCAATAATTCTGCTGCTTTTATTGCAAAGAAAAACATTTTTAGACTTAGACAGCCCTTTCCTTTCTGTAGGTCCAGAGATTAAATTTATGTCCCTCTTGCAACTCTTAATCCAAAGCATTAAAGCAGCAGAGGCATCCAGGATCCTCTGGAAAGCTGGGAATATTTATGAGCAGGCACTGGGCCTCTCTATATCAGCAAGGAGTGGTGGAGGGAACAACTGGAGAATGCACTTGAGATTTACTTCCCTCCTGCTGGGAATTCAGTGTCTGGAGCAGCCACAAATCCTGCCATGACATAATATTCCATAAAAGAAAAATATGGCACCGATGTTTTATTTGTACATAAAAAGGCTCGTTTTAATTAAAAGGAAAAACACAGAGGGGTCTTATCAGGGGGTTTGGCAAGAAATAAGTGATGCCTTCAGTGTTATACAACCAAAAACTACTGGAAGATTTTTTTTTTTTAAACTTCATTTTTATCTAGCCTGAGACACATTTCCCCAGCAGAGTTATTGGGAGGGTTTTATTCTGGTTTTGTGTAAAGAATTGGAGGATATCGTGTTCCTAAGGATGTTTTAATTGTGGCACCCCAGAGCAGCCCTTCAAGGTCACTGTCCCCTGTCCCTCATGGAGGGGAGCTCCATCCCAGCAGCAATTCAGCCCAACCCCTTCCAACCTTGGCACCTTTTCCCACTTTTGGCATCGTCCCTGTGCCTTCATCCAGTTTGGTTCGCACCGACTGCGATTCCAGCTCATTTCTCCTGAAGCCAAACTCAATGACTCAATCCCAGCACAGTCCAAGATATCAACTCCTGCCTGCTTTTGGGTGGAAATCTGGGATATTTTCCCTTCCTTGGCGCAGTTCTCACCCCCAAGTGTGAAATGACCTGAGCGCCTTCAAAGCCCCAGCTCGGGACGGCTCCCGCTCCGTTTGGGGCCAGATTGGGTCTATTTTGGGTGAAATCCTCCCTGGAGCAGAGCCAGGACACCTCTGGAGAACGAGCCAAGGTCCTGGAGGTGCCTCTGTGTTTCCATCAGCCATTGCTGCTCATGGAGAGAGGGAAAAGTGCTTCCCTGCCCTTGCCATTCCCAGTTCAAGCCCCACTGGCCAATTCTACAATTCCCAGCAAAGCCATCACACCTTGGTCACCCCAGTTGCCTTTGGCCATTCCAGCAGCCACCATGGAATGGTTTGGGTTGGAAAAGACCTCAAAGCTCACCCTGTTCCATGGGCAGGGACACCATCCCTCTCCCAGCTCGCTCCAAGCCCCGGCACCTCCTGGGAAGGTGGGAATGCCACGCGTTGCCCGTGGCTGCACAAGGAGCAATCCCAGCTGCAAAACCCCAAAACTGGGATCACAAAGAGGCTGAGCAGTCCCCTGTAGTCCATGCCAAAATTTGGATAACACCCCAATATTCCAGCCACGGAGCCAGAGCAGATCCAAGGATGGCAGAGTCACCTCCCAGTTATTTTTTCAGGGCTTTCTGTGCCCTTCCTGCCCCTGGCACGGAGCTCAGCAGGATCTGCTGTCTGATCCCACGGAGCGGGGCTGGAGATGCAGAAGCCTGAGGATGACTCACGTCACACACACCAGTCTGGGCTTCTGGATTTTATTTTTACTCCAGTAAAACATGCAGCTTGCCCTGGAGCAATCCCATTAGTCACGCTGGCTCCTGGGAACGGGCAGAGTCTGAGCGGGATCAAGAGTCAGATGTGGTTTCCTCCTTTTTGATTTGATTATTATTTATCAGGAGTGAAATTCCTGCCTCGGGATGAGCCCTGTCCTGCAGCCCTGCCATGGAATATAGGTCACCTAATTTCACCCCCAGAGACACAAACAGCTGCTGAGAAAAATCCCTTTCAGATTTCCTGAGAAGTTTTTTGGGACAGGAGCAGCACTTGCTCTGCGGCCTCAAATCCTCACTCTGACTGACTTTAAATCTGGGATTTTTGAGTTAAAGCACCCTTGCAGAGGAGAAATACCCATGGAAACAGAAAGGCTCATTAGCATGGAGGGAGAAAAGCCCCAGGCAGTGATTAAAGGCTCTAGGAGGACCCTGGGGACTTTGTGCATCCGTGAATTATTTGTTGTGTTTATTGCTCTGGGATCCGAGCAGGATGAACCCATCTGCTAAAACTTAAAGCTGTAACTCCAAACCATAACTCAGAGCTAGGATGGAGCTCCAGGCAAGCACATGGAGTCCTTGGGATGCTCTGGATGACTCAGGATTGCAGCATCTCCTTAGGAAAAGGGTCTCCAAATTTCATCCCAAACCCAGACAAAAACCTCCTCTCCACACACATAAAAGGGATTTAAACACTGGACAGGGTAAAAAGGAGCTGCTTTTCCAGCCAGTCAGGGTGGAGGACAGGGCTGGGGGTTCTGATTAAAAAGCAAAGTTCAAAGATGATAAATCCAACTCTGAGTAACTTCTACCCGTGGATGCTTGGAGGATCCTGCCTCAAAAGGACTCATTCCACACTCTGGGATCACCTCTGGAGCTCCTTCCTGTTCCCTCCCATCCAGGTGAGCCAGGAGCTCACCAGCTCTACTTCCCCCTTTCCCAGCAGGGTCTGGAACTGCAAGGCTGGCACATTTCATCCCAACCCCGAGAACCTTTTGAGGAATTTTGTGATGGAATATTTGCCCTTAAAGGAAAACCCCCCGAGAGCAGCATTTTGTACAAACACCTTCCCTGGGATGCAGAGAGCGTGAGGAGCTGTCACAGCTTGAGCTGGAGCAGCAGTACCTTTGCACGAGGGATAAAAACAGCACCTGAATCTGAGCCAGGCTTCTCCCAAAGAGAGAGAATCCCTCAGATTTCTCCAACCCATCCAGATTTTATCAGACTTGCTGCTAATCCAGCAAACAACAGCTACCAGGAACAGAGAGACCCAAACGGAACTCCCTGTGGGAAAACAGAGCTTGGTGGGAAAACCTCTGCACTGAGAGCCTCTGCCTGCAGACACAGCATCCCCTGGGAGGATCCCTGGCATTTCCCACTTCCAATGGCCCTTCCTGCCAGAGGGGAGGGAAATGGCACAGGGGAAACGGGGCTGATGCCTGAGCAGCATTTTGGCTGCATCTGGAGCTTTCCATGGCTCCCACCACAGCCATCCAGCCCTTCTGCTTTGGTTTGCAAGCTTGAAATTCCCAATGTCCCAGTTCCAGCCAGCAGCTCTGAGTACACACCAGTTGTCTCCAGTTCAGCGGCCTCACACAGAATGGTTTGGGTTGGAGGGATCCCAAAATTCATCCCGTCCCACCCCTGCCATGTCAGGGACAGCTCCCACTATCCCAGGGTGCTCCCAGCCCTGTCCAGCCTGGTCTGGGACACTTCCAGGGATCCAGGGGCAGCCACAGCTTCTTTGGGAAATCCATTCCAGGGTGTCCTCAACCTCACAGAGAAGGATTTTCCAACTCATCCCAGGCATTACAGCTCCTGCCATGCCTCACAACACCCCAGACTAAAATAGTGCCCCAGATTTCCAGCTTTTATTGAATTTTTCCCTATTAATTTGTTTTAAAGCCGAGACAGGTGCAATAGTAAATCAGAGGACAAAACCCAGCTCGTGTTCCTTGTGCCATAGTGAACCCTCAAGCTCATTCCAGCAGTAATGACACTGCACATGACCTTACCCCTGCAAAGGTAAAAAATGGAAAGCCAGGCGACAAAAGGCATGTGAAAATGTAAAATTAGTTACAACAACTGAAATAAAAATCCCCAAAGAGCCAAGGGTTTGAGTAGATTCATTTAGTGCAGCAGAACAGGAACCCTGTGGTGAAACCCATGCAGAATTCCAGGGGTTTCACCTCTGAGATGCATCCCAGGGCAGGATACTTGAGTTACAGTGTGGGACTCAGGAAGAAACAAAGCAGGAAAATGCTGTAATGAGTTCTGAGAGGAAAAGCCTGCTGGAATTAATGGGTTTTAAAGCACTTCCAGAAGTCAGCCTTGTTTGCAGGTTGGATAAGAACCACAAATTGAATCAGAGCTCACTTTGTTAGAGCAGCACAGCCACAGAATTCCAAGGAAATAAAAGGGCTTTTATAAACACAAATATATAAATTTACAAAGCCCTCAGTCTGCCTTGCACGGCACCCTCACATTTGCATTTCACAGCATAAAGGTCCTTTGATTCCCCAAAAACACCCCCTGGAGCTCGGGGCAAGGCTCCAGCTGCAACCAGAGGAAAACCACTGGGAGCAAACAAACAAACAAACCAACCCCAAACCAACCAAGCCAAAGTGCCAATCCCATCCCAACTCCCCCTCCCTACCTGCTCCCTTCAGGAATGGCCTCAGAGACCCCTGGATGGGAGGAAGGAGGATGAGCCCTCCCTTCAGGAGGAATGGGTGGCATGGGGAGAGCACTGGACAAACTCCACAGTGAACCATCCCAAGAGCCCAGGGCTCACTCCAATTCCTCCTGAGGAATTCCAGCTCCACACGGGTGGCAGGGCTTGGAAACAAGCAGCAAACTGGGCAAGCCCCTCACCTGGAAGGTCAGAGCCTCCAGAGTCCCTCAGAGCGATGGGATCCCACAGGAATCTCCTGGAGATCTCTGATGGCAGCTCTGCTCTGAGCCGCGGCTCCCACGGCAGCGCCCGGCTCCATCCCTCTTTATCCTGGCATCCCAGCTCCTGCTGATCCCACCCAGCATCCCGGCTCCTGCCTCCTGCTGATCCCCGCCAGCATCCCTGTGACGTGAGCTCCGGCCCCAGGGACGGCTCCTGCTGCCCACTCATCCTCGCGCGGAGCCGTGGCCCTGGCAGCAGAGGGGATCTCCAGCTACAGCTGCCGGAAGCTGCAGCGTTCCTGGGTGGTCCTGGAGGGAGCCCCACGCTCCTGACAACATCTCCACTCGCCCACTTCCCACCCCAGCTCCAATGGATGTCCTGAACTTTCAGCGCGTCCATAAAATTAGTGGGGCAGTCGTTAACTGTGTCATCGTACAAACATTCCCTGGCTGCTCCGAGCTCTCCCGTCCATCCCGTTCCCAAAGGAACACTTCCAGCCCGCAGAGCTGGAATTTCACATCCCCTTCTACTGCTGTGCCAGGAGGGATGAGGAGAAGGAAAGACCAGGCTGGCACAGCTGGCTGCTCCTTCCCAGCCTTCCTGAGCCTCTGGATGCTCAGTGCTCCAGGGGCTGCAATCCCTGAACGCCAAATCCCAACACGGATCAACAACAGACTCCAAGGGGAGCTGGGGGACCACTCATGTGTCAGGAGATGGATACTCTGGGTGTAGTTTGGAAGCCTCCTCACCAACATCCTGCTTATCCTGCTCTTTTGCATCCTAAAAATCCTCATCATGCATTATCCTTGGAGGCAGCAGGCACAGGAGCACTGCCAGCCCTGGGAGCTGCACAGGGAACACCATGGAGAGCAATTCCTCCCTTGGAATCATCTGGAAATTCCTCCCTGCCTGTCCACATCCCTTCCCCACCCCTGGATGCTCACAGCAGAGAATTCCCCATCCCTGGAAGAGCTCAAGGGATGGGGCTTGGAGCAACCTGGAATATCCCATGGCAGGGGTTGGGACTGGAGGAGCTCTAAGGCCCCTTCCCACCCAGTCCAGTCTGGGATTCCATCCTGGGAGCTCACCTCCCATCCCAGCCCTGGCGTTTGGTGAAACCCAAGATGAGCACCCCGAGTGACTCCATCCCCTAAACCTAAAAAAAGGAAAAGTTGGGGATTTTTTTTTTCCCCCCTCCCTTTTTAATTTCTCCACGGATCCGTAACCACAAAGCAAACAACCTCCATCTGCAGAGCCACGTTCTCCTGCAGGAAGGAGAGGGGGTGTGGAAAAGCTCTGGGGAGAGGGCTCAGCTGCCAAGCAGGATGTTCTGAGGAGAGACAATGGAAAACAAGGCAGGTGGGCTTTTCCTTCCTTTCCCCCTCTTTTTTTTTCCCTGCACACCCCAGTATTTGTTACAGGGCCCAGCACACCCCATCCTGCCACAGAATTCCCACCTGGGACTCTCCCTGGGCTCAGGGGGAAGTTGTGGGGGATGCACCCAAGAGCTGGCACCTGCATTTTAGGAGTGGTGAACAACATGCCCAGGGTTGAACAGAGTTTGGAGATCCAGATTCCACCTTCTGGCTGTCACCAGGGGAGGATTTTTCCTCCTGGTGCAATTCCCCTTGCACACAGGAAGGTGGGGAAAGCCCGGCCAGCAAAGAGGAAGGATCCCGAGGTTTATCCCGACTCACTGCAGCTCTTGGAGCCCGCTAACAGCCCAGGAGACAGCAGGAAATTCCTCATTTTCACACGTGTGGGGGAAACTCCCAGAAAAGCTGCAATCCCAGCAGCTCCATCAGCATCATCACCTTTACTCTGCCTTTTCCCTACCGACTCCAATTAGGCTGAATGTTCCCCGAGCAATAAAGAGCAGGAAATTGGAATTTCAGGAGGATTTTCAGACACTCGGAATGCCCAGGTCACAAACTGACTCGCCCCTGGTGGGAGCTAAACGCTGAGAGCTCCACTGAAGGGATTTTTCCCGTTTCCCTTGAACTCCGAGCGCCGAAATCCCGCGAGGCGCGCGGGAGGAATTCAATTTCATTTCATTTCACACAGAGGCATTAATGACATTCCCATCCCAAGGAGCCCCATCCAAACCTATATTCCAGCAGAGCCAGCTGTTTGCCTCGACAATGAGCTCACAGCAACTTCAACATTCATTTGCAGCAGCTGGAAATTTGGCAGGCCGGGAGGGGAACGTCTGAGTGGTGTGGACACCGTATGGAAGTGCTGGAGGAGAGTGGGATGAGGGCAAAAGTCACCTCCAGCCCCGCAATTTGGGCAGCAGTTTGGTGTCACACAACCCTGGGGAGCCTAAAATCCTCTGCCACAGTGTTGAAGGAAGGCCACTCCTGGCAGGTCCATCTCTGTTCCCTCCCAGTGCCACCACCAGCCTTTGCTCTGGATCGCTCTGGAAAAGTTGAACCTCCACATGATTTGCAGATTCTGGCCAAATGTAAAGAGATCAAAGTCCAGGCTCTTTTTATGACCTCACCTCCACACAGAACAGTGGAATGGTTTGGTTTGGAAGGGAACAAAGCTCAGCTCATTCCAACCCCCTGCCAGCAGCAGGGACACCTTCCACCATTCAATTCCTCACTTAAAGCACTACAACGTACTCAGAAAATATTGAATTATCCTTAAAAAGAAAAAAAAAAAAAGCTCCTCATGCACAAAGATGTCTGGCACCTGGGAAAATGTGTTTTCCAAGTGAATCCAGAGGAAAAAGTCACATTCAAAGCCACTCTGAAAGGATCTGTGAAAGTGACAGGACAAAGATTTACACTGAACACCGATTTATGTTACTCAGTGATTGATACATTAAATTATTTGGTACCCAGCACATTCCTGTCATCCAGGATTCCTAATAATCCTCATGCTTCTGAGTTCAGAAATTCCCATTTTCCTTGCAAAGGTTCCCTCCAGATCCCAAAGGAGACATTTGGAGGCTTCATTCACCACACAATTAAACCAAAGCAGAGCACAAAGCACACAGGAACTTTTCTCCCTAATTCTCCCTGTTCCACACTGAAAGCCCTTCCCTGGAAATCCATTTGTGGGGATTCTGGCCATAACAGGAGGAAGGGGAGAGATCCCGGGCTATTTTTAAGCAGAGTTTTGGGATATTTTGGGTATCGCCACCATGAAGGGAATTAGACCATCACAGCCCTCACAGCTGGGCTTGCACTGCAAACCCTTTTCCAGCACCTCTGCCCAGATGTGCTCCCTCCCTGCTCCAAGCAGCAGGCAGAGATGGAATTCTGCACTGGATGCAGATTTAGGTTATGGCAAAAAGAGCTGAAAACTCAGAGTGGCCAATTCCTGCACAGCTTTGAGCCCCACCACGCCCAGCCCTGCAGCCCAGCACCAACCTGGGCACTGCCCTGGATTTTTCTCCGTAGAATTTGTGGGGAAAATCCCATTCCTGTGCCCAGAAATAGGTTTTGGAGATGCCATGAAGCCAAGTTTGATTAAAACCACACGGATCAAAGAGCCTTTTGTTCAGATGCTGAGCTCTTCCCTCCTTTTCTGGGTTGTTACCCTTCAGAAATATTTGGGAACTCAGCACAAATGGATCAGCTGGAAGAAGAGAGCAGCAGCTCCTCTCCCTGCTTTGGTTCCTTGCAAAATTTTTTTTTTCCAGCTCAAAACTCTACATTTTTCTTTGGACACAGCTCCCAGGGATGAGCAGGGAGTTCAGGAGAGGGACCCACGCCCTGAAAATCTTTTATCGCCAACATTTCCACTCCAGGCATTTTTTGGAGGTGAGAAAACTCTGCTGAACTTGGGAGCTTGGAAACTTCTCCCCCTCTCTAGGAATCCAGAAGAAGAGGTTTTCTGGGGAGCACTCTCCAGGCTGGAATCCAGAGAGGCTGCACAGGTTTGGGATGGAGGTGTCTGGAATAGCAGCAGTGATCCAGCACGTGGCGTTCCCAGGTTTACGGGAGCACAGCCAAGGCCTGGGGGCTGTGCTGAGACCTCAGGGGGACCCAGGAGTTTTGTGGGCTCTGAGTGTCCTGGAGGATGACACAGCTCCCCCTGAACCTGTCAGGCCCGATCCATGTGCTCCCAACCACACAGAGCACACAAAGATTTCCAGAGAAAAAATGGAGCTGTGGCCCTGCCAAGGGTTTGGGAAAAGCACAGGGAAGTGCAGCGCAGTTCATCCAGGAAAAAAACCAGCTCACGGGTCCTGTGGGCAAACCACACCATGACCACACGTGGTGGAAATTCGAGTTATTGGGGAAAAGGTCCTGTTACAAACCGTGGAGGTCTGACAGGAGCAGTTACGGGAGCAGACATTTTATGGCCTTCCTGTGGCTCAGAATTCCAGGTGGGAAGCGAGCTCAGGAAAGTCTGGAAGAAAGAGAGGTTCTGCTGCAGCCCATAAATAGCCCTGCCCCAAAGCAGGAGCTGCTGGGGCTGGCACAGCTTCAGGGCCCTACGGAAAGAAACCAGATCCAGGATCCATCCCTGGTGGGAATTTGCTCCAAAAGACAAAACCTGAGCCTGCTCCAAATTCAGGCAGCTCAGGCAAAAACTTGGATTATTCATTCAGTGCTGATGGGGAGAAAACACATTGAAATTCCCAACAAAAACCACCCAGCTCCAGGTGAAGGGAGGACTGAAGGAATAATGGGAAGTTTTTCCAGAATTGATAACACTTTAACAGGAAGGTTTGTGGACGCCCTCAGGAGGAGCAAACAGCTTTAAATGGAGAATATTCCATTGAAAAATTGTTTTTTTTCATCAAAATTACTTAAAAGTTGATGGGAGGAATTCCATCACTCCCATTCTTCACAGAATTATATAAAAATAATTTAATGGTTTACATTTCTGTAATAACTTAATTAATTTACATTTAAATTTCAAAATTTAATAATTTACATTTTGCCCCTTTCCCAGCAATCTTTTGGACAGACACCACTCCACATCAGTTTCCTCAAGGGCACTGTTATTCCCTCCAGGGAGAATCATGGAATGCTTTGGCTTGGAAGGGACCTTCAGGATCATCCCATCCCATCCCATCCGACCCCTGGGACGATTTCCACTGCCCCAGGCTGCTCCAAGCCCCATCCAACCAGCCTTGGACACTTCCAGGATTGGGGCAGCCACAACTTCTCTGTCACTGAGGAGCCATTCCACTTTTTAAAATTTTTTTCCTAAGACATTGGCAGTTTCCAAGGAAGATAATTCCTTTTTCCACTTTTTTTGCACCCCTCATCCCATGCCCAGCCAGCAGCATGGAATAGCTGGCTCCCAAGAGCCCAGGATTCACCTGGGATCTTCCCACAAGGATTGTTTTTGTGCTCAGAGGATGCATTCAGGGTTATTAAAACCCTAAATATGATTTGGAAAAGGTCCTGTTTCTAATCAGAGATAGGGAATAAAGAGGATGTTCAATTGGAAAAGGATGGAACAGAAGCCAGAGGGAGATAAAAGCTGGACAAGTGACAGTGAGGCTCTTTCAGGACTTTCCAAGCTGGTTTCATCCTTTGTCCATTCTGGAAAAGGACAAGGATTCTGTGTAAAGAGAAAAAAAAGGAGAAGGGAAAGGTTTGCTCCTGTCAAGTGGAATTAAACTCCTGCAGGGTGGGATGATGTCATTCCACCTCCTGCTTTCCATCAGCTGGATGCGTGGAGTGTGGATCAGCACTGCCAGGGGAAAACCCAGAGCACCCCAGATGGGTTAAAGAACAGAAAAAAAGCCAATTTCCAATTCCAAAGTGTCCCTTTGATCTTCCCTGTGAGGGTGGGGAGGACTGGGATGTATTTCCCAGAGCAGCTGTGACTGCCCTGGATCCCTGGCAGTGTCCAAGGCCCGGCTGGACAAGGCTTGGAGCAGCCTGGGACAGTGGGAGGTGTTGGGAGTGGAACTGGATGGGCCCCTTCCCACCCAAACCATTCCATGATCTTTGTGCTTTCAGGTACCCAACCCCTGTGGGGATGAATCAGCAGATCCATCTTTTCCAGGGAAGGAATTGAGCAAAGAAAGAGCTCAGATCCACAGGCACCATCTAAACAAATCCTCTGGGCTCAGCCCCCGAGGGCTCATCCCACAGAAGGACTTCTTCTGGAGCTGGATCCATGCTCTGGATCTGACACTTCCTTAAGGAAATGTTTGTCCCTGCCCTCCCCTTTTCCCTGCCCACAGCTGCTCTGGATGGTTTGGAGGTGGAATCAGGTGCTGAAACCCTTGTGGGAATCCACCACGTGGAATTTGCTGGTTGTTTGATTCCCTGGAGCCTGGGTCAGGAATATCCATCCTACAATTAATCTGAGGGGTTGGGAGCATTCAAATGCCCTCTCCTAAGGCAGGGATCACCTCAGGGCACAATCCCTGTGGAAGGAGACTCAGCAGGGCAGGAATCTGGAGTTTTTCCAGGCTTTGGGAGCTGGGAATGGCATTTGGAACTAATAGCCCAACCCCAACCCACATCAGTAAATCCAGGTTTGGCAGGTGCCCAGGCCAGGAAAGGGCCACCAACACTGGCATCCCTCCCCAGCCATTCCTGAGGGATCCCAGGAGCTGCAAGATCACCTGAGGGAATTTCTCCAGGAATCCAGCTTGGAGGGGACACCTCCAGAAGGCTCCTCAGGCATCCGCCACCTCCCCTCCCTGCCACGCTCCAAGCGAGCCCCACGGAACCACAACTGGGGCTGGATGCAGCTGCTGAGCACATCTGGGAGCCCAAGCAGCAGGAAAACAGCTGCAAAAACAGCTGGATGGGGATAAAAATGCCACCCTGGAGCACTGCACGGGGCTGGATGTGCAGAACGCAAATAAAACCCCAAATCATTCTGTTTGCTGCAATTCCCAGACAAAACACGGCTGATCCTGGCAAACCCGAGGCAGAGGCTGCTCCTTCCCAAGCAAACACAACCAGAGACAGTTCAGCTCCGTGTTGGCTTTTCCCAATTAAATCCGGGTGGTTTTGCCCAGAGGAGCTGACAGAAATTCCAGCAAACCTCAAAGGGCAGGAGAAATCTACTGCATCCCCAAATATGCAGCAGTGGAGGGGCTGCAGAGATGCCAACTGGCAGAAAGCAGGGAGGGAACAGAATATTCCTCAGAAACCTCCTCATTTCCCCCATTCAAAGGAGCCAGGAGGAGGGGGGAGCTCAAACCCTTGCCCTAAATCAGGGTGAGAGGGAAAGAAAACTCTGGGATTCCAGAAGGAGAATTTTTACTGTGACCACACAGTAAAAGGAAAATAAAAATAGTAACAGGGGAAGCAAACTTCTGTTCCTTCACCTTTTCCTTGTTTTAACCATTTGCTTGGGAATATCCCTACAAAATGCACCAAATTGGAAGTTTATATCAATCATAGCAATCCCTAAGGAATGTGGTCCTCAGTGAATGCTCCCGCTCGGCTCAGGTGAGGCTTTCACAAGGATTTTGGGGATCTACAGCTGCTGAGGCCAAAACCAAGGAAGAAAAAGAGAGGATGAGATGGCAAGGACAGCAGAGGTGACATAAAACCTTGAAATTCCAGCAAACCCTTGAGGAGAAAAGGAAAATGCAATGGAGTGCTCTGCTGTTATCACAGGAAGGGGAGAATAGGCACTAAGGTATACCAGAAACCCATAACACCTCAGGAAAACCAGTTATTTTTATCCTCCATGGAAAGAAAACGCCACCCTGAGCCTCAGGATACTTCAGGATAAAAGCCATGGCCCTTCCAGGATTGATGGAAAACTCATTTATAATTATTCTTTGCATTGCTAAGGAGAATCAGCTGGAGCTGCAGCACCAGAGAGGGAAACTGAACTCCCAGAAGGTCCCAGATCCTGGAGAAAGGATTGAGGGAAGAAGTGCAACATCTCCAGCTGAAATCCTTGGGAGGACTCACCTGGAAGACACCAGGGAGAAGGTACAGGCAGATTTTTCCAAACCTGCAGCTTTTTGGGACAGATTCCCTGGGCACAAGAGGTGGAAGCAGCAAAAGCCAAACCCAAGGCTGGTCCTCAGGCTTGGATCCCAAACAGCCTCAAGGTTTGGGGTTTGTCAGCATTCCCCATCCCTGCTCCTGGGCTGGGATTCAGCGCTGGAAAGAGGTTGCAGGCCTACGGAAAGCTCCAGTTTTCCCCTCAGGAGAGCTGAATCCAGGGAATGCCTTCTGCAAAGCCCCTTTTCACACACACACACATTGCCCCAAGCCCACAGCACGGCCAAGCAGCTCCAAACTTCCACTGGGGCAGCAGCTGCTCTGGAAACAGCCTCAGCTCCAGGGGAAAGAATTCCACCACAGCAAGAGAGCTCCAGAGCTCTCCCAGGGAGCCTGGTCCTCACCCCAAGCTCACAGCCCGGGGTTTGCTGAGGAAGCTGCTGTGGGAAAGGGGGAATTCACCCAAAAACTCCAAGAATCCTCCCCGTAGAAACCCTTGCAGCAAGATTTCCATAGATAAATTCCCCTTGGCTTCTCAGCCATGCTCATGACTTCCCTTGACCTGCAATGCCCCAATCCATTTATTCCCAGCTGCAAACCCCTGATTCCCATTCCGTTCCAGCCCTCTGAGCACAGCCACGAGGCTCTGATATTCCCCAAGAATCTAACATTTGCTGTCAGGAACTCTGAGACTGGAATTTACAAACATCAGACAGGAGCCGAGCCTTGCCACAATGATGGGTCCTTCCTGCAGCTGCAGAAAAAAATTAAAAGTCCTGGAAAACCATGAGGCTGGATATCCCAATCCCAAATCTGGGATTCTGCCTCCTCCTCTCCTTCACCTCATTTGCTCTTTCCTCTGCTTCCCTCTGGTTCTTGTTCTGCCTGGGCACCACACTGGGAGTGACAGAACCCAGCTCCAGCCTCCAGGCACTTCCTTGATAGCACTTAATGACTCATTTAATAACACAGAGCTCATCCAAGAGCCTCCAGAGGGAGCTTCCCCCTTCCATCTCCTGAGAAGTTTTCCTCCTCCATCTCCCAAGCCCTTTCCCCTCCAGTATCTGACTGGTGCAGTCCTGGAGTTCCCTGGAAGCCTCACACCAAGAAGCAGAGTTCAAGATAAAAGAGTTTCTTCCTAAGCTTCCAATGTTCATATGAAAATCCCCTTTAGCTAAAAAACCTTTGGGCTTGGTAGCTCCTGAGGGAGTGAGATACGTGGAAAAGCTGGAAGAAGTTGGACTGGAAGGCTGCACCAGGCACAGATGAAAACCAGACCCAGCTCCCAAAGACTTGGGAATCAAATGGACTTTCCAATCCCCCTGCACTTCACACATTTTATCTTGTTTTGCTCCTCTCTTTCATTCTGTGGGCTCCCTTGGGCTGGGGTTCAATTCCTCTCTGACAAAATCAGGTACAACATCAGCTCTCTTCCCACTTTTTTAAAGCTTTTCCAGCCAGATTCCAACGGTTATTGGGTAGTTCTGACCATGGCTGAATCCTGATTTCTGCATCTGTGAGAATGGGGAAACACACAGGGAATTTTCCCTCTTTATCCTACACCTGCTCAGGTGCCACTGCACTTTTCCACCAGGAATTCACAGGGCACGTGCACAACCCTGGTGTTCCCAAATAATCTCACGGATTTCACAGTGCAGAATCAGCTCCTGGGAATTCCTGGCTGCAGGGAACTCAGCTGGACACAGGGACCTTGCTCTGACACGAGATCCTCTGCGAGCCCAGTGTCGGTGCTCCCGAGCAAGTCCATCTTCCCTCTCCCCTGTTCCTTGGAATATCTGGCTGCTTGGAATATCTGGCCGCTTGCACCACCTTCCCTGTCCCAGCAGCAGCATTCCCTCATGCCATGGACCCCAGCACAGGACACCAGGAACAGCCTGCAAAGGTCAGCGCCATCATTTGATGTTCTCAGAACGTCTGGATTCCTTCCGGATTTCCCTTGTTCCAACAGAAAAAAAATGGATGGAATGAAGGAAGGGGGACAGCCGGCCCCAACTCCAGGTGCAGCCTACCCCAAACCCTTCCCAGCCAGCTGAGCTCCCCTTTGGGCATCTGCTGAAATCCCAAAAAAGCTCAGGAGCCATCAGGTGGTCACGAGACGCAGAGCTGCTGTCAGGAAATTTCTCCACCGTGGTTTGAGGTTCTGCCTTCCAGCCTTATTTTCCTCAAGCTCCCTTTTCTTCCCTTGAAAATAATCCCTTCGCTCAGATTCTTGTGGTGCAAAGCTTCCAGTAAGTTCCAGCCTGGAATCCAGGCAGGGGGATGGATTATCTGCCTGCAGTAGGACACCTCACTCCAAGCAGTCTAATAACATAAAAATGATATATTTGAAGTGCTGCTCCCTCAATAATACCTTTAAATGGACTCCATTTATTTGAGCATTATAAATAAAAGTGCTGGCACATATGGAAGTTTCTCTTGGAAAAGGGGAACAATGAACTCTCCAGCTCCTTCAGCCTCTACGAGCTCTGGTTGCCAACCTCGGAACTGCAATTCTCCAAGTGACTTTAATAAGCAAAATATTCCATTTTCCATGTATTGCTGCTCTTCAGAATGGATCCAGTTCTGGGGAGCGACGAGGAAAAGCTGCGGATTTCTGCAGAGCAAAACCAAAACTCATCCAAAGCTCATCGGAGCCCATTCCAGGGGCTGTGACCATCACTGGGACATTGGCTTCATCCTTGTCCAGGAAAAGAGGACCAGCTCCATGCTCATCTCCAGCAGCTTCCAGGTGCCTCCTGCTGCTGGAGCTTTGGTCCCTCTTACACTGTGCAAGAAGCCAAAAGATTATTCCGAGCTCCAAGTCCCCAGAGTCTGGAAAACTTCAAATCCAGACCCAAACCTTGGTACTTTGAGCTCATCTTTTCATGGGAGAAGTTGGAGTAGCCCTGAAAAGATCCTTATCAGTGGCATTTTCCAGAGCCCCGAGAACACTTTCTCCGCTTTTTTGTTTTTAATAATTCCAGCGTCAATTTTGAGCTCTGGGGGATTTTTCCACATGTTCTGACACATTGCCTCCATCCCCTTGGATATTCCTGGAGGGATGGATCATATGGTGCTGACAGTTCTGAGCACCTCACTCTGCCGGAAAGAAGAGCTAAAAGCCTTTCCCTGGATAAAAAAAACAGACAAGGAATCTGATGAGCTGGAGCTGCTCCGAGGGGGAAATGAGGCAGCACCAGCAGCACCTGTGGGCACAGAGGGCTGGGAACACAAAAACCTGTTTAAACCACGATCCCAAAACTCCTGGAAGCAGGTTGGCCCTCTGGATAAGCGGTTGCGCTGCTTCCAATGACTTCATCCCGAAGAAGGGTGGCCATTGGGCTTGGGGAACTGGATTCTCTCCAATATTCCCTGGCTCAATCCCCTCCCCAAGCCCCATTATCTCCAGTCGTGCTCGGAGCTCATCCCACCGCTCCGGAGATTCCCCAGGCACCGCCTTCCATCCGACGGGTTTTTCCTTTGCCAGAAAAACACTGCACAGCCTTGACCTCCCCGTTCTGGCATCGCCGCTTCCCATGGAACGCGCGGCTGCTTTCGCGTCCAACTGGGATAACTGAGGGTGTTTGTGTTGTAACTCCGACCCAGCTGCGGGGCCCAGCAGCCAGGCATGGAGCAGCCCTGGAGCGATCGCTCCGGTGCTCCCCAGCATGGGGATGGCCAGCAGAGCAGCTGAAGGGTGGGTGTGGAGCTCCACCAAGGGCTCCCCACCCCATCCACTTCTCCTTTCCCCAAGGATCCCGCGCTGTTCCAGAAGGGTGTGGCGGCATTACGCCATGGAACCGGGACTCTGGGAAACGCGGGAGAGCCTCGCAGAGCTTGGGGGCTGAGCCCAGTGAGGGCCAGGGAAAGATGCTCTGGGATGGAGCTCCTCCAGTGTGTGTCCTCCAGTGTCATTCCAACACCCCGTCCAGGTGGGTCTGCCCACACCAAGCCTTCCAACGCTTTCTCCGGGCTCCCAAAGGCTCCTACAGCAGCTGGATCCCAAGGTCCTGGATGCTGGGACCACATAGAGCATAGCCAGCACTGAAGGAATCATGGAATGGTTTGGGAAGGGACATTAAAGTTCATTCCATTCCACCCCTGCCATGGCAGGGACACCTTCCAGTATCTCAGGGTGCTCCAAACCCAGCCTTGGACACTCCAAGGGATGGGGCAGCCATATTTTCTTTGGGAACCTCTACCAGAGCCTCCCCACCCTCACAAGAGAGGATTTCTCCCAAAAATCCCAAATGTTCCATTTCACTTCATACCCCAGCTATGTGCTTGCACTCATTAAGAGTTGAGTACATCCTTTTAATTAAGACTGGAATTAATTTAGCACACCGCTGGAACATCCCAAATCCCTCCTGCAACACTTCATTCTGAAAATACATCTCAACTCAAGAAGTTTCTCCTCGTTTTTAGGCCTTTTTTCCCCTCACAGCCACACAGGGAGAGCAGCAGATTCCACTTCCCACTGAGGGCAAGTTACAGCTGCTCCATCTGAGCCAGCCCTCCCTGCAAATACATCCTGATCCTATCAATCCTCGCTCAACTTCTGGAATGGCTCTTGTTTATAAAGGCAAGACCTACAGCAGGACACTCAAAATATTTCATATCAGGCTACGCTCCAGTGCCTTCCTGACTGGCACGTTCAGAACGCCTTGGAATTGATCTGGCTGGGATCAGAGCTTCCCAGCCCTCGCCTGGTGACGGGAATTCACGTGTAAAGCCAGTAGTGATAAGAGAAGGAAGTCAGCATGGTGAAAAGATGAGAGCCTCATGAAAGCCACTGGCATTGTCCAGACACAAGAAAACCTCCCAATGGGAGCCATATCCTGTTTCCGACCCAGCTGGATTTAACACTTCCCTGTAATCTCCTTGCACAAGCCCTGAGTTTTCCAGCAGAACAACCATTAATGCCAAAGCTGAACCCAAAGTGGCCTGGAAAAAACCCAAACATCACCAAATTCAGCTCTTCATTCTTCCCCAACGGCAGATCTGGACACACTTGGATTGACCAAACATCTTTTCAGACAAAAATGCAAGGAAATGGATTAATCCTCATCTTTATGGGGATCCTGAGGAATTTTAAGAGCCAAACTTGTGCCAACCCTGTCAAACAGACAGTGCTAAAGTGACAGAGCAAGTCTTGGATTATTCAAGTTCTCTTCTGAGTTTTCCAGAGGATTTTCCAGCCATTCTCATTTCCTGGGTGCCAAGAAGAAAGGAGCAACAGCTTCCACCCCGAGTATGGGGGACATCCCAACCAGAGCCCTCACCTCAGTCCACTGCTGCTCCTGTAACCCACACAACTCTTCCCTCCAACCTCCCCCAGAACTGCAATTCCAGGTCAGGCTCAGAGGAGAAAACATTGCTCAACTTCATAAAGCACAACATTAATCCTCGAGGCAAAACCCAGCCTTAGTTTAACTCAGCTCTGCATAAACCAAAACTTCAGCGGAAAAAACCTCAACTATTGAATTAACAGAGATGTGGGACCAACTTCCACATATTCCAATTTTTTCTTACTGGGAATCTTGGGTGCTGTGAAAGGCTCAAAGTTAAAAGTGAGGGAACTGGAGAGAGTCCACTCAGCACATCTCCTTTGGAATGGGACCAGTGGGTGTCAGGAACTGACCAGAACGGGGAGCAAAAAGGTTTGCAGGAGATTCCTTCCTTTCTCTTTAGAGCAGGAAAGGTCAGGGTTGGAAGATTCCTGGTGGGGGCCCTGGCTCCTGATGAAATCAGGGAAGGCAGAAACAAACCGGGCTAAACCCGCTGACAAAACTGAGGGGGAAAATCACGAACTGGGCTAAACCTGGTGACAAAAGTAAGGGGGGAAAAAATCACAGACTGGGCTAAACCTGATTACAAAAGCGAGGGGAAAAAAATCACAGACTGGGCTAAACCTGATGACAAAAGTGAGGTAAACAAAAAACAACTGAGGAACCATAATTTGACAGTGACGTTACAGGGAAACAAAAAATAATCCCAGTAGTGATGTCTGAGAGCCAAATTTGATGAATTTATGAACAATGCAACAGGTTGGAAGCTCTGCCTTCACCAGGGACCAGCCCCAGACTTTGAGGGGAGATGAAACCCCCCCAGAATTTGCCTCAGGTTGAGGAGCAGCACCCCAGGGACGTGTCCCTGGCTCGGCAGAGCAGCGTGATAAGGAAAGCTGTGCTCACGTGTGGAGCTCTGAGCGACCTCAGACTTGGCTAAACCTCATCCCGTAAACACACTCCAGACCTGGATGGCTCAAAGGGACCCAGCCTCGCCTGAAAGCTCCAGACCTCCAGGAAATCAATGGAAAATTTTATAGCTCACATGCGAGCAGGGTCAAGGGCAGAGCGTGCGCGGAGCCTGTCGAGATGTACGTTCAGGAAAACAAATGTGTGCATTCAGCTGGGAAGGGGCTGGCTCGTCCCTGAGGGAATCATCTCCTCCACCCCACCCCACGGCAGGGAGGGAGTTGGGGGGATTGTTATCATCCACGTGTGGGCCAGGAAAACCCAAGTCATCCGTTTGCCCTTTCCAACACCTTTCCAGCCGTGCTGGAGGCGAAGCCATGCGTGAAGCCATCCATCCCTCCTCGCAGGGAAGGGGAGAGGAGAGGCTGAGTGACTCAGGAATGTGCAGCCTGCTCTGCCATCTGCTCCTGGCACGGGCCCACTGTATCCCGGCCATCACACGGGGCTTGTGGAAAAGGCACAGCCCGGTGCCAATCCTCCCTGGTTGGAGCTTCTCAGGACTATATTTAGGATTTTTGGGAAGGAGCAGGGTGTTATTGGTTGTTACCAGGACAAAAACATGTGATTCCATCGGCAACAGCTCGGTTCTGCTGGGCCACAGCATCATGTGAGTCCTGGTAACAGCCACATCTGCCAACTTCCCAAGACTTCTGGAGTATTATTTTTCCCATTTATTGCTCGCTCCTCAACACGTTGAACAAAGACAGGGACTTGCTGCGTGCTGCAATCTGGACCCACCGTGTCCCATCCAGATCAGAGCAAAACAGCTCGGGATTGGGAAATACACAGCGTGATTTAACCCATAAATCCAGGATTTCACTGGCACAGCTGCTCTCCTGGAACATCACGCCAGACATCAATGAGGAAAGGCTTTGCTGGCACTGCGAGAGCCCATCATGTGGCTCAGCTAATTAAAAACTGACCTCGGCCATCATCATTAAATGTTGTAATCACAAGCCTGCAAGTGATTAGATGGAGAAACAACACCCCCCCTTCCTCGTTCCCAGGGATCAGCAGCTGACTAAGCCCAACTCAAGGCCCTCAATCCTTTTTATAAACAGCAGAGCTCAGCTGTTGTCAGGGATGAGGACACCCAGGAATTTTGACCAGCCAGCATTTCCCTCTTGCTCCACAACCAGATTTTTGCCAGACATGGAATAGTCAGCGCTGACTCCAACCCCTCCGCTTCCCTATCCCACCAAGAACGGGATGGCAGCCAGGGAATTCAGCCTAACACATCTCAGGCACTGCTAAAAAGGTGATTTGGGTGGACATGATACCATCAGCTACCAGAGGATGAATTCCGGCCTTGGCACTCAATCCTTGACAGGTACACGAAGACACAGAAATTGATTTTCAATTCTCTGGGAACTTTGCACTCCCTCTTAGGTTAATCTGGGGACGTGGTACGCTCAGCAGGATTGGAAAAGTTAATTAAGGGCAGATGAAAGATGATGGAGGCAGAGAATGGATAAGAGGGGGTGGATAAGAGGCAGGATACTCCTTGGAGGATGGAGAAGGGAGGTTGCATTGAGAGCCCACAGGGTTCTTCATCCCCATAAGCCCCAAACCCCTGGATCACAGAAGGAATTACAAAGGTAATTTTCCTGAAATCACCTGGATATACCAGAGGTACCACCGGATCTCTTGGACAGGATCCTCACCTGTGCACCACCAGCACCTCTGCCAGCACACAGAGAGGAAGGAACTCCCCCAAATTATGACAGCAAACAAAAAACCCAAATAATTTCTGCTCAGTTATAAATCCCTGTGTTCATCTTGTGTCATTGGAATCCTTAATGTTGGAAAAGGCCTCTCAGAACATCAAATCCAACCATTAACCCAGCAGCACTACTTTCACCACTAAAACATTCCCATTCCAATTACCTTGGGATTTCTACTGGGTGTTGTTTAGTTAGAAATTTTGTTGGGGTTTTTTTTTTTGGCTGTTGTTTGGTGGGGCTTTTTTTGAGTTCTTGGATTTTGAAGGGTTTTGTAACCTCTTTTAGCTCTTATCTCAGTGTCAAGCTGTGGAACTCATGGTCCCAGCCTGATTCTGCCACACCCCCAACACCTGACAACCCAGCACGGTGATTTTCCTGTTCAAGCACCTCTTTTGTTGTGTGTTCTCAGAAAGAACCCTCAGATCATTGCATCTCCTTCCTTTACACTCCTTCCAACCACTCTAAAAATCCACTGCGGGCAAAACACCTCCAAAACACTCAACTGCTCCCCCTTTTCATTGCTCCTGCCTCTGAATTTCTGATTTTTCTGCCTCCTTGGTGGGAGGAATTTACTCAAATGAGAGGCAGCACTTGAGGCACAGGCATTGAGCCTATTTATATAATACAAGATATTTTCCATGTGTTTAGTCGGGCTCTTCACACTTCTGTTTGCTTTTTTTCCACCACTGCTGTGTGTGGTGCCAAAGGCTACAATGAGCAACCACTGAGGGCTTTAAGCACTTCTTCTCCATTAATATAATAAACTCAGAACAGGAAAAAATTGGAGAAGCAGCTCCTTGGCATCTGGCAGGGAAGAATTCAGCTCCCTGCAGCTTCTCCCAGCTCCCAGTGCCACGTCCCAGTTGACAAGAAGCCAACACCAAAACCAGGTGGCCAAAGGGCTACTGGATCTGCTGGTGGATGAAGCAGGACCACGAAGGAAGCACCATAAAATAGCCTGGAGTGTATTTATCCAGGATTTTCTGGGTGTAGGAAGGGTTTAAACACTGTGGGAAGGGTGTGCACTGGGCTGGGCTCCTCACAGGCCCCACAAGGGGACCCAAGGCCCCGCACAGGCCCCAGAAGGGGACCCCAGGCCCTGCAAAAAAGGGGACACTTTTCCAACCTTTCCAGCATCCAGAGGCCAAATGGATGCTCAGAACAAAGCCAGCTCCAAAGACAAGCTTTCCTGGAGAGTATTGCTCCTGGAGTATCCAGGCTGCAGTCCAGGATGCTGCTCCACAGGGGTAGGCCTGTGCCTTAGCTTAGGAATGTGCTGAGCTCTGCTGCTGAACCCGGTCCTCCCGGACCCACCTTGGGTCACAAGCAGGAAATCAGGGATATGGGATGAGCCAGGATCAACCTCCCAGCTGTGCTGGGCTTTTATCATCATCTCCCACCCACAAACTCCCTCGCGTGTGGGATCACACAAGAACCACGTGGACACATCCAGCAGGATTCCCTCAGGAGCTCCAACATGCAAAACTGATTTTCTTAAGCACTTTGGAAGCTCTGGGAGTGTTTTTCATTCCCATTTTATTTCAGGTCACTGGATATTCTGAGTGGGAAGGGATCGTCAAGTCCAGCTCTTGAGTGAGGCTGATCCAGGCACTGAACCACGACCTTGGTGTCACCAGCACCACACACTGACCAACAGAGCTGATCTCACTGAAGAATTCCAAACTTATCCCTTGATTATTCCAAGATTCCCTAGTGTTCAGTGCTGAACATCACTTACAGACCCAAAAAGCATCACAGGCAACCTTGAACTTGTCATTACCTGAGACTCGGCCCATCAAGAGACACAAAAATCAAGATTTATCTGTCCTTTTCACACTCCCTCAGCCTCCAACACCACCAAATATCCTGGTTCAACAACATTCCACAAAGCTTTTCCCTCCAAAGCCAGGATTATTACAAACTCCACAGCAACAAATCAGTCCATGCTCTCCGGGAAACTTCCAGAAGATCCTGGAAGTGCTTTGGGTTGGGAAAGACCTTAAACCTCCCCTCATTCCAGGCTGAGCTTCCTCAGACCAGGCTGGTCAAAACCATGGAAATGAATGTCATTGGGAGCTGCTGAACCACACAGGAATCGTTTATTTGGGGAAAATCCAACCAACAAATGTTCAGCCCTCCAACAACCAGGTTGTGAACAAGAATTTATAAATTTATCACAAATCCCTGTTCAACTTTGGACAAATTTAGGCCCTGGAGGCTCCTATTAATCAGCACTAAACCCTCCTCCTATTAAAGGGGGAAAATCCTCCATTCCGGGCTGCTTCCAGTTGTTCCTGGCACAAGGCAGCATTTCTTATTTTTAAGACCCCACCTCATGTTTGTGATTTTTTTTAATAAGTAAATTATGGACCTACACAAGGTTAAAAGGAAACACCCCAGAATCCATAGGGACCAAAAACCAGGGAAGAGGCCTCCAGACTGGCATTTTCTCTGGATAAGCTGATCTCATGTTCTTCCAGCTCTGATACACAAAACAAGTGTGCAGAGAGACTTTTATCGCTGGAAAAAAATAACTTTGCTTTCTGATAACATCGAAAAAACTCCCCAGAATGGGAAAAAAATTGAGGAAAAAACGAAATACTATAGAAACCTGGAAAATAATTAATAGATTTTTCTGTGCTTTCATAATAACATTCACTTGGGTAACCATAAAAAGCGATTATTATGGTAATAAAAGGATGAATAATTTATTATGAATCCCAGACAAACTGTTCCCTTCCAGAATTCTAAGAAGACTCCATGCATATGAAAACCATCTCTTAAATGTCTGTGCTCATTGTAGCCATGGGGCCAGAAAGGTCTTCCATGGGTTTATAGGATTGATTTTCACTTCCAGAAGTTTTCTTAGGAGTTAAAATGGGAATATAAACCCGATCATGTTGGAACCTCAACGTGCAAGTTGTAACTTGTGTTCCCATTTACTCAGCTCAGGGATCAGTTTTGTCTGTAGCATTTCCAGACACAAATTTGGGAAAGGGATCCATGTGCAATTCCCTCAAACTGGCATTTCCTCAACACACAGAACTCGATATCCAAAATACTGCTCATAACTTTTGTTTGCAGCAGCATCCAGAACTGAAAGGGGTTTTTGTATGGACTGACCCTCCCAGAGACTGTAAACTGTCAGAAATAGGGAAGACAACCAAATCAATCCAAATCATAAATCTGAAATCCAAGAGGGGAACTTTTCACCACCCAGAGCTGAAAACACTGTGAATGTGTTAATGAAAAAATTCCCAACAAAGCACAAACCCACGGAATACTGGGATTTCAGCAGAGTGGGGCTAGATGGGATATTGGGAAGGAAAACTTCCCTGGGAGGATGGGGAGAGGCTGGGATGGAATTCCCAGAGCAGCTGTGGCTGCCCCTGGATCCCTGGCAGTGTCCCAGGCCAGGATGGACAGGGCTTGGAGCAATCTGGGACAGCGGAAGGTGGAACTGGATGAGCTTTAAGATCCCTTCCAACCTAAACCCTTCCATGATTCCATGGATAACCCAGCAGTTGGCAGCTTAGGGAACCAAATCCATCCCCTCTCCACACCTGCCCCGGGCAGGAGGCTCCACAGAAGCCCCAAAATCCAACAGCAAGGAGCAGAGAGCAGAACTGGAGCTCCTTCCAAAGCAAACAGCCATAATTCAGGATTTGAGCTTCCCAAAGCACCAATTGAAAAGAGCAGGAGCTCTTTCCTAATGAAGCCCAACTGCCTGGTCAGGGTTTCCCAGCTGCTCCAAGTGCACACAATCTGGAATTAAACGGAGCTAATCTAAACCATGAACATGAACCATCCCTTGGTTAGATCTGCAACCCTCTGCTTCCAGCCCCAGCTCATTTTTCCAGAGTTCAAGAGCAACAAATAAACCTCCAGAAAGAAAGAGGAATTGTGTCAGTGTCTCGTGCAGTCTGCTATTAAATAAGTCCTCACACAAACCGTAATAAAATTCAATTTACTGGACTTTGTAAAACGTGATTCCCCACCTTGATAATTAAAAAGATACTGTAATAAAAGTCTTTAGTCCTCATGTGCAGCACATTTGTTCCCATCTGATTTTTATCCGAGCAGGGGGATTATAAGAACACGGAATTGCTGGTGCAGCCTTTGCGTGCAGGCACAACGTCAGGGAGATAATTCTGGTGTCACAAGAAATTCAGGCAAGAAATTCAGAGCTCTGAGGCCTCAGCAGCTGCTGGGCCAGCCCAGCCCAGCCCGGACCACCACAGCCCAGTCCTGCACCCTGTGGCATCAGCTGGGCTTCCCTGAACAGAATATCCCAAATTTTGACACCTCCCTTGGTCGGGACAGTGGGATTAGTGCTGCCTTTCCACTCTGGAGTCAGCACCAAGCTCAGAGCAAAGACTTTTGTAATCAGCTAACAAGAGAAGCAGGGGTGCAGCACCAGCCCTTCCCACCCAGGTTTGCCAATGCTCAGGATCTTCCTGCCTGCCTTCCAAGAGAAAAATAGGAAGCTACTTGACTTGAACTGAGAAATGTGCACATCAAGTCATTTTCCCTGCCTAGAGCAGGACCAGAAGGAAAATTCCCTCCCAGGTTAAATCCAACATTCTGCCTGAGCAGCCTCGTGCTCTCTTAGCATCACCCTGGGGCACGGCATCAGCATTCCCAGGGATTTTTCCTGGACCATTTGTCCCTTCTGACCCAGATTTCCCAAGCCAGCTGGGGTTCCAACCCCACTCACAGCCACTCTCTGGGAAAACCCTGCAGATCTCCCTGGAGCAGGTTTGGATCCAGCTCCTCTGCAAGGCCAGAGCTTCCACAGGTTGGTTTGGGCTGGAGGGACCCAGCCCTTGGAATGGGAATTTCCATTCTTCCACTTATCTTGGCCAAAAATCAAAAAAGGTTTGGTTGTTTCCCCCAGCACGCCGGGGCTGTGAGCACAGGAGCCTCCATGAGGGTCACTCTGGAATCTCCATCCTCACAGCCAGGAACTGATCAGGAATTGTGCTGGAAGCAAAGCAGGACCAACCACAGGGAAATGCCACCGAGGACAACCCAGATCCCACAGAAATTTGGGATCATTTGGATTGTAAAGGACATTAAAGGCCACCCAGGCCAACCCTTCACAGCAAGGTCCTAAAGATATCAGACAGGACCCGGCTCCAAGCTCATCCACATGGACACCATCTCTGCTTTATGCAATTCCAGTCCCCTCCTGGCTTCCCTTGGCTGATCCAAACACGGGATCTCAGCCCTTGGAGCGAGCGCAAAGGGAACCCGAGCGCAAGAGAGAAATCCTCCATCCAAACACACCCCCCTTCCTAAACACCAGGCACACACACCCAACACGAGCAGGGCCTGCTCTGGCTGTTTATTTAACATGCATTCCCCACCTCGGGACAGGCTCCATGCATCCCGCTGGAAAACACTCCCAAATCACAGGGAGAATCTGGAAAAATCACCCTCCTGAAGCAGGAGGAGGCGCGGGCAAAGCAGCATTATAAATCTCATCAAAAGTCTACGTTTTACCAGAGGAATTATATTTAAATCTGCTCAGAAAACACACCTCCAAATCAAGTTAAATCCCAGCACAAGATTCTGCTACAATCCCAAAGAATATTAATTTGTAGGTGCATTTATTACAGGACCGGCCTAAAAGCATTGCAGCATTTTCATTTCACATATGGGCCTGGAATGAAGTTGATTTTTTTCATATTTACCCAGACATAAAATAACATCTGTCTATGGAACAGATAAAGCTCCAGGCTGGACAACTTCACCCGGATAAATCCCAAACTTAGATCATGCAAGGAGTAGCCAAGAGTAAAACATGAGAATAAATGGAGAGAGCACCACGAGGACGAGCACTGCCACAGGCTGCAGGGAGGGAATGGCTGATCTTGGAGCTCCTTTCCAGCCTCGATGATTCCATGAGATCAGGAATGGGATTTATCATCCCCAGCCAGTGAAATGATGGAGCAACTGGGCTGCACTGGGAGGCTGTGCCCAAAGAGCAGCACAGGAGAGAGGACACAGGTTTGGAATCTGCAAAATCTCTGGCAAAACAAGGATTTGAACCTCACCGAGCACTTCAAACAGTCCCACTGCAGAGACAAATGATGGGAAAAGCCAAACCAAAACCACCCAGAAATGCAAATATTCATGTTGGGTTTTCTCTTTTGGGATCATTCTGAAATTGGGATCTACACCTTAAACCTGAGCTCAGCTGCTGCCAGACAGAGCAACCTCTGCCAGCCTCAACACCAAAATAAAATAAAATAAAATAGTGCTGATAGGCTTTTCCCCTATTGGAATTCAAAAAACCAAAAAAAACCAGTGTTTTGAACCATAAAGTATATTTTAAAAAAGCTCATTCATTTACATAATTTAAAATCTCTGTCACAAAAACCTTCAGAGCCATCGTGCCACAGAGAGGAAAAAAATACAAATAACAACCTGTGCACACAGGTCGGGCTGAATTCCTTAAGCACCCTCCAAAAGCCGGGAGGATTCGGGAGGGATTGCAGCTCCCAGCCCTGTCAGCACACGAGAGGGCACTGTTCTGTAGGCTCAGCTCGAGCCATCCCCTGCTCCTGCAATGAATCCCTGAGCTGCTCTGGACAATCCACCTGGGGCCAGAAGCGAATGGAACCAGCACCCTCAACTCCTCCCAGGAGACCCTTTCCCTCCCTGCCCAGCAGCATCAATATTTGGGCAGGGAATGATGACAACCAAAGTACTTTTCTTGCCCCAATTACCAAAGGTCTCATTTTTCAGGCATTACGAGACAGGAGCTGACTCAGAGCAAGGTTTTTGGTTTCTTTTTTTTTTTTTTTTTTTTTTTTTTTTTTTGCTGGGGGCATCAATCAGGTTGATGGAGATTCCACAGGGCCTAAAAACCTTCAGGAGACTCCCAGGTCCAATCCAGGAGGGGAAAGTTATTCAAATTTAGCCCAGTATTTAAGGTTTAAACAAACTGATCAATAAACTCAGCATTATGAGAGAGAAGCCCATTCAGGACAAGGTTTTTTTTGCTGCACTGGATAAATCAGGTGTGATGGAGATGTCACATGGCATAAAAACCTTCAGGAGACTCCCACATCCAACCCAGGAGGGAGAATTTGCTCAGATCTAGCCCAGTATTTAATGTTTAAACAAATGAACCCAAAAGCTTGGATTAAATCCACTGGAAGTAACGGGTTGGAAATTCAAGTGACACTCCAGGGCCTCCAATTTGTGATTCCAGGAGGTGCCAACGCCTCAGGATGCGGCAGGAGCAGATGGGACAGGAGAAGAGTTTTGGCCAAAAAAGCAAATTAACCAACAGGTGTAAGAGAGCTCCCACAGAGCTGCCCCAGACTAAACCCCGCTGAAATCTGCTCCTTTCAGTAATTCCAGATCCACCTTGTGTCACCACAGGCCGCCACACTTGTCACCTGCACTTCTGCCACCTCTGAGCCCAAAATCCTGGTGCTCCCCACATCCTCCCTGCTCCTGCAGCTCCCCCAGCTCGGGGAGAAGCAAGTAAATAATAAAATTATTTCAGGCACACTCAGCCCGTCCTGTCAAGCCCCACTCTCAGCTCCTGTGCTTCTCCTGCAGCACGTGTTGACAGATGCCACATTCCTGCTGCTGCAGGGCTCCTGGGGAAGCACAGGCAGACAGGAGCAGGAAGAAGGCAGGAAATTGCTCTGTTTGGGATAAAAAGAAACGTCTGCACTGCTCCTCTGAGGACAACAATGTTCCCACTGAGGCGCAGGGAGCTGGGCCTCCAGATTCGATTTCCTGCCCCCCAGAGCAGCTGATTTCCCCCCCATTCCCATGAAACTTTTTCAAATCTTGGAGCTAAGTGGCCAAAAAATTGATCAGTCCACTCACCCTGGCTGCTTTTTTGGGGGCTTTTTCCTCTTTCTGGGCTGGATGTTATTTGGAATTGGGCATCACCAGCCCACTGTGGCAGCCTGGCACCGCCATCCTGGGGGCCACTGCTCTGCCACCCCACTGGCCACAGCCAGCTCGGGGCAAACCCAGGAACCACTCAGCCCCTTTTTGGTTTTTCAGAACACCCCCAAGAATCATTTAGCCACTTCTTGGTTTTCTCAGGACACCCCCAGGAATGACTTTGCCATTTTTTGTTTCTTAGAGCAACTCTAGGAACCCTTCTGCCAGTTTTGGTTTTCCAGGACATCCCCAGGAGCTGCTTTGCCCCCAAAAGGCTTCACAGCCAAATAAACCTTGTGATTAAATCCCTCCTGCAAGTTCTGAGCTGATGTTCCTGGGGAGGCTTCTCCCAACTTCCACAAGCTGGAGATGCTGCCAGGCCAGCAGAGCTGTGTCCCCAAGGCCACAGTGCACCCCTGGGACAGCAATCCTTTGTCCTCGGGCAGCCTGAGAGCTTCCTGAGCTCCTCACAGGACTCGGGAGCTCATCCCCATGTGCCACACTGAGGGATATTCATTCTCCCAGTGCCACCTCAGCTGCCATCACAGGGATCTGCTCAGCTCTAAGGGCTCTGAACCGGATTTTTCATGGTGCTCTGCTCCTCCCGTGGCTAAGAAAGGCCAGAGCAGATGGATCCCCAGAGCCCCAATCCATGATGGACATTTTTTACATTCCAGGGGACAACCAGAGGTGTTTCCTTTCCAGCTCAAACAACAACAAAACCGGGGGGAAGACCCCCAAACCTGCACCCACAGGAGATGCAACAACTCCTCAGCATCCTTCAGTCCCATCCCAAGAGGATCACATGGAGAACATTATCTACCTGCTCTTGGAGGCACTTCACCTCCTGCCTGGAAGCAATTCAGCATGACACAGCTCATTAAACTCGCTCAGGTTTATGATTAAAGCAGTAAAATGGAATTGGACTGAAAGGCAGGACAGGCACGGCACAGCCTGGAGGAAAAAGGGGATTTCAGGGAGCACAGAATCACTGGGATCAATGCCCAGCACAGGATCAGAACCAGAACTCATCACCAGTCACACAGCTGACCTGGAAATATTTTTTGCCCTGGTTTTGCTACACAAAGTCAAGTATTTGTTTCCCCCAAATGATTTATTTTGGGAAGTGAATAAATGGGGTTTAAGGGGGAAGGGATTTATCCTCACCCTCTGTCTCAGATGTCTGTCCTGATGGAACTCTGAACATGACAAATGGAATGGTACCTATGGAGATGTCTGGAGATAAACCAGATTGAAAGGAAAAGAAGGAAAAGGAGACACAGAGCTTCCTTTTCCCTAAAATCCACTGCTCATTTCAGAGTTCCCAGAGCAAGGCACCAAACTACCCTCAACTCCAAATGTAATATAAAAACCCCTAAAAACATCCAACAGCCAACTGCTTTCCTTGACCAGCGTGTCCTCTAAATATTATTTTGTGATATCTAATGAGAGAAAGCTCGTTAGAGTAATGAGCATCATCAGCTCCAAGAGCTTCACTCCCTTGAGGACCACACCAGGGGCACAGGAGCCAGCACCTCGTGGTGGGACACTGCAGCCAACAAGGGCCCTCCTGTGGCCCCAAGTCTCAATCTCCTGTAAATCTCCAGGAATAACAATCCCTTCCTCTGCAATACAAGAGGATTTTCAAGTGTATTTCTCCACAAAGCTGTGAGTCCTGAAGGGACCATGAACTCATCCGTGCTGACCTCCTGCACCGCCCCAACAATCCCATTTCCTCACTCACCCGACTCCATAAAACCCCAAAACTACATAAAATCCTGAAATTGGGGTCCTGGCTGAGCAGCCTCCTGTGCAGGGCTGGTTTGAGGAGCAGCAAGGGACAGCAAATCCTCTGTGGCACTTCCATCACAAACGCTGGGCTGTGGCCAAGGCAGAAAGTGCCGGGGTTTAGCTTCCAGCTCGGATTCTCACTCTATCTTATCCTTTTGTTTCCAAAGTTTTCTCTTTCAAAACGATCCCAGCACATAAATACCAAGTCACTCCATTTATTTTAGTTTTTTCTTCAGAAATGCAGTAGATTAAGAGCTTTTCAATCTCTTGCTCTCATTTTTTTAGCCTTTTTTTTTTTATCCTAACTTCTACTTTTTAACATCCTTTGGAAAAGAAAAACAGGACCAATCCCCCATGGTTTGGTGAGGGACACAAGGCTTCCCTTCACACCCATCCCAGCACCTCACTGACCTTTTGGGAGCTCATCCTGCCCTTCCCAAAGGCTTTATTTATTCCCTTGGCAGTGCCATGGGGAGCACCCCTGCCTCAGCCTCAGCCCCAGCCCCATCCAAGCCCATTTCATTTCCATGGGCTGAGCTTTCCAGAGCTCCCAGAGCACAGCTCCTCGATCACCACCCTGCGCGCCCAGCCAAGGCTGAGCCGAGCAGAGCTCCAGCAGCAGGAATTTTATCAGGACTCAGGGTCACCAGTGAGGGGATGGAACAAGAGCAGGCCAAACTCACCAACTTCCCTGATGAGGAGTATTTTTCTTTCAGATGTCTCGGCCAGTTTTGGATCCGTTTAGCATGGCTTCAGCCCGTAAAACACTAATTGTTCTCCTCAGATACACGGCCAGCCCTCCGGAGCAACACCCGGCTTTATTCCAGCTACCTTTGTCAAGCAAATCCTTCAAGGGTGAGGCAACTTTTGCTTGACATCCATTTAACAAGCGTCCACCAGAGCCCACATTTGTCTCCAGAGCCACAACTGGAACAGTTTACTGGGGCTTCCTCCTCCCCTGCAGGAAAGCAGAGCCATCAAGGGATGCTTTACTCAGCTGTGAAGTCCAACCCCGGCATTGAAGCCACAGCTGCTTTTCCCAGTGTTTTCCAAGGAAAACACAAAATCATCCATTAGTGCAGGGCACTGGGAGCAGAGAATTTGGGACCAACCATCACTCAGGAGCAGCTCTCCAGGAGCACAGGCACTAAGAGGGAATTGCTAAATAAAGTCCTCACGTTTCCCTAGCAAAGAACCCTCGGCTCCTTTATCCGGCAAATCCGGCTCTTAGGCCGAGTCATAACAATCCATAAAACTGACTCGGAGCCTTCCAGCAACTCCAGCAGCTCCGAGGAGCAGGCTGAGCAGGCAAATCCGAGTCACCACAGACAGAAACGTGTTACTCCAGCGAGAAATGAGTTACCACGAGTCAGGGCTACCAGTGCCACCCCATTACTCAACCCAGGCCAGCTGCTTTCATTCCCACCCAGCCTCAACCATCAAAGGCTCCGACAAATCCCGACTCTTCCCAACTTTCTTGCCCACCCAACAGCTATAAACATCCAGCGAGCCTCTCTGGTGAGTAATGGGAACAGAATCTGCTCCGTGGCCGCGCTCGCGCTCGCCGGGGGCTCTCTGGTGGATTTGGCCTCGCGCAAACGTGCAACGTGATGTGATTTCCCACAAATGTTCCTGCCAGCGGGATTCTGCGCTCATCCCGAGCGGCTGGGGAATAAACAAAGGAGCAAAAAACACCAGCGAGGCACAGCACTGGGTTTGGGATTGGAAAATATCCGCGGAGGATGAGCACGTGATGGGAGCGGGGCCGATGCACGGGATCGGCTTCCCCGTGTTGGGAAAGAGGGAGAATTGGCCTCGATTCCCTCTCTACTTCTGCAGCCTCGTTTAGAAGAGGAAACAGAGGTAACAATTCATAAACCAATAAAATCCCATCTGAAAACCATCTCAGAAATTGGTCAAGCTCTTCCCAGTTCGCCTCGGGCGCTGCGATGCTGGCGCACGCCAGAACTGCGAGGTGATGAAACGGGCGGGGGGCTCGGGCTGACAGGAGCATGAAAGGATTTCAGACACTCGAGCCACGGGGATGGCTCGGGTCACACATGGGGCTGCTCCTCCTGACAGGCTCCATCTGGGATCAGGAACAGCTGGGAAGAGGATTGAGTTACACAGGCACGGGGAGAGCACAACCAGAGCGGCGGAGACGCCCAGGTGCTCATCCGGCCCCACCACGTGCTCCAGGATAAAGATCCCAGGTTTTCCAAGGCCTCCATGAACCTCCAGTCCCTCTGCACAATCCCCATTTCCAAGGGCCCTCAGCATGAGCTCTGGGAACAACTGGAATAAAGATCCTGGATTTTCCAAGGCCTCCATGAACCCCTCAATTCACTCCGTACAAAGATATCCTTGTACCCAAGGATCACCACTTTCAAGCTTCACCATGAACTTTGGGAAGAACTGGAATAAAATTCCCAGGTTTTCCAAGGCCTCCAAGAACCTTGATTCACCTTGCACAACAATATCTCTGTTTTCAAGAGCCCTGGATAACCCCATTATCCAGGAGCAACAGGGAATAAAGATCTTGGGTTTTCCAAGGCCTTCAAGAATCTCAACTCACTCTGCACAATATCCCTGTTTCCAAGGTTCCATCACCTCTTCCTGCAATTAAAATCGGAGATGCCAGGGAGCAAAATACGGAGCCCAGACCTCCAGAAGTAAAATTCAAATGCAAGCACAGCACAAATATTCCAGCATTGAAACCTTTGGAAGCGGCATTCAACAGGAAAACAGCACAGAAATGCAATGAAGGAAATGCAATACCTGGTGCAGGTGTTCAGGAGGGGAATTCCCACAGTGTGGAATCAATAATCCTGCCTGGAAAAAGAGAGAAGGAAAATTAATATTCTGTTAAAATTTAAAATAAAGATATTTTCTAATTGAACAAAATACAGTTAATTAATTCATGACAGCTATTAACACTAAGATTTATTAAGAAGTAGAGACTTTGGGGTTGTATTTTTCTTTACACCATGAACTTCTGATAATAAGAATAATTTTGAATTATTATTAACAATTATTAATAATTCTGCCTCCTTTTATTCTCCCAAAATACTTCATTCTAACAAATAAAAAGCTTTGAAGAAAAATCTGGAACAGTCTCAAGGGAATCCTTTCATATGGAAGTTACACGAACAGGTTCCTCCAGCAGCTGATTCCTTCAGGCAACAAATCAGGGAATTTTTTGGGGGTGTAAATATTAGGAATGGCCACACATCCCATTTACTCCACAGAACTCTGGAAAAACTTTCAGGAAATTAAATTAGCAGTTAAACACCTCAAACTTCAGGACGTGCTTGGCCTCAATGATCCTAAAGGTCTTTTCCAATCTAAATGATTCTGTAACTCCATTACTGTCATTCCCAGTGATCTCCATTGGCACTGAAGGCTCAACGACCAACCAGGCTCATCAGAGCAGCAAGAACAAGGCCCAAAATCCAAATGCCACTAAAATCCCAAGAAATCCTTATCCATTAGAGCCAACATTGGCATTTTCTGCCTCTGAAGTGAGGGGACACATCCCTGGAAGGGTTCCAGGCCGGGATGGACGGCACTTGGAGCACCCTGGGCTGGTGGAAGGTGTCCCTGCCATGGCAGGGGTGGGACTGGAGGAGTTTTAAGGTCCCTTCCCACCCAGCCCATTCCATGATCTCACCCAGAACCACAGCTCTTGGGAAACGAGCCAGAATCCCCCTCCATTCCTCCATTTATTACAAATCCATGATTTTTTGGAAGCAGCTCCCGATTTCTGAGTGCTCAGGGCTGGCAGAGCTGCAAATCCTTTGGACTCAGAGCATCCATGGGGGAATCCCCAGCCGACCTTTGCTCCACACCCACTCGGGGAACGCTGAGGGAAGGGCAGCTCCTACCAGGCTCACAAACCCATCCAGAGGGGAATGTGCCTCCCTGGCCCTGCTGACCACCAGGGAATTCCCTGTCAGAGCACCCGTGGCGAAGCTGCTGCACAGCAAACAGCACACAGCATCCCCTGAAATCAGGGCCAGGGCTTGGAATGCTCCAAGGAATGCTCAGGATATAAATATTTATGGGGCTTGATGAACTGCAGCCCTGCACTAATGAAAGCAAGGCTGGAGAGATGGGCCTGGGCTGTCCTCTGCCCAAAAGGAGGAGGATTGGAGTGTAAATATCCCTGCTCCATGAAACAATTCCTGCTCCATGGCAGGGCCAGCACACATGGCACATCAACAGCAGGGAAGCTGCTCCTGGAGCTGCAGAGGGAATTCAGCAGTGCCCAGGTGTCACCAGAACACCTGGACTGGGCTAATCCCCAGCACAGCTGGGATTCCAACCCCATTTCCCTTGGTTTGAACGTTGTCCAAGGCACAGACAGGGAGGAAATCCCTTCTGGGAAGGGGGGTGGCACCCAGGTGAGCACAGGGAATCCTCCTGCACTGGGTCAGCAGGGGGAGGAGGGGGCTCTTCCCTTCTGTCCTGCTCAGGTGAGACTCCACAGGAGCTGCAGCTCTGGGAACTCCAACATCAGGACATGGAGCTGCTGGAGGGAGTCCAGAGGAGGTGCTCTGAGGGATGGAGCCCCTCTGGAGCCAGGCTGGGAGAGTTCAGCTGATCCAGGGAGAGCTCAGAGCCCCTGGCAGGGCCTAAAGGGGCTCCAGGAGAGCTGCAGAGGGACTGGGGACAAGGGATGGAGGGACAGGACACAGGGAATGGCTCCCACTGCCACAGGGCAGGGATTGATGGGATATTGGGAAGGAATTGTTCCCTGTGAGGGTGGGGAGGTGCCTAGAGCAGCTGTGGCTGCCCCTGGATCCCTGGCAGTGCCCAAGGCCACACTAGACAGGGTTTGGAGCACCCTGGGATGGTGGAAAGTTGGGAATCCTCATGGCAGGAGCTGGACTTGAGGAGCTTCAGAGATCCCACCCAGCCCATTCCATGACTCAGCCATTGGGGATCCCCTGATCAAGCCCACAGTAATTCCCATGCCCAAATTTTCATCCCAGTTCCAGGCTGGGGAGGTGGCACCTTCAGGAAGCCAAACCCCCTCAAACAAGGCTCTGGAAGCACTGGGAGACTCCCGAGTGCAGAATTCCAGCTGTGAGCAGCACCAGCCCTCAGTGCTGCACACTCCCACAGGGAACTCTTGCAGACACCCTGTCCTTCCCAGCCTGTCCAGTGTTATCCCAGGAATTCCATAAAAACGCCTTTCCCATGGCATTACACTGCCCCCTCCAAAACAACCTCGATAAGAAATGTCTGCCTTGAGCACACAGGAACTTCAAAGAGGAAAAGCTGCTCATCCCAGCAAATATTTGCTCCAGCCCCTGCCTGCAGAGCCTCCCAGGTGCCTGATAAATTCATGGATTCTCCCAGCCATTCCCAGCTGGATGATGAGCTCCTCCTGAACTGCTCCAAAAGGATCAGGGAGTGAGATCACAAAAAAAAAACCCAGACCCAACCATGTGGCAGCAGCTCTGGCCACGACGGCTGTCCAAGGAAATCAAAGCTCCCTGCACATTCCACTTGCTCTGGATGCACTCTGGGAACAGATCAAAGCCACATTTGGTGGCATTCCGTGGAGGCTCAGCCACTCCAGCAGAATCTGGGTCAGCGTGATCCTCCCAGGATGAGCTGGGGGAGCTTCCCAAGGGATTCTGGATGAAGGCAGAGCTTTCACAGAGCAGCTGGCAGCCACCACCTCCCACGGCAGCTCCATGCTCTCCCAAAGCCTCCACGAGCCAAGAGTTACACACGGAAAAGGCTCCGAGCCCCTTGGAAAAACAAGGCTGAGCCCTCATCCAGAGGGAAGGCAGAACCACGGGATTATCCTCAGCACCTGCACTGCCCCATGGCACTCCCTGCACCCCGGGGCTCCTCTCCTGGCCGGTGGGGACATTCCAGCCCCTCCAGGTCCCCCAGGTGGCTGCAGAGCCAGGAGCCACCGGCTGTGCTTCCACCATCCCCATTCCAAGCAGGGAACCAGGCACAGGAAGTTTTCTGTGGCACTGGATTTAAGCAGGACCATCTTTGCTGGCTGGGAGTGAAGCTTTTCATCCCAGTTTTTTTGGGATTAGGGCTCAGGACATGGTTCCTCTTGGCTGCATGGAAGGAACTTGATGTTTTCTGCCCAAACAGTCCTCGGGGACTGGGATTAATTCTGACAATATTTGGTGGAACAGAATCCCAGGTCCAGCATGCTCCCTCAGCTGCCTCCAGAGGGATGGAGGGAGGCAGAGCGGGGGGAGGGGGAGCCTTTCCTGTCCAAAAACCTCATGTTTTGACTCCAGTCCATTCAAAAATAAGGAAAAAAACAAAACAAAACAAAACTCCAACACCAGAGGAACTAATCCTCAGCCTCCAAGGTCTTGTTTTCATTCCTGTGTGGAACTCAACCACTCTGGCTCCGTACAAAGCTCAGATTTTGTTTTCTGGGCATTTTTAACTTTCCCTCCAGCAGCATTCCCATTCCAAGGCACAGGTGGAGCTCCCAGCAGGAGGGATTGCAGAGGCAGGAAGGGTCTGGAGCCCCCCAGCCCCAGGGATGAGCTACCTGTTTTCCACAGGGATATAAACCCCTCTGATTCCAAAGACAATCCCTGAATTTTAGCCTCCACAAAGACAAAAGAATTCCAGGAGAACCTTGTCCTCTCTTCCTGCAGCTTCACCTGGCAAAACTGGGATCAGCTCCATCCCATCAGAGCCTCCCACTCTCCTCCCTCTCCCAGGGCCAGAGGTTTTGGGGTGGATTTGGGAAGATGCAGGTTTGGACCTTGGGGAGGTCCTGCCTGTGCCCCAGTAGCTCTGGGAGCTGGGGCAGGGAAAGGAAATGGGGATGGGGAGGGAAGAGAAGGACAAAATTCCCTGATTTTAGATATTTTATGGCAGCTGAGAGTGTCAGTTGGTAAATTCTGCTGTTTGAAAAGTGTGGCTTTTAAATCCCTGCGGGAGTGGGAACTGCATCACTGCCCTGGGCAGCTGTGCCAGCCTGGCAGCTGTGCCAGCCTGGCTGACCCTTCTGGGCAAGAATTTATCCCAAAATCCAACCTAAACCTCCCCTGGCACAACCTGGGGCAGGCTCCCCTTGTCCTGTCCCTGGTTTCCTGGGAGCAGAACCCGACTGAGGGGAAGTTTCACCTCATGTGAGCAAGAAAACAAATCCTGAGGGGGAACCTCCCCCCAGCCCACCAAAATCAAGCACTGAGTGGCTGCATCCACATTCCCACCCTGGATTTAGCAAACTTTTCCCATTTCATCATTCCGTGGCCATGTTGCTGGGCTTATTCCACACCTCTCTGATGCAGGATCTTCTCCAGAGCCTGCAGTCTCCCTGGATGAGCCATTTATCTCCAAACCCAAATAAAAAACATTTTAGGCCGGGCCATGGCATGGGAAAGATGCACTTGGAGTGAACAGCTCGAATTAACGAGCCAGTAAAACTTTAATTGACCTTTTTTGTAGTTCTTGGCATTCAAGGGAGCATCAAACTTCCCTTTTTCTGTTGGAAGGGCAGAAAGGGGGGAATAGAGCTCAGTTATGGTATCAAGTGATGCATTTCAGGTTTGCTGTCAAACAAATAGAGATAAAACCCCCTTTTCTCTGGGAGAGCCTTTTACTGACTGATAACCAGGATAATTAGATTTTAACTGGGCTGCCCACAAAGGAGCAGCATTCCAACCATCCCCTGCCTCCTTCCCAGCTCAAAAGGCTTTGCAGGGAGAAGCAGGAAAAAAGCAGGAACCATTAAAACCCCATTTCAACAGAATCCTTGTGTTTCTCAGAGCAAGGCCATTAAAAGGTGCACTGATACCTCCAGGATTGGGTTCCTCCATTTGGGGAAAATGGGATGTTCGTTTATCAGGGCCGTGCTGCAACCCGATCCTAAATAAAATCCATTTATTTCCCCATTTGCTCCAGCTGAGCCCGGGATGCTGAGCCAGCTGTGCTGCAGATGTGCTGCTCCTGCACCCCTGGCAGTGCCCACACTGCCACCCTGGGCTTTTGGGGAATCTTCCTCCACATCCCTGGGGAAATTTGGTCTCAGCAGGGAGAAATGGAGCTCAGCAGGTGTTTGGGAAAGCTGCCAGGACCTGGATGCACACAGGATGAGCCAGGTCCTGCCCCATCTCTCCATTCTCCCTGAGCACTCCAGGTGTCAATAAATTCATTTTTCAGCTTCCAGGGCTGGCACTGCACCCTCCCAGCCCAGGGTGGGGTTAAATCCTGGACTCATTTCCCTCATTTCACCCAACTCAGCAGTGCCACCTGAATGGGGACAGCATTCCCAAATCTCTGCTCCAGCAGCCAAGTCCTTCACCAAACATGGCATTTTTACTTTCCCTCCCCCATCAAAATTCTTTTTTAACTTTCAATTGGGAAGGAAATGGGTGTCTTGGGATAAAGGGGAAGAATTTCCCAGTTAGGAAAACAAACCAGCCCAGCCATTCCCACTTCCTAAAGCAGATGACAACCATGGAGGCACCAGCTCCTGCTTCCCCTTTCCACAGCTCCCATCCCAGTTTCCTCCAGTGCCAATTCCCAAATCAGTGCCCTCTTCCCACCAGCAGCCCTTGGAAGGACAGGAAAGGAGCTCCTGAGAAAACAGATTTTCTTTTCCCTAGGAAACCCCTCCCTTTTTTTTCCCCTAGGAAAAGGACAGATACAAGCACTTGCTACAGAGGTTCAAGAGTGCAGCCAAAAATTCCAGGACCTCCAAATCAGGTTTATGAAGCTCTTCAAACACCTGACAGGTGAAGGCAAGCCCATAACTGAATCAGAAGCTCTCAAAAAAAAAAAAAAATTAAAAAGAAATTTTAAAAGCTGAGCTCATCTGCTCTTTAATCCTAGAAATAGTCAGACACTGTGGACACGTAAAGGAGCTTTAAAGCTCTCCAGGTATCCAATATTCCACTTCCAGTCAGGCAGGACGGGTTTATTTGGGAGACATCGGCAGCTCTGTTTCCAGATTTCATCAGGGCACAGGGGACACCCGGGCAAGCAGACCCTGCGGAAAACCCGACAGAGGCGCTCCGGGATCCGGTGCTCCGCTCCCTTCGCTCATCCCAGCCGCGGCAATTCCCCCTGGAGCAGGAGGGCCGGAGGCAGCGCAGCCCGGGGGGGATCCCCGGCAGGGCTCGGGGCCGCGTTCCCCTAATGAGCCCCACAGCAGCGGCACGTGCGCGGCCCGGGGTTCATGGTTAATTACCTAATGAGCTGGGCAGGAGCCGCTGCGGAGCCCGAGCGAGTGCAGCTGGGAGCGGGGACACCCAGCCGGGCAAGGGAAGCGAAAGCCGCTTCCGAACAAAAGGGAGGAAAAGCATCCCAGCATCGCCTCGCCAGGCCGCTGAATCCAGGGAAACCTTCCCGAGGTCCTGGCTCAGCCCCAGGCGCTGCTTTCCCTGCGCAATTCACAGGGACTTCGCTCCGGAGGGAGCACAAAGCGCGTTTGTTCCCCTCCTGCAGATGCGAGGAGCGGGGGAGCTGCAGCAGGGCAGGGCAGGGCGGCACAGCCCGGGATGGAGCCGATCCTGCTCCCCCCAAAAATTCCAGCGCGCAGGGGAAGCACCCAACCAAACCCAGCCGTGTCCAGGGAGCAGGAAGGGTTTGGATTCGGGGTTTTATTGCAACAACAATAATAAAACAAAGAGGAATTTTAGCGGCGGAATATCGTGTCGTTCCAAAGGGGTGCGGAGGGAGAGCAGAGACGGCCCAAAATTCGGATTTCAGGGGCACCGCTCAGGCAGAGCCCACGGGACACAAGGAGAGGAATAAAAGAGGAAAACAACAAAACGCAGCCCAACAAAAACCAAATATTCATCACAGCTAAAATTAGTATAAAAATGGGGGATTAGGAGAAATAACAGCCGTACCTTGGGGTGCCAGCGGAGCACAGGAGCGGCAGGGATGAGGTTTGGGACAAAAGGACAGGAAAACAGAGCGGAGCAGGGAACATCCCGGGAAGCAGGAATGGTTTCCATATCCTGAGCCTTCCCAGCCCCAGGGCTGAGGGGCTGGCACCAAACCCTGCTCCGAGCAGAGGGGAAGGAGCAGGACGAGCTTTGCATCCCACACAGCTCCAGGCTCGCCTAACGGCGAGCAGCTCAGCCTCCCTCCCGCGCATCCCAGGAAATCCCAAATTCACCTCCGACAGGGGCGGTCTGGGGACACAGAGGGGACACAGAGCTCACTGACCTGCTGGGGACACACAGGGGACACAGAGCTCACTGACCTGCTGGGGACACATCACCTCAGTGCTGCGCTCCAGCGCTGGAAGATGCCCAGAGTTCCAAAAGAGGCGACAAAATTTCCATGGCGCCTCATCCCCAAAATCCAGGCGGTCGCCAAGACCTCTGCAGCCCCTCAGGAAGGGGGAAATCCTCCTCTAATTCACTTGCTGTCCCTAAAAACTCAAAAATGAGGAATAAAGGCCAGCTCCTTGCAGCACCTCCACCAAAGGCTCTCCCTGGAGCGGAACCAGAATTTCTGGGCGGCTTCAGTCCCGCGGCCAGGTGGGAGATGGGCTGGGCGGGGCTCTCCCATCCCAATCACCCCAGCATCTCCTCCAGCTGCTCCCGGGCCGCGATGGACAATGAGGAGCACCTGGGCAGCGCTGAGCACCTGGAGGGCACCAGGGAAGGGCCTTGGCAGCGCCCATCCCTGTGGGTCCCTTCCTCAGAGCCCTTCCCCGAGCTGTTCTCCCCAGGGATGGTTCCTCCCTCGTCCTTCCTCAGGGAGCTGAGCAGCTCAAGGGATGCTCTGCTCCTCCCAGCTGTGCTCAGAGAATCCCCCAGAGCCAGGCGCTGGCTGGAATTATCCCGTTTTCCAAGGGTTTTCTCCAAAAGAAGTGGAAAATGATCACCCATTCCCACCCCTACCGTGAACAGGGACACCTCCCACTGTCCCAGGGTGCTCCCAGCCCGGTCCAGCCTGGCCTTGGGCACTGCCAGGGATCCAGGGGCAGCCGCAGCTGCTCTGGGAAATCCATTCCAGGGCCTCCCCACCCTCCCAGGGAAGGATTCCTTCCCAAAATCCCACCTATCCCTGCCCTCTGGCAGTGGGAGCCGCTCCAGTTGTCAAATCCCCATTATTCTCCCCACAGCCCCCCTGGCCTTGCACTTGCCCCCCTGTGCTGCCCACCTTTGTCCCTGGATTTGTTGTGTCCTTCCCACCTCTCCCAAAATAGTCTTATTTTTTTCCACTTGGACTTTATTTCTAGCCCTGACATTCCTTTCATCCAAGCAAGCATTTAAAGATATTTATCTTCCTTTAGCAGCCTGACTGTGCCTCACACGGTGTGGAATTGGAGAATTCCAGGTTTGGGCTGGAAAAGACCTTAAAACTCATCCCATTCCATGGGCAGAGACACCTCCCACCATCACAGGCTGCTCCAAGCCCTGTCCTGGAAAAAAATTTGGAGTAAACTCACTGAAATGCAGGAATTTCACGGGGATGAAAGTAACACCACTCATTCCAGCAGGGAATATTCCTCTGGATTGTCCCAGCTGAAGTCCTCCCCTTACAGGGGACTTGAGCTCCTCATTTCTGTGCTGGGAGTGATTGGGCTCTGTAAAATCTGCCCAAACTGAGAGAAATGACATTTCCAGCATCCACAGGTTTGTCTGGAATGTCGTTGGATAAGGTTACAAAACACAGCCTGCTCTGCAACTGAAAGTTTGGAGGAAAAGTTCCAAACACAGAAAATACAATTATTGTTTAATGTGTGAACAGCTTCACCTCCCAGGGACAGCGCCACGGACTGTGCTGATCGCGTGACAAGAATTCCAAGGGAATTCCATGGAAAAAATGGAGGTTTTCAGCATCCAAACCATCCCACTCCCAACCTCTCAGCAGTGTCCTCATCCTTCCATCCTGCTGCCTCCTTGGAGAATTCCCAGCCTGTCCCTGTCATGAGGGTTTTCCTTGGATCAGCTGTGGCAAAATTGAAAGGAAGAGAGGAGAAAGAGCTGGAAGAGGAGGAGGAAGAGGAGGAGGAAAGGCTTTTTCAGGTGCCAGGGATTTTCCAAGCTCCAAAGGCTCCAGAGCTCTGCCCATCCAAATCCCGGTGTCTTCTCCCAGTCCATCCCAGTTTAACACCCTGGAAGTGCCCTGGGAGCTCTGCCCCATCCCCCTCTCCTTTCCAGGTGGAAATTTCTCTGTGGAATGACCAAGCTCTGGTGTGGATCCACCTTTTCCTCCAGCTTGGAGACAGCCAGGGATCCGTCAGCAGTGGCAGCCAGGAGACAAAACGCCCTGCTGGAGGTTTGGGAAGGAGGAGAAGTGGGATAGCAATAACTGATGGGGGTTTCTCCCAGCTCTGGAGGCCGCAGAGGTGAGAAAACAGAACAAACAGCAAAGGGAGGAGCTCTGGGGTGAGAGCAGAACGGGGCTGGGGGAGATTTCCAATTCCATCTGCCCTTGGATGAAGGCAGATAATGAAATACCTCTGGAATGAGGAAAAGTGTTTCCAATGTGATGGAAAAGCTGTTAGCAGGGGGCAGCAGCTGCAGGGGTTTTATCTCCCTCGCCAGGACAAAGGTTCATTAATCATCTGGCACTGCTTTATGCACCCATCTTATCTTCCCAAAGCTCCCCGTGCTCCCTCCCAGGACATCCTGGAGCAGCACTGGAATATTGATTCCCGTTCTTGTGTCCGTGTTCTTCTCTGGGATTGCTGAGTTGTTCAGGGAGATGGGAACACGGGCATGGCTCTGCCCCAAAATGCAGCAGAGCATTTGGGATAAAACTGGAAAATCCTTTTAATAATGAGGAAGAATCACAGAATCATGGGATGGGTGGGAAGGGACCTTAAAGCTCATCCAGTCCCACCCCTGCCATGGACACCTTCCACTATCCCAGGATGCTCCAAGCCCCTCCAGTCTGGCCTGGGACATTCCAGGGATGAGGAATCCACAGCTTTTCCAAGCAACCTGTTCAAATCCAGGGCTTGCAGAAAGGTGGGATATAAAGCCACAAGCAGGAATGAAGCCAGAACTTTCCAAAATCCCCTCTCTCTTGGGAAGGTGCTGCCAGACCTTTGGAGAACACAGCTGGTGGAGACCCTGATCCTTCCTTTGCTCTGGAAAAAGGGGAATATTCATCTGCCTCTCCTGGCTCAGCAGATGAGATTCCCCAGCCATCAGCTGATGTTTTTTATAATTTTTCCTGAATCTCTTGGCAAGAGATTCCCTTCCCTGACATCCTAAACAGGGGCTGTGCTCGTGCCTGGGTTGGGAACAGGCAGAGGAAGCCGAGTTTGAGGAATCTCAGCTGGGGAAAGCCCAAATCCCAATTTCCCATCAACCAACCGAGCACTTAAGCCTGGCTGACACCACAGAGGAGCTGCTGAGCTCTGAGCTCAGCTTAACCTCTGTAAAACCACCCTGAGAGCACTCCCAGCACCTTCCCACTGGGAATTGCTGCTTAGCTCCGGCTGGGAGCAGCACCGCCCTGGGGAAGGGCTGGGGGTCACAGCCACGAGCAGCCAGCAGGATCCAGGGATGGAATCCCAGCAGGAGCAGCGGGATCAGGGATGGGCACAGGCTCTGGGGAAAGGCTGGAGAAGAGCCAGAGGGTTAAAAAGAAACCCTCTTTGCCTGACAAATGATTCCTGTGGAAACAGCAAAGGGGCGTTGGGGATGAGCTGAACGTGGAATGGGTGGCAGGGCTGGGAGGTGACGACCAGAGTGATGACCACCACACTGATGACCGCCAGACCTCCTGAGTGATCCCAGCAGGAGTTTGAAGCTGGTTTTGGAGCACTGGGGATCACTGGCTGGGATTGGGATCACTGTTCCTTGGGACAGCAGTGGCACCACGTCCATGCCGGCATCACCGCTCTGCTGGGAACACCCAGAGCTGTCCATGAGTGACAGGAACCACTGGAATGAAGCAGAGTGGGGAGGAGAAAGGCCGTGTTCCTGCAGGAATGACCTTCCAGGAGGTGGAGCCTGAGGAGCTCCGGAGCCATGGCCGCACTCCTCGCTCGGGCCCGAACTTACACAATGATTTATTTGCATCCTGCCCGAAAACAAATGGATGTTTTACATATTTATATCATAAGATAAAGTGATCCTGCAGCTGATCAAAGCCAGGGCAGATCTGGAGGCGATTACAGCAAGTGTTTGCTTAACTGAGGTCATGATGCTCTCGGAGCGGGCGAGGCTCCGGCTCTGCTCCGCACATGTGAGCGCTCCAGGAAGGTCGGGAGAGGCCCTGGCTCCAAGTGCTGCCTTTCCAAGAGTTCAAGCAAAGCTGAACCTGGCTCCTCGATCCAGCCTTGGGACAAGGGGTTGGTCAAGGGGAGCAGCGTTGTGCTGTTTGTGAAATGAAATTGACTTTAAAGAGGTTTGTGCCCGATGGAAGCTCAGTTTGGCTTCATTTGGAATTCTGGAGAGGATGAAGGAGCTGAGGGGGCTCATCCTGGAGAAAAGGAGGCTCAGGGGGCCCTCCTGGCTCTGCACAGCTCCTGCCAGGAGGGGACAGGTCCCAGGAGCAGGGACAGGAGCAGAGGGAACGGCCTCAGGCTGGGCCAGGGCAGGCTCAGGGTGGACAGCAGCAGGAATTTCCCCATGGAAAGGGGGGTCAGGGATTGGCAGTGCCCAGGGAGGGTTGGAGTGCCCATCCCTGGAGGTGTGCCAGCAATGCCTGAGGTGGCACTCAGTGCTGTGGGGATGGGGCACAGCTGATCCCAGAGCTCCTTGCCACCCTCAGTGATCCTGATCCCATCGCTCCGTGAGATGGGGTGAGTCTGTCCAGCAGGGTCTGTGTCCTGGCAGGCCGGGCTGTGGCTGGGAAAGCTGGAGCTGGGGACAGGGATGCTCCACTCTGCACACCCTGGGCTGGCCTTGGAGGGATTTTCCTGGCTGGAATCCGAGGTTACCACTGAACCACACAGTTGGGAATGGGCAAAGGATACAGTGGATGCAGAGCTTCCTCCTGGGAAGCCTTGCAGTGGCTGGGCAGAGGCTGCAAGAGCCAGGGATGACCAGTCCAGCCTGGCACTGTACAGGGATATACTGGGAATACTGATCCCACCCCTCAAGCTGGGTGTCCAGGAGACTTTCCCAACATCCACCCCCATGGGAAATCCAGGCTGATGCCGGGGATGTCCCTGGTGCATTCCCTGCCACTTCACTAAATGTCATCACAGAGAGTTTGGTTTCTGCCTGCTCCCACTGAAACAGCAAATTCCTGCTCTTACACCAGAGCCTGGATTCCAGCACGGGAAGAGCCAAATTCTCGCTGAAAACCAGTCGGGAATTTGCCTTCTCCTGATTTTCCAGCCCTGCAAAGCCACGTTGGGACCTTCCCCTCTTTCCACGCAGCACAAACGCCCCTGCAAGGCTCAGGAGACAAACCCAGCCGGGATTGCAATCCCTGGGCTCTCATTCCCGGCCACATCTGGGGCCCTGCCGGCTCAGGAACATTCCCCTCCCGTTTAATGGGATGCTGAAATGAAAACCACATCCTTATCTCCCGGCCGCTGTCATCCCGCCTCCCGCAGCTCATCCCCGTTTCCCCGGCTCCTGCCGGCAGGGCAGCGCTCCTTGTCCGTCACGTTCCCGAGCATCCCTGCAGCCGGCAGGTCCCTAATCCATCCCGTGTGTCCCGGGAGGAGGCGGGAGGCTCCCGGTGCCTCCGGCAGCCCGAGCCTTCATCGCCGCGCCGGGGATGTCAGCGGGATGCTGATAAGAGCCTCGCCCAGCTCGTTATCGGCGTGTGCGGGGCGGGATGGAGCAGCCGCGGCTGCCGCAGAGGGGGATTCCTGAAGGCTCGGCTGCCTTTGGGAACGCTGCGGAGCCCCGGCAGCCCAGGAGCTGGGAAACCACAGGAATTTTTGGCGAGGCTTTCCCGTCGGTGCCAGCGGAGGTGACGCCAGGTCAGCGGCTCCGTGCTCCGAGCGCTGAACTCAGGGATGCTCCAGATCTGCTGAGTGTCTCCTCTCCTATTTTTCCTCCCCTCTTTCTCCTCTCCTGCTCCTCTTCCCCGATCCCACAGATTTCCCCCCTGTGTTTAGTTCCTTACACACCACTGGAAGAGAAGCCAAAGCTCCAGCAGCCCCGACCAGCTCAGCTCACTCGTGTTCAGCGCATCCCCAGCTTCTCATGAACCCCAACTTCCCTGGCAGTTCCAGCTCTCGAAATTCCTGGGGATTTTCCCATGAAAATACCCCGTGAAAATGTCCCAGGAAAACAGCAAAAGCCTGGAAATGTAACAAAATAATAATAATAAAAAGCTACAGATTTGTCTTCTAGACAGAAATCATCTCAGCAGCGTGAGCAGGTTGGAGCAATCTGGGCACAGGCTCTGCCATGGAAAAGGGATTATTTGGTCTATAAAGGGATTTTGATACAAAATACGTGAAAGAACTGAGACTTCCTGTAGCCAAATTCCTGCATAAAACATAAAACCGGCCCAGACTTCAAACAGCATCTCAAAAACTTTCCAGCAGATCCATTAAGAGCTGGGTTTTTAAGGAAGCCAAGGGAACCAGGGCTGCCACCCAGCATTCTGCTGGTTTTATTTGGGAAATTTCATGTTTCTCACCACCTGCACTCACTAAAAAGGGCTCACCACGAGTTTTAGGGAAATTTCTTTGTTTAAATGGCAGAGGGGATGAATCCAGGCTGGATTCTGCCAGAGTGGGGAGCAGAGGTGCCACAACCTCCACCCCGCTTGACACTCCCCAGATGCTGATGGTGTTTCCTCAGGTGGACACCAGCTGTGGGAATGGGAGGGAGGCCAGCATGCTCAGCTTCCCCACATCCAGGGAAAACCAGACCTTTTGGCATCTGCCCTTCTGGTTCCTCAGCAGAATATCCCTGTGTTTAAGTGATGCCCCTGAAATGCTGCTCTGCCAGGATGGAAATGGGATGAAAATGGGGAAATAACCTCCAAATAAAGGGTCCACATCCACTTCCCTCCCAAAAATCCACCCCTGTGGATCAACCTCCGTGCTCCTGGCAAGCCTAATGCTGATTTTCCAACTGCATCCCCCCAGAGCTCTGCAGAGCCCTCGGCAAAGGGCAGATTTCATCCTTCTTATCGCAGCTTGGAGACAACATTTATCTTCCTGACAGCAATCAGCTTGATTCCCCAACACAGAGACAAAGGGAAAGGCCACGAGCCCCAGGAGGGCCTGGATTGTTCCAGCTGCTGCAGCTGAGGGGTGAAATCCTGGGCAAGAGGGTTTGTCCCCAGTTTGTGTGCACGTGGAGCTCCGGGATGGTTCCAGCACACTGGGGCTGGCAGGAGCCAGAGCAGAGCCCAGCTGTGCACACAGAGCACAGATCTCGGTGGATTTTTGGGATATTTGGGATCCTGGGGGCCCTCCCCAGCTCCTGAAGCCACGTTCCTGTTGGCTCCAGGGCTGGCTGGGCCACAGGATGGGGATGAAGTAATCTTTGGGTTTGCTCAGTGGGAGCAGCGGGGGCTCAGTGGGGAGGGTCTGCCAAGGCTTGGGAAGGAGATGAAAGAGCCTTTGCCCCATTCCAGGCTGCAGAAATGGTTCCCAGCCCATTCCCACCTGGTAAACCTGGACAGAACCCTCTGCCCAAAGCTTTGGGATGGAAGGGACCTCAAAGATCATCTTGATCCAAGCCTGACACCTTCCACTATCCCAGGTTGCTCCAAGCCCTGTCCAGCCTGGCCTTGGCCACTGCCAGGAATGGGTTTGTGCCACAGGAAAGCTGGAGCAGCTCCCTAAAGCCCCAGGCCTGCTGTGCCCTGCGAGGGAAGGTTCTGGGAATTGTTTCCACCAGGTTTCTGGCAGCTCCTTGGCTGCCAGCACCAGTCCCAAACTGGTTTGCAGGGAGGAAACCAATCCCATGCTGGGCACCACAGGCTCCAGCCACATCCAGCAGCTGGGACAGTGCACCACAAATCAGGATTTGGGCAGAGCTGGAATCTCCCCCTGTGTGGCAGCTGCTCCAGGGACAGAAGGGAATCCAAGCACATTCCCTGCCTGGGATGGGGATCCTGGGTTTGCAGCCTGGAATTTCCTAAGGAGCCCTCCATCCTGCTGGAGATGGGTTCTGGACAGGGAGGGAGGAGGCACCTGAAACGCTCCCTGAGCCTTGATTAACACCTGGTTTTGCTTCAAAAGCATCTTCCTGGTTTATCCCGAGTTTGAGCTGCTTCCTGCAGCTCCACAGAGTCCATCTGGGATGTGCCAGAGATCTGCAGCCAGGCAGAGCAGCCCAGCCCCAAAAAACACAGTGTCCTGCCATGGACAGGGTGTCTGCATGACCTTCTCCTCTCCAGGCTTCCAGGTTTTGTTTGCTTGAACTCTCAGTTCTTTTTTTATGGTTCCCCTGAGCTGACAGGCTCAGCACAGGCTCTGCTCCCATCATTCTGAGATCAAGATTCCAGACAGAGCTTGCCAGCCCCGTGGAAAGCAGGTCCTGGGAGGTGGTGGAACCAAATCCCACGTAAACAACCAACCAGGCTGCCCTGCTTTTGAAGAAGTTTCCAAGCCCATTTTTTCCCCTTGAGCAGAGCCAGTGGAGCTGCCCAAGGCTGGCACTGTCCCAAGGGCAGGTGCACACATGGATCACCCTCCCCAGCAGCCAGATCCGAGCCTGGAGAGGCACCTGGAGATTTGGCAGGTGGAATTCAGCAGAAATGAAGCGTTTCTGCCTCTGGCTGAGCTCAGCTCCCTCCCAGCCCAGTCCAGGGGCCTCCCAGCCAGGAGCTGCTCCCTGCCCCACAGAGAGGCTTTTATTGGGATTAAATGAACGTGTGCACGGCTGATCCAAGAGCTCTGGGATCACTCACTCCATGGGGATTTTCCTCAGCTGCTCCTCACCCCTGCCAGGATTTTGGGTGGCAGAACATTTGGGTTTTGGCAGCAGTTTTCCCAGATCTGCAAAGGAGCAGGCACCAAAGGCTCATAAACTGCAGAATTATGTGCAAGAACAGCTCAAGCTCCATGGAAAATCCCAGCTGGCCCAGTAAGGGATGTTCCCCCCGCCGCTGGGAGCACCAGCACCTCTCACTGAGGTCAAAGCAAGCAACAATCCAAAGAGTCCAACCTTTGAAATTCCAGGAATCAAGACAAAGGTTCCTTCTCCCCCATCCTTCAAGTCAACCATCACCAGCCCCTTGAATCCAAGCTTTGCTCCAAGAGTGGGGAGGAGACCCAGCCCTGAAGCCCAAGGGAAATTCCCAGAGAATCTCTGTTTGGGGCCCCCAAAGGCTGGATCCCGAGAGGATCCAAGATCCATCCGTCCCCAGCCCCTGCAAAGCCTGCTCAGCAGCCCTGGGGTTTCTCTTCCAGGAGGTTTTAGGCAAACACTCCCAGGCAGGACTGGTGGGTGGAAGCCAGGGTGGGCTCTGGATGAGCTGGAGATTGTTTTTCATGGTTTTCCTGGGGTGTTGAAAGAAATCCTTGGTTCTGCACGACCTGGGAGCTCTGGGAGTGCAGCGGGGTCGTTCTGAGCTCTGGAGCTGATTAAATCCCAGCTCTGAGGCTCAGGAGTTGGAGAGAGCTCCCTGAGCTTTATTGGGGATATCAGCACCACCCCGGGGGCTGCTCGCAGCCCTTCCCTGCCTGCAGCATTCCCAGAGGCTCTCTGGGAAGCCCAGGCTGGAAATGGGATGGGTTTTCCACACCAGCAATCCCTCAGTGTTGTGCCCAGGCTCCCTGTGCTGGCACATCCCAGGAATGATCCCCAAGGGCAGGGATGGCTGCTGGAGAGGGCAGAGGGGGAAGGAAGGAATTGGCCTCAACGATTCACCAAAAAATGAGGTTTTACAAGAAAGCCTGGATCCAGCCCCTGGTATCCAAAAGAAGCGTGTGGCACACACGAGATGGATTCCACAGGATCCGTCTGCCTCCTTTTATCCCAGAAATCCTCCCCTGCATTTCCACTTGCTGGGAGCAAAGGGTTTTCCAGCTGGCCCCAAGCAGTGAAGCACAAATCCAACAGATCATTTGGAGGTAGTGATGGAGCTGCCCCTTCCCTCAGCTTCCTGTGCCACCTCCTGGAATGTGCAGCTGGACAGAGACAACCACAGAGCCACTCCAGCCAGGGCGACAGGGAAAAGCCAAATGAATCCCCCCAGTTTTGTCCTGCTCAGGCCCAGCTGAGGGAGGCTGATGTGCAGAGCACTCAGAGGGAGCAGCTCATCCCCTGGGGGCTGTGCTGCTCAAATCCAGCTCGCTCCCTGCAGGAAAACAACACCCAAAGGCATCCCTGTGTGGGGCTCTGTGCTTCCACTGTTCTTCCAAAAGATCCCAAAGTGACACTGCAGGCATTCCCAGTATTCTGGCCATCAGGAAGAGCTCGTGCCCATCCCAGGCCAGCTCCACAGAGGCCTCTGGAGCCTCCCCCTGGCTGTAATTAATGATTTTTAATCAGCTGCTGCTGAGGGGACAGCACTCCCATTAACTCCATCCTTTTCCTTTGTAAGCCCACAGCTGCAAACTCCCTCTGGAAGGGCCTGGTGCCATTTTGTGAAAGGGAAAAAAGGGGAAAAAAATGAAACACGAAGTAGAGAATCTCAGGAGGTGATGGATTTATCATCTGCTCTTGCTCATGGGATGAACCCGTCACGAGACGGGGCAGGAACGGCCTTGGAGAAGCCAAGCTGGAGATTTCCCCAAACCCCTGAGGAAAACAACTCTGCTGATCCCAGAGGCTCCAGGCCAGCCCTGAATATCCATTAGGCTGGGGAAAAGCCAAGACTCCAGCTCCAGGCCTCTGCTTTCACTCTTTGTCTTGGTCCTGTGCTCCTTTTCGGGGACTCTGTGACAAAGACACATCCAAAGGCCACGGGGCCACCCGAACCTCAAAGGCACCAAATGCTGAGGTGTCCAGAAGAAAGAAGCTGCTGAACCCCTCCAACACACCAATCTCAGCCCTCTGGGAGCAGTGGAGATCTCCCCAAGCAGCGATTCCCCAGCAGAGCAGACCACACAGATGGAACCAGCTGTAGAAAAGGGCCTGGGTTTTTTATATCTCTCTATTTTATTTTTTTTTTTATATATATATCTCCATTTTTTCTGCTGTTGCTTTAACCTGCAGACAGTAACTCGAGGAGGTGCTGCTCATCTCCTAAAGTTCCCTCCTGCCCAACCTTAAATGGCATCCAGGCAGACACAGAAAACCCTCTGAGCTCCCTCCTGGCACCATCACAAAGCACAGAAGCCAAGGTGTGAAGCCCCCAAAGGTGCCAGCACATCTCCAGACCAGTCTGACACCCTCAGCGTCCCAAAACTCTCCTTTTTCGCCTGAAATCTGAGTTCATTTTCAAGGCAGCAGTTGCATAAGCACTTCTGCATGTGGTTAAGTTGTAAAACTTGGCCCAAGGTTTCCCTCGTCATGGCTGAAGTGTTATTTTAGGGGGGAGGGAGGTTGTAGACACTGAAAATCCAGACCTACCCAAGCTTCAAATAAGTCTTTTTTTTTTTTTTTTTTTTTTTTTTTTTTTTTTTTTTTTTTTTTTTTTTTTGTCCTGCAGACTGAAATTCCTGGAGTTTCAATCCCTGCTCTTTTTTTGGAATAGCACCTGGCAGGATGTTTAACCCCCTGAACAGGCACTACCTTAGAAAAAAGGAAGTTTATTAGTCCTGTTCTTTAGAGGAATATAAATGGATTATTAACAGCATCGGGGATTATTAAAACTTGGGGAAAGCAAATTAAAAACAAATTCTGTCCTCACCATCTCCTGACTTTTTGTGCTTTTCCTGGAGTGGGAGGTGCTGCTCAAGAGGGGAGGGACAGATGGGAAGGGCCTTCAAGTGCCTTCCCTGCCTTGGATTTTCCTTTCCTGCTTCTTTTCACTTCCCTGTCTCCACAGGGAAACCCTGGGAGCTCCCAGAGCCAAAACAGTTTGGATTTTCTCCTCCTCAGCCCTTAATTTGCATGAATTCCTCCTTTTTCTGCCCTGCATCTTCTGTAATAATGTGGATAAAATAGGAAACAAGAGAAAATCCAAACTGATGATCTGAGCAAGGAGAACCCAGCACTGGGAAGAGACTCAGGGAATTCCCTCATTCCTGGCAGGGCTGAAACCTGTCCTTAAAGCTGTGATTAAACACAATTAACGTGAGCTCAACAGCAAACTTCAACAGGAGAATAATTAACACCCAGCTCTGGAGCTGCTCTTTCTCACCCTGTCCTTTGTGATATTGTCAATTTATACAAATTCTAATCATTAGGAAAAAGAAAAAATCATTTTTCATGCAAGGTGCAAACAAACCTAGGCTCCTCTTCCATCCAGGATGGTGGAGAAGGAATAAATTAGGGAAAATATAGATTCCTCTGCTTACCTTGCTTTTGGAACCACTTTTCCATATCCTTGTGAGGTTCCTTGCAGGGGATATTTATCCTCCACAATAAATCCCCATCCTGCTGCAGTTCCAGTGGTTTTTAAAAGGATGCAACAGAAAATCCACTAACCTTGAGGCCCTGGGGGCTGAGAGCTCTGCAGATCTCTCACTCCTGAAGGGGCTTCCTGAAGGGAATCCTGTTTTTCCAGCTGGAACAGCACAAATTGCTGGGGAGAAGGACCAGAATTGGGTTTGTGTTAATGTGGTTTGTCTGGGACAAAGCTACACCTCAAACATCAAACCAACAAAGGAGGGTTGGAAAAAAAGTGAGAATTCTGTTAAATTCTCCAGGATTTCCCCTGGATGTTGGTTTTAAGACATGGATTTCATGAGACCAGACAGGTGAGCACCAAACCCCCTTGGGTCAGCCACAGGTGCCACCTCCTCAGGAGTTCCTCATCTCCAAGGTTTCCCAGGGCAGATGCCATTCCTTGGGGAATGTCCCAGGGACAGTCACCCACGGGGACACCCCAGAGTGTCCCTGCTGGCAGAGGAACCACAGCTCCCTGTGAGATCCCGAGGGACCGGAGCTGTCCTGGAGGTGTCTGAGCAGCCCCTGCATCACCCAGGGGAGGGACAGGCCTCAGGGCAGGCGTCCTGCAGGGATTCAGTTCAAATTCTCCAGGAAAATCCCTCTGCTTGAGTCAGGGAGTTCAGGCCTTGCTGACTTTCCCTGCTTCTCCTGGGATATTTCAGATTTAAGGTGGTGATTTGGGGTCTCTGAGGAAAGAGCCATCATAAATTCCTATCCGTTTCTCCCTGGGAGGGCAGGGAGGCCCTGGAATGGATTTCCCAGAGAGGCTGGGCTGCCCATGGATCTCTGGAAGTGTCCAAGGCCAGGCAAAACCCTCCCCACGACCTCAGGGGGGGATGAGCAGCAGTGTCACCACATCCCCTGTGGAGGGGACAGCAAGGACTGGACCTGTCACATCCAGAGTAAGGACACCCGAGGTCAGTCTGAAGGTAAAAACGAGCTGGTTTCCATCTTTCAAGAGTCCCAAAAAGCAGAGAACTGGATGAAAGCCACACATGACTCCTCCATGCTGGCAATTACAAGCTCCTCGTTAAGAGCTTCACTGAAAGAAATGTAATTTAGCCACTGATGTGGCTCTACCCAGGGACAAACACAGCAAGAGCAGCGTGGAGCCCTTATCTCCCCACTGTCCCATCCATTTTCCTGCTCTTTCAGCACCCACATCCCTGGCTAGGATCTGCTTTGATGGTTTGTTGGTTCAGGGTGTAATCAGCTCTAATAATTTCTCCACTCCAGGACTATTAGGCACGTTTGGGAAGCGATTTCCCACCCCTCAGAGACCCTGCAACTGGATACCCTGTGTGTGGATTTCCTCCACTTCAGCATATCCCCAGGCCTTGAGGAAATTAGCAATCCAAACAAATTCTGCTGGGGTTTCAGAGATGAATTCTTGTAATAACACTGCCCTGAGATTGGATCTGGGGCTGGAGCTCTCTGCAAAAGCAGGAAAATGTCCCAGACAAAGAGAGATTTGCCCAAACTTCAGCTCAGTGGTCACGTAGTTTTGTGTCCCCCTTCCTTGCACTGATTACCAGATTATTTCTGTCTCAGCACAAGTTCAGTCACTTTTCCTTATCCAGAAACTCCTCCTTTCCACGGGTTCCAGAGGAAAATGAAACTAAGCAGATTAAAAATAGAAGAGGGAAAAAAAAAACCCCAACAGCTTGCTATCTGTACTGGCTTTTGCTTCTGGCACTTGCAGAGCTGTTCCTTGTTTTGTTTGCTTTATTTCTTGCCTTTTTGTCTCCCCTTTCCCAAGAGAGAACTGCAAAGGTCAGACACTGCCACTCTCCATGTGTCCCAGGCAGGAGCTGCCTCGGCTCTTGGCAGGCTCAGGACCCAGACAGCTCCTTAGGAGAGGTCCTAATCCAGGCTCAGGACCCAGACAGCTCCTTAGGAGAGGTCCTAGACCAGGCTCAGGACCCAGACAGCTCCTCAGGAGAGGTCCTAATCCAGGCTCAGGACCCAGACAGCTCCTTAGGAGAGGTCCTAGACCAGGCTCAGGACCCAGACAGCTCCTTAGGAGAGGTCCTAATCCAGGCTCAGGACCCAGACAGCTCCTCAGGAGAGGTCCTAATCCAGGCTCAGGACCCAGACAGCTCCTCAGGAGAGGTCCTAATCCAGGCTCAGGACCCAGACAGCTCCTTAGGAGAGGTCCTAATCCAGGCTCAGGACCCAGACAGCTCCTTAGGAGAGGTCCTAATCCAGGCTTGGGAAGAGCAGCAGGAGCAAGACATGGGAATGCTGAGCCAGCAGCCAAATCCTCACCCCAGGGCTGAGACTGAGAGAAGGGGAACATCCACAGGTGAGGGAAAATAGGGATTTTATATCTGGGTTAAAAGAGGTGGATGAGAGATTGGAGAAGAGTGGATTCTAGACCTGGTTTAAGACAGGGGGTTGAGGAAAAAGTGAATTTTTTGTCTGGGTTTAAGAGAGAGATGGCTGAGGGAAAAGAGTGGATTTTAGACCTTGGTTCTGTGTGGAAGCAAATAATTTTTCTTCTTACTTTTATTGTTATTATTATTATTTAGAAACTGAATTTACCTATGGCAAATATTAAGACCTAAAATAATGGACTAAAATAATGTGCCCCAGGATTCTTTGTTCTTACCCTTTGGGGTGTTGGTTACTGAGGGTTTCCCTGTGTTGATGAGCACTCAGCAGGTTGAAGATGTAAAAAAGGGTTTATTTCAACAGCTCAGTTGGTTTGAGCTGCTCTTCAAGGCACAGGGAAGTTTTTAAAGCAGAGCAAAAAAACAGAACCAGGTTTCTCATCTGTAACTTGAGCCTTGGGTTTATTCAGTGTCATCATTCCGAGGTAATTATGTTTATTCTTGGCATAATTATTATAAAAAGAGAAATATCACTGATCCAGAGCTCTGAGCTGGTGAGAGCTGGATTCAAGGATGAAATACTCTTAATATCCCACCAAAAGGTGGTAGGTGCTGCATAAGGAAGGATGATCCAAGCTCAAAGGGGCAGAAGGTTCAGGGAAGCAGGGAATGGGACTAAAGGAAGCATTGAAATTGCATTGGGATTTTGCATTTTCACTGTTTGCATTGAAATTTTGGTCCTGCCAAGGGCAAGGGGCAGCAGGGAGGAAGGAGCAGATTGAAATGAGAGCAGGATATGGGGTGAGGACAGCAAAAGTCCTGCTGAGTATTTGATGTGCCAGAGGAAGCTTGTGAATGGATGTGATCTGGGCAGAAGGCAGCATCCAGCGAGGCCAAGAGCAAAGGATGTTGCATTTATGGAGATGAGATGAGACAACAACTTGGCCACGAGTTTGAGCTCAAAAGGTTGAGCTCTTAGGGCTGAAAACATTTAGGGCAGGAGCAGGAAAACAGGAAGATGTTGACTGGCCAGGAAAAGCAGGAAAATCTCTCCCCACCACCTGAACTGCATCAGCTGAGACAAGTCCTCTCAGGAGATTTTCCTTCCCCTCCCACAATGTCCAGCTTCCTCCTTTCACTCTGCTTCCCATCCCAGCTTTCTGTTGTCATGTGGATGATTTGGATCATCTGTGTCTCTCCTGCACAGGACCTGACCCAGGCAAGCAGGCCTTGTAAACCCGGGGCCTTTTGATGTCTGGAGCAGGCAGCCAGGCTGCTGGAATTTATGGTTTCCAAGGAGCACAGGGAAAGGGAGAAATTTATGTTAGGAAAATGTGACTGTCATCTTCGTTTATCTCTCAGTTTTGTAATGGAAAACAGGCATTTCACAAACACATCCCCACAAAACCCAGCGTGAAGCGGTTCGGGGAGCCGAGCGCGTTAACCGTGAACTGCTCCATAAATACCAATATTATTAATAACAATAATAATATCAGTAAAAACGCTGCAATAAATCACACAGCAGCTGGAACACCACATCCCCGTGCACCTGGCAGGCTTGGAAACCAAAGCTGCAGCATCTCTTCCCATCCTTCATGGTGCCTGGATCAATCAGAAAATCCTTGGATGCTCTGAGCACAAACCCCCCACTCAGTGCAGCAGCTGTGGAGCATCCCACAGGCAGCAGACAGAGTGTGGAGCTCCACCAGGATGCTCCAGAGCTCAGGAAAGCCCATCCTGAAGGCAGAGATTACCTGGAACCCTGCAGCTGGAGCAGGCAGATAAGGAGAGCAGCTCAAGCTGAAGGAGCTAAGGCACGGAAATCAAAATGCTCCCACTTTGAGAGGAAATCCACACAAATTTGCATTCCCACTCCATGAGTTTGTTTGCAGTGCTTGGCAGCTCATGGGGAATTTTGGATTTACAGCAGGAAAGAGCAGAGATTCTGCTCCAGACCCCCCCCCCAGTTCAGGAAAACCTGAATTAAGAGATCACCTACTGCAACTGGTACCAAACAATCCAAATTCTCCTCTGCTCCTGACCTTCCCACCCAGCCATTCCCAATATTTCACCCATTTTCCAAGAGTTTAGAAGGGAAGTTTTTCCCTACTCACCCTGGAGGAGGTGGTGGCACTGCTGGTCCTGTCCTGCCCTGCACCCAGTGCCCTGGGCAGTTTTTTATGTGCTTTTCCTTTGACAGGGAGCTGATTGCAGAGCTCTGGGATTACGTCTGCATCTCCAAATCTTTCTTTCTCAGCTGGAAAGTCTCAAGTTCCAAGCTGGGATTCCCTCCCCACCCCCTTTCTCCAGGAGTTAACCCTCCTTTTGCTGGAAGGGTCTGTCTGGTCAGCACCCACCAAAACCTCAGGAAGAGGGAAAGGGGGCATTTTAAGTGAAAAATCAATGTTTTCTTGGGTGTTCTCTGCTTATTAACTCTGTGCTGTAGGAAAGCTCTTTTTAATTATGATATTCTCAATTCTGGACCTTCAGAAACCAGCCCCAAAGGATTAAAGGTTTCAAGGCTTTTAAAAACTGTTTTTATCTCAAATTTTTTTATTACACTGTTGATCAGTCCATGGGTTTCCAGCCAGAAGTTTGCTGTCCCTCACAAACAAGGGAGGCAAGAACCCACTGTTCCTCTGGTCAAAACCCAGTAAAAGCCCTTTTAGCCCAACTCAACCCTCCTACTTTGAGAACTTCACTTGAGCAAAACATTTATTTCCTCAATATTAGGAACCATTTCTTGCCCAGAAGGGTTGTCCAGCCCTAAACCTTGGAGTGCTGGGGGATGGTTGGACTTGATGGCCCTAAGGGTCTTTTCCAACCTGAATGATCCCTGATTCTCTAAATTCAGGATGTTTCCCACATTATTGGGTGGTGCTTTTTGGGACAGGGAGGGAGCAGAGGGACAGAGCCTGGGAATGGATCCAGGGACTCTGGACTGTGTGGATCCAGGGGCATCCCTTGGGATCAGCCCTGCACATCCATCCCAGGCTGCCAGACACCATTTCCATTCCCATTCCTATTCCTATTCCTATTCCTATTCCTATTCCTATTCCTATTCCTATTCCTATTCCTATTCCTATTCCCATTCCCATTCCCATTCCCATTCCCATTCCCATTTCCATTCCCATTCCCATTCCCATTCCCATTCCCATTCCTATTCCTATTCCCATTCCCATTCCCATTCCCATTCCCATTCCCATCCCATTCCCATCCCAAGGCACCTGATGGCCCCATGGGGCTGCATTTGGTGACATTTGGCAGTGGCAGAGGGGACCTGAAGATGAGGAATCCTCCACTCCAGAGCTGTTTGGGCATTGCTCCTCCTCCTCCTCCTCTGGACACTGCCAGTCCCTCTGCCTCAATTCCCACCTGGATTTCCCCTGCAGTTCCTTCCCTGCCCAAACTGAAAAGCTTTTCCCCAATTCTTCTTCCCAACAGCAAAACTGCAATAATGAGATTTTTAATTTAACCTCAACTTGATGGATTTGCACACGGATTAAAGCTGCCAAGATCTGCACTTGGAGCCCAGAGCCTGAGGGACCTCAAATCCCAGGACACCCGGGCAGCACAGAGCTGGGATGGGAGCAGGGAATGACACAGGTGAATCCCAAAATGAAACCACAACCAAACACAAAAATCCCACCTTCCTATCAATGAATTTTGTCATTGCCAAAAGTGTCATGTTTGCTCAAAGAAAGGATCAGCACGGAAAACTGTCAATCCATGCAAAGACGTTCCAAAGTTCTTAAGGGAATATTCCTACAAAGTCGATTTTCTGGCAGGAAAATTAAGACATTCCACTCTTTACAATATGGAAAATAAAAGGGAATCATTCTTGTCACCGAACTCCGGGTTCACTGAGCTCTTTGCCACACAAGAAAACTTCCATGAAAACTCAGGGAAGTGTCAGAGGGGGACGAGTGGGGATGCAGAGTTTATTTTTGGAAATTCCTGAGGCAGAACCTGCCAGAGGAGCTGCTGGTTTCGTTCTAGCGCTCAACTGAACGAAACTCCCAGGAATTTCAGGCAGAACCCAAACCAGATGTAATCCCCCCCAGATGTTTACAGACTCCTTCAAAACCCAGCAAGGGATAAACAAAATGGGAAAGGAAAAAAAGATGGAAAATCCCCCCCAAGCCGCTCCCCTCCGCCTCGCCCCTGCCTACCTCCAGCGCTGCTGCTCCTGGGGTGAGCGAGGAAATTTGGGGAGCTGCTTCATGCCACACAAGGAGCAATTTCCCAGGAACCCCCTCCCTGGGCTGCAGAGAGGAGGGAAAGGCAACCTGAGCGAGGAAAAGGAGGGAGGGATCCAACCAAACCAACAAACAGCTCCTCGGTTTTTCTGCCTGCTTTTCCCTGGATTCCTCCCTCCTCCTCTTCTCCGAACATTTGGATTTTTTTTTTCTTTAATTTCTCTGCTGGTTTTGCTGAGGAGAGCAGGGAGCCCATTAGAGCAGGGGGATTAAGAGAGTTGAGGGAGGATTGAGTCATGCAATGGCTGTAAAATCCCAGGAATTGTGCAAGGCAGATGGCCCCGAGGACAAATCCCATCGGATGGAGCTGCCCGAACCCCCCGAGGAGCTGGGAGCAGGAATTTGGGGAGAAAAGGCACCAAAGTGGGAGTTTGCTGCTCCACCCCAACTGGAGCCAGCAGAGCTGCCAGGGCCATCACCTGAGGGCTCCCAAAGGGAGCTTTGGGGTCACTGCCAGCGGGAACTGCGGGGAAAATCTGGATATTGACTGAAATGTTCCCAATTAGCATCAAAGGCTGGAATTGCCAACTGGGGGCTGTTAACTCAGCCCACTGAAAACCATCTTCCTGTGCATGAAATTAAGGGCTAAAATTGCTTTAGTTTTTGCTGATTAATGGAATGCAGAATGCAGCAGAGCATGGGGTTTATAAATGTAGAAATATATAAAAAGAAATGTTTTATTATAATAGATATTATTAATAATATTCATAATAATATTATCATAAGAATATTTGTTATTATTAATATAGAAAATAGAAGTAGAAGTAGAAATAGAAACAAATAGAAATAGAATATAATAAATATAAAAATAAAAATGAAACCAAAAATATAATAAAAATAAACTATAACTGTAACTATAACTATAACTATAACTATAACTATAACTATAAATAATGTGTATCTAAATTTAAATATATGTTGTATATATGGTGTATTAATATAAAAATGTATTAATATATAGTATCCATGGTGCATCTATACAAATAAATATAGATATTGTATACATGGTGTGTATATAGAAATTATATACTATATATTATATATTGTACATATTTATATATATAAATAAATTGATATTTTATATATGATGCACATGAAAATAAATATACCTATATTTAATATGTGGTGTATATATTTATTTAACATGGATCTATAAATAGATAAATACATCTAGTTCTAAAAATAAATATAAATAAATACCTGAAATAAATATAAATATAAATATAAATATAAATATAAATATAAATATAAATATAAATATATAAAAATATAAAAATATATAAATATATATATATATATATATATATAAGATATCTCTGAAGCATACCTTTCAGCCACTCAAGCAGTGCTGGACACTTCCCAGTTTGTTTTTTCCTGCTTTTCCCAGCAAGGCACTGGCAAATGGAATGGAGAGTCCATCACTCCCAGCTGGAATAATTCCAATCCCTGGGCAGCAGAGCTGTGTCCCTGTGGCAACAACCAAACAGCAAATCCCTTGGATCTCGGTGCTTCAGAGGCAGCCAAGCCCAGTGCATCTGGAAAACAGAAATCCCAAAGTTCCCCAAGAAAAGCAGGGAAGCAGGGACATTTCTCATTTTCATGGTAATTTTCTGAAATCCCATCAAAGTCCAGGTCATGGAACACTGAGGGACAATGAGCACAAGCTCAGCCTAAACTCAGTTTTCCAGCCAGGTTTTTGTTGGGTTTCAGCACCACTTGAACTCACAGGAAAAATCTGGAATAATCAATTTACTGGAAAATTGTATACATTAAATAAAGTACAATAGCTATATAAAATAAAATCTCATCATAAACCTGATGGAGAGCTGGAACTGGGCAGTTTAATTAAACACCCAAAACACAGATTAAGCAGAGGGACCAGATCTACAGAACTTTTCCCTGCCTGTTGGTTAATTAAAAAATCCACATATGAATAAAATAAGTAAAATATATAAAAATATATTTTCTGCCCAAAATATGAAATTTAATTATTTATCACTAAAAGACATTTTTTCCTTTGCAAGAAAAGGAAAAATTGAATGGGAAACAAAGAGGAGAAAACTTAAAATAAGTGGAATTTTAAAAAGGCAAAAGAAGTTAAACAAAGGAGACATTTGCTGCTGAATTAAACTTTGTATGAGACACAAATGGGGAAAATCAGGTTTTTATCCATTTCCATCTGATTTATCATGATAAGGAACAAGATTTGATTAAAAATCACCTTGAGAAAGAGGAGAGCTGAGCCCTGCCTTGGACTGTGGGCTCTGCACGGCTCCTCCTGCCGAAATTCCCATTTTTTGGGCTCCTTGAGGAGCGTGAGGCAGCTCTGTGTGCCTGCAGCAGCCCAGGGAGCAGGAGCTCCCTTTTCCCAGCTCAACGATTCCCTTATTCCCATCTCCATCCCAGGAAATGAGCTCTGACTGCCCAGGGCTCCTCTGGACCAGCCCAGCTCCCGGCAGAGCTTTGGGATCAGCAGGAATGAGAGGAACATTCTTATCCCTGATAATGGGAAACAGCTCCTGCCCCACTGCAGCTCCAGCTCCAAATCTGCAGCTCTGGGATAACTGGGAATTCAGCAGGAGAAGGGATTGCTAACAGGAGTTTGAGATCCTGCAGTGGTTTGGGGTTTGGGTTTTTTTTTTTTTTTTTTAGGGATTGGTTTTCTCCTGGTGTTTTTCTAACAGGAAACTCCATATCCATGGAACTGGGTAATAAAATCCAGGGCCACCAGAGGATCTCCACAGAGCAGGAGCTCCACCACGGAGACGAGCACCAGAGCAACTTTTTTATTTTTGGATGGAATTCTTTGCTTTACAGGCAAAGTGTCAATGCTGGAATGCCTGAAAATGCAGCTCATGAGGACATTCTGGTTTATTTGGGTCACAGGAGGGTGATGGTTTTTATAGATTTGTTTTGCAAGACAAAATACATTAAACTAACAGGGAAGAAAAAGCAGGAAAGAAATTCCCCACATCCCTCACTTTTCTGAGACCAATTTCTTGCTGTACAATCCATCAAACCAGAATGTTTTAGCTTTAATCAGGAAATCCTTAAGGATTCTTCTTTTCAGGCAGGATTCAAGATTAAATGATCTGAAGGGTCTTAATAATGGTCCACTGAGAGAATTTTAGTAAAAATCAGGATAAATGGTCGTGGCTTTAGTGAACTGAATATTAAAAATAACCAGCAGGGCCAAGTAGGGCAACCAGAGGCTCTTCCCCTCCCCCCAAAAAAACCCTGAACACCAAAATATTGCTCTCACCAAAATCATCCCAGGAAAACCTAGATTCTGCAGGGCATGAGATGAATTCCAGTAAAAGAAGCAGCTGATCCAAGTCTAAGCCCACAAGAAATGTCTGGTCTCCATCTCTCTTGGACAGAAACAGTGTGAGGAGGTAAAAACCGTGGCAGTGAGGCTGTTGGAAGGTTTGATGAGGGGAAAATTGTGTCGTTGGTAGAAAAGAGGAGACTGGGAGTAAGAGGGGATGTAAACTGAGTGTTTCTAGGGGATTTACTGAAAATTGCCTTCAAGGATGGAACCACATCTGTGGCGAACCAACACCAACCCTCCCAAACTCAGAGCCAGGCAGACCCTCAGGGGCTTCTGCTTCTTTATCTTCCAAAACTTCCAGGATTTCTTCCTGGTTTGTGCATGGCTTTGGGACAACCTCGAGGTGAAAGTGCCTTCACCCTGCTCAGAACCTCAGAGACATTCCCAGGAGGGAATCCATCCCTGAATTACTCCTTTGGGCAATGATTTATTCGTGGTGGAACAGCCTGGAAAACACATCCAGCATTCCTGGAGACCTTTCCTGCTGGACAAGGAGATCAATCCAACATTCCTGGAGACCCTTCCTGCTGGACAAGGAGATCCAACCCCCAGCGAGGAAGCAGGGACAGGGAATACTCACCAGAATCCCTGGCTCAGTGCTGAAGCCTCCTGAGCTCAACCTCCTCCTGAACTTCAGCTGGAAAATGCAAAGAGGACAAAATTCTGAGTTCACAAACCAGAGGAATGGAGGGGAATTCCCAACTCTACCTGACAGGACACAGGGAATAGATTCCCACCGGGGATAGGGATGGATGGATTTTGGGAAGGAACTGTTCCCTGGGAGGGTGGGGAGCCCTGGAATGGATTTCCCAGAGAAGCTGTGGCTGCTCCATCCCTGGAAGTGTCCAAGGCCAGGCTGGAATAACCTGGGATAGTGGAAGGTGTCCCTGCCCATGGCAGGGGGTGGATTTGGATCATCCTTAAGGTCCCTTCCCACCCAAACCATCCCATGCTCCCATGATTATTAAAATGTCCAGGCCTGACTTTATTCTTAGGCCTCTCTTTGGGTGCCAAGCTCTTCAAAGTTCCCCAGGCTGAGGAACAGCACTCAAAAAGGAGCTGAAGAGCAGCCAAATTTCTCGCCTGCTGCAGACCCCGAGCTCCACAAGCTGTGGTTGTCTGCATTGTGCTTCTGTGTCAAGAAATATCCCAAAGAGAAGGAGGAATTTATAGAAAGTGTAACACTTACCAGGGACAACATTCCCAGAGGCTGGGGGTGCTTAACCCTTCCTTTGGCAAGAAAAAAATAAAAATTCAAATTATCCTGGATTCCAGCACGTGGGATTTGTGGCCATACCTCATTTATCAATTCATTAAATGCATTATGAGCCATATATTGGGAATAACCCTGTGGGAAATCAGCTGAAAATCGAATACAAAGCAACACCTCCCTCTCTTATTTTCCAAAATCTGTTTTCCAAACCTCATTTTCCAAAACATGCCTCATTAAAATGACCAGGTGACAGCAAACAGGTTTCCTTTGCACTCAGGATTAGCAAATAGGACAATGGTGCTTTGTCAAAATCCATATTAAATTTCCCAGAACTTTCAGAGGAAAGGGGATTTCACCTGGATCTTGGATGTTGGGTTCAGATGGATGGATGCCACTCTGGGGAATTGCTGGACAAAGCAGGCAGGAGGAACTGAAAGGGAGAGAGCTCAGAATTGCTCAATTAAATAAAATTATTTCATAAATTCATTACATTTTGCACACTCAAAAACTCAACAATCCCATTTTTCTTGCACTGGAATTTATGAAATAAAATGGTCTGGGATTGGGAATTTAGGAAATAAAATGGTCTGGGATTGGGAATTTAGAAAATAAAATATTCTGATATTAAAATATTCTGAAAATAAAATATTCTGGTCTGATATTGGGTCCTTCCTGAGAGGCTGAATATGGATCCATCCCCAGCTCCTCCAGGACAACATTCCTGCCCAGCCAACCCGGACTCATTCCCAAGGCAGAGCAACTTAGAGCTGCACTATTCATAAATACACATTTATTTTTCATTAGAAATGCGTAATTACAGCATTTTAAAGCATTTTCCCCTAGAAAAGTAGTTAAGCAACAGTACAAACAAAAGTGTTAGTCTTCTGCAAATACAGTTTTCATGACACTGAACAGAAAACACCAGCAAAAGGCCAAGACTTGCTGTCAAGGGATTTTTCCATTTTTTAAATATTTTCCTTTTTTTTTTTTTTGTTATAAACACCATAGCAAATAAAAAAAAAGGCTGTTCCAACAGTGAAAAATATCTGAGCTCTGGAACTTTCCCTACGTGGCAAAGCAGGTACTGCAGGGCAGCAATACCCCAAACATCTGCAGACATTCCATTTTCACAGGAGGGACCAACGGGATGGCCGGGGATGGAGTCTCACAGTTTGGATGCAGGAGAGATCTTCCTCTCCCCATGAAAAATTTGTTTTGTCCTCTCTGAGTGGATTTAAGTGCAGCCCACGGGGTTCTTTTGAAGGCCAGGACTTGGATTGGTGTCGTGATGCAGCTCTGACTGAAGCTGGGATTATCCCAGGTGTGGGCGAGCAGGGCACGGCTGGAGGTTCTGAGGTCTGGGAGGTTTTTCCAGCCCTTCCCACTCCATTTCTGGCTGGAGTTCACTGCCAGCTCCCCAACATTCCTCAATCCTCTCACTGGATTTGGATGGCTCCGTGTTCTATCTGCATTTCTGGCTGGATTGCTGATTGAAGGGAATCGGTGCCCTGCAAAGGGGAACGGGACAGCAGGAAATTTATTGGTGTAACCAAGAGAATGAGAGCTTCTTATACAAATACAACGTTCTTGTGAATACCAGTGGAAAAAATTCCAAAGCAAAATCCGCATGGATGTGGGCTCTGTGACAGTGGGAATGGGAACACACTCATAAAGGCACCAAAAATAACACCAAGAGTCTCCACGAAGCCTAATGAGGAAGCTGAAATAATGCAATTATGATAAACATCTACAAAATCACGAGTGGCACCAAGGCAATTATTGCCTCTCTCTTCCCAGGAAAAGAACCAGCTCCAAATAAAGGAAATAAATACAGAGTCTGGCACAAACTGAAGCTGTGGAAGGCTCATCCCAACAGAGAGACTTTGGGAACAGGAGCAGGAAAGGGCACCAAGGATGAGCATGGAAAAGACAGGAGGGAGTTGTGCAGTGCCAGAGCTGCTGGGGGTGAGGGCACTGAAATCACCTGCTGGCTTTGTCCTTGGAATTTCCCAGCTGAAGCAGGATAGGGTCTAAAAATGCTGATTTTCCCCACTGCAGCCTCTCCCTGGTTAGGGTGAAGTGAGACCAGCAGGACTAGAGCCAGCTTTACCTCAGGAAATCCCTCCTGCAGGTCTGATCCCCCTCACTTCCCAAGGAAAACCAGAAGAATTACGAGTGAGCACAACTGACTGAAACCTCCAAAGGAAAAATCTCTTTACAAACCAACTCGCTGCCTACCAGGAGCAACTGGGGAGGGAAAATCCAAATTCCTGGGAGTCAGGAAAGCACCTGCAGAGCTGTGAGAGGAGCAGCATCCAGAACAGCTGCACTGGCCTGCACAGAGCCCCTCACACCCAAAAAAGCTTCCCCTGCCAGCTGCCATCACAGCACGGATAGAATTCCAAGCCCAGGGCAAGGATTTCAGGATTTTTTCCCTCTGAACTCCCCCTCATTCCAGAGATCTGCCCTTGCTGGATTTTCCCTCATAAACACCTCTAAAGGATGCTCTGTGCAACACCCTGGCCACAGAATTCTCTCTCTGAGAGGATTTTGGGGATAAAAAAGCCTCATTTGAGGTCCTGCTTTGTGCTCCAGCCTTGAAGCTGCCAAAAGATCCACAAGGGGAGAAAATCCACCAGAATTCTCAGCTTTTAGGTTTTGTTACACAGTCCCAGCTTATTTATTGTTCAAAATAAAACACTAGAAGTTCAAAATTCTAAAGTGCTGCTCCTAAATTCATTTATTTCCCTCTGCCTTGTTGCCAGTGATTGCATTTGGCTACAGGGATTTTTTTCCCTGTTTAATTTGAAGGGTATTTTGTGTTTGCTTAAAAGCTCAATAAATTCATGCCAAGGTGCTGAATAAATCTATGAGATTGCTAAATTGGATAGCACAAAAAAAAATTAAATATTCCTCAAAGTTTTCTTTCCCGTTTAGAGGAAAAGTAATAATAGTACTTGAGTAAATAGAATTATCAAATATCAGCACAACAGCAACACCAAATATTGATCCAACCTCAGACCTGAAGGGATTACAAGAATTTAGGTTTGGAATGATGGTGGGGTTTTTTTCCAAATCTAACAAAATTTGCCACCAGCATTGCATCTGAGCATAGAATTTTAATCCAAATATTCTCTATTTCTAGACTTTGCAAACTGCTGTCAAAACATGAAAAGAAGCCAAGCAAAAATCATTCATGAATAGACTGAAAATACAAAATTGAAGTGGATTTTGCTCTGTTCCAGCTGAACTCAGAGTAGGGATTAATTTCAGGGGAAAAAAGGGGCAGAAAACTGGTACCTTGTAGTGAGACATTAAATAAATCCACATTTGTGCTGTTTCAAACAGGGAATTGGCACAGAATCCAACCCAGGTGGAAAATAAATTCCACTTCAATGAGCTTTGATTGATAAAGAGCTGCAAAAGCCTTGGGGACCTCTCAGCACCTTGACAAAGAACCAGGTGGAAGTGTCAGGGCAGCCTCACTTGGATTTTCCCTTCCCTCAGGTAAGACTTTTCTCCTCAGATGAGAGATCCTTCTCCACAGGAAAATTCCAGATTTTTATCCACAAAAATCTCCTGAACTATGGATAAACTCAGAGCAGTGCAAACACCAAGTTGCTTTCTCCAGCTCCTTTCCAGATGCTCAGTTTTCACTTGGTGCAAAGTGAGGAAATATTTATGGCTGACTTGTCTTGGGGCTTGTCTGCTTTTCCTTTCCTGCCCTTTTTCTGTCCCATTCCTGTCCTGCTTTCCCTGGAAAGCTCCGTGCTTCACCACACGGTGCAAAGTGTCCCTGCAGAGGGAGGAGCTCCTGGGGGGCTGCTGCTCTTGGGACTCTGCTTCCTGAGGAGGTGCTGCATGAGGAGGGAGGGAAATCTGGGAATTCCCCAGGCTTGGAGAGGGGACAGCAGCATGAGGAACACCTCTCACTGCCAGCTGTGCTTGTCTGGGGTCATGGTCCTTGCGGGTCCTTCCCAGCTCAGGGTATCCTGTTGTTCTTGGATTTATTCAATCCACAGGAGCAGCAGTGATGGAGGATCCATGAAAAACAAGGCACAACCCCTGCAGAACACCCTCACTGTTAAAAATAAAATATTGACGAGGGCAGTGGCGAGGCAAAAAGAATTCCACAAGCACTTGAAGAAGCCCACGGAGTGGGATTTTCAAAACCACGTGTGACCAAATTCAGAAAAACGTGTTCCAACTGTTTTAAATCAGCTTTGTGGTGCTGTCACCAAAGCTTCAAGCTGATGACAGACTTTTTCTAGCCTCAGATTCACGGCTGTTCAAACTGATTAAAAACGACCAAAAAAGCCCAAATAATTCCTCCTCAAGCAGAGAGGATCAAGTGTTCACTTCCAACTGGACTTTCTGTTGATCAAAACAACTGGAAAAGTGCTGTCAGAACAGGAATGACTTTTCTGAGGGAAACCTCAGTCTGAAAATACTTTTTGGCTGATTGCAGACACGTTTTTGGTGCTGTCTTTTGTGAGGCTCTCAGCCTTCAAGAACACACCAGTGACCAAAATAACTTCTCCAGAGGCACTGAGCAAGGACAGCAAAGCAAGAGCAGTCAAGGATCATTTATACCTTAAAAAAAAATATGTTTCTTGTTATAAATGATGGGTTTTATGGCTTGGAAAGAGGATGATGAGCTGCTCGTATTTGTGGGTAGATATAAAACAGATGAGAGGAGAGGAGAGGAGAGGAGAGGAGAGGAGAGGAGAGGAGAGGAGAGGAGAGGAGAGGAGAGGAGAGGAGAGGAGAGGAGAAGGAGAAGGGGAAGGGGAAGGGGAAGGGGAAGGAGAAGGAGAAGGAGAAGGAGAAGGAGAAGGAGAAGGAGAAGGAGAAGGAGAAGGAGAAGGAGAAGGAGAAGGAGAAGGAGAAGGAGAAGGAGAAGGAGAAGGAGAAGAAGGAAGGTCTGGCTCGTACTTGGCTGGTGGCAGCGTGGTCTGTCACGGGTGTCAGCTGCACGTACTGCACCTGGATGTCGCTGCCCTGCAGCGGGGAGCCGTCCACGCCGCCAGCCGCGGGCTCGGCCGAGGCCACGGCGATCAGCTGAGCCCCCTGCAGCACCTGTGGGAGGGCAGGAGAGAGAGGTGAGACCTGGCAAGGCCACCAAGGCAGGCTGGCAGTGATGCCTTCAGTTTTAGCTTTCCTATTTTCAGACTCTGTGCTGCATTGGTATTTAACTCTGAACTCCATGTAAGTGTCAGCAGCTCTCCTCACAGCTCAGTCCCACAGAACAATCCTTTCCCAGCCCAGAACCAAGGACACCGCTGCAGCTTCAGCCCAGAAAGTGCAAACAGGGAGTGGAGGAGAGCAAACTGGGAGGGAGGGACTGCATCACCTGGAGCTGTGATTGGACAATTAACCCCAAATCTTATAAAAGTGTGAAAACTCATGACCTGCTGTCCATCTTGGGTCCATCTTGGGAGCAGCCTTGGCCAGGCTCTTGTACTGCCCAAGGTGTATCCACTCAGGCTTTTTAATAAATGTCTGTTTTATTCTTTAACTCTGTCCAGCTCCTGTTCTAGGCAGCCTCTCAAGGCATCAGGAGGGCCACTGAGGGCAAGTGCTCCCAGCTCCCTGCCCAGCAGGGCTGATGCCTTAAGATTTTTGTTTTTGTATTTTTCAAATCCTGTACTGCATTAGTGCACGGCTCTAAACTCCATATGAAGTGTAGTTAAGTGTCTTCACATTTGGGTCACACGACCTCCCAGACCAGGAACAACCCATGAACCATCCAGAGAAATCCAACCAGGAACACCCCATGAACCATCCTGAGAATTTCAACCAGGAACACCCATGAACCATCCTGAGAATTCCAACCAGGAACACCCCATGAACCACCCAGAGAAATCCAACCAGGAACACCCATGAACCATCCAGAGAAATCCAACCAGGAACACCCCATGAACCACCCAGAGAAATCCAACCAGGAACACCCATGAACCATCCAGAGAAATCCAACCAGGAACACCCCATGAACCATCCTGAGAAATCCAACCAGGAACACCCCATGAACCATCCAGAGAAATCCAACCAGGAACACCCCATGAACCACCCAAACAAATGCAGATCCAACACCAAAACCCACTAAAGGAACCACAAGAGAAGCTGTCCCTCAGTCCCAGCTGCTCCCAGCAGGGTTTCCCACAAAACATGCAGCACATGGAGTCCCATACTGGATGCTCAATGCATTTGGTCTCATGGGATTGATGATTATGTTAATTATGACAAGTTAATTGGGACAGAGTGGCAGATCCTGCTGTGAGCGTGACACCATCAGAAATCACTGAGCAAGGTTTTCCTGCATGAGCACCCAAATCCAAGATACTCCTTCCCACAGCCAAGGCATTCATTACAAATGTTTACATTCCTATCAATAGGAAGGTGTAGATTTAGGAATTCCTAATTAATGCTTATGTTTATCCCATCTGCATTTGGCTGGAGAAGACAACAAGTCCCTCACAGGCTTCAAACCCACAGAAAAACGGATCCATCTCAAAGCACTTAAAAATGGGCTTGGGATAAACTCATTTTAATTCCCTTCTTGAAACAAAAATCAGAATAAAATAAATGTATATTAAAAAAAAATAACAAGTCCCCCTTTCATTTCTCAAACCCAGCCCCACATCCAGGTTTCATTTTTATGAGCCACAAATGAGGGATTTCTAAACATTTGCACACAACGAACAAAAGCAATCTTTCAAACCAAAAGAAGAGAACAAAGAGCAAAAAATAACATTGTTCACAAAGGTTCTGCTGACCAAAGGATGATTTCTCAGCTGATCTGAGGGTGGGTGGCCATGGACGAGAGGCTGGACCCAAATTTCCCTGGGGAGTGTGGGAGGAAGAGGAGGTGACCTCCAGGAATGACCTCCAGGGTGTTGTCAGGATTTTATTGGGATCTTGGGTGTTCTGAGACAGCACCAGCACCAAGCTGCTCAAGGATGTCCCAGTCTGCTTTGAAGGAATGAGCAGAATTCTCTCATCCCACAGTATTAGTTTTGGAAGCACGCGAGGCTGCCAGGATCAGCCTTTGTCCCACTGATCCCCGGCAGGTTTGAAATGACTTTTTTCTCATTTATTTCTCAATTGGAAAATTCAGAAGGGTTGGGAGTGACTGAACAACCCCACGAGCACAGTCCTGGAATAGTTTGGGTTGGAGCACCTGGGAGAGTGGAGGTGTCCCTGGCCATGACATGGGGTGGCATGGGGTGACCCCAATGTCCCTTCCAACCCAACCATTCCAGGATTCTGGGATTCTCCCCCTGTGTCATCCCACTGACCTTAATCTCTGCCTTTCTCTTCAGGTTCTTCCCTCTCCTCTCCCCCTTTTTCTCCCCTCTGTTGGTGATTTGAGACATGAAAACAATTGATCTCCCAAATTTCTCTATTTTGACTCTTCTTCAGTGAGATATTTACCACACAAAACATAATAAAATGAATATTAATAATGAAAACCAGCTACCTTCTCTGCTCTCTTTCTTTCCATGTCAAGTCTATTTTATCCCATAACAAATAATTCTCATTTAACATCCAACTGCCAAGGCATGAAAGGGAATTTTTCAAAGAAGAATAAAATATAAGAAATTTTCTTTCAACTTCTTCCAAAATTATTCAAATATGTTTAAATTCCTATCACATCATCTGAACCTGCTAAACCCCATTTTGAACATTCTAAAAAATTCAGAACCTTCTAAACCCCATTTTTCAACCATTCTTGCTACTATTTTAAGTTCTTTTATTAATCTGAGCAAGCACATGTGTTTGCCTACCCATACAAATCTCAAAAATAAGATATATTGGGATTCTGGTGCCTTTTTTCCATGTATTTCCCCCATTTCTACAGCAGGAATGCAGTAAAAGGGGATGTTTCTTTAAACCAAAGTGAGGTTTGGAATCCCAGAAGGAGTGGATGTTTCTGGAAGCTGAAAATCCTGGGACACTGATGGCCAAACACATTCAAATGACAAACACAGCTCCTCCAAATGATAAGAAGCTCTGCTGATAAGAGTTCTCTTCTAAAAGATAACTCCCTGTCCCTGATTCTTTTCAGTCTGAAACTTTTGGAGCCTTAAACTAAAACCATCTCCTGCATTTAATGCCAGCAAAACATTCATTTAGTGGCTCACATCCTCAAATATTCCACTCTGAAGGAAATGCAGGGTTGTGGGATAAGGGCTCTGCAGAAAATCCCACTGCAAGAGCTTTCAGGTGCTTTATTCCCATTAATATCCCAATTAGTTGCTCTGGAAATAGAAGTGTGGTGGGTTAAAGAAAAACAAAATAAAAATCATCCACTGCTCTTAAAGTGAGGGAATTTCATGAGCTGCTTCCTTGGAGACCTTCCCTTCCCCAACAACAACTTGTACCTAAATTTGTTATTTCTTTCTGACATGAAATGTGCCGACATGAAAATAAATTCAGCATAAATCAAAGCGGTTGAGAGTGGAGGAACTGTCCCTGCTGTGCATTTCTGGGAGTGCTGAGTGGAACCCTGCAAAAAGTGACCTTAAATCTGTCAAAGCTTCATTAGGGAACCCCCAGCAGAGCCATAGAACAGGGAGCACCTCCTGGAAATCCCCCAAAATCACAGGCATGGAGAAGGAAACTGATTTCAGCTCCACAAAGTGGGGAGAAACCAAAGGGAGAATCCCAGAGTGTGTTTTTAGCAGGGGGATTATTAATTGTGTAAGAAGAATAAACCAAAAGGAGAATCCCAGAGTGTGTTTTTAGCAGGGGCATTATTGATTGTGTAAGAAGAATAAACCATCCCAGCTCTGAGATTCCCTTCCTGTCCTGGAGAAAAGTTGGAACCCAACCTGCAGCCACCTCAATGTCCCCAAAATGTCCCTTTTCCTGCCTGCCATGGTCGGGTGGAGTGAGAGGAGTGCTGGCAAAGTGTGGCTTTGCTTTGATTTCTGGCAGGGATGGGTTCAGGCCCTGAACAATGATGTCAAATGCATCAAATCCAAACACAGATTTCCACTGAAAATCCACTTGGAACCAGCACACGTGCAAAGGTTAATTATAATTATAATTAATTGGCAGTTTGAGTGCAGATGGAATTTCAGCAGAAATGACTGGTTATGGAAACAGGAGTTACCTCATCTCATTCCCTGTATCAAATTCAAGGGGATATTGGGAAGAAAGGAAATCTGGATGATTCCTCTGACTCATCTCCTGCTCTGAGATCCTCCCAGGGAATTGTGCTCCAAGGGAAACTCCTCAGGATGGCTCTGGAGTTACCTGAGGGCTCTTTCCAAAACCAGCCTGCACTGCAGAGGGATGGAGCACCCCCCCTACAGGGAAAGCCTGGGAGAACTGGGATTCTTCAGCTTGGAGAAGCTTCAGGGTGGCCAAACTGTGACCTTGCAGTGCCTGAAGGGGCCCCAAGAAAGATGGGGAGAGGCTTTGGACAAGGGATGGAGGGACAGGACACAGGGAATGGCTCCCACTGCCACAGGGCAGGGCTGGATGGGGTATGGGGAAGGAATTCCTCCCTGTGAGGGTGGGGAGGGGCTGCAATGGAATTCCAAGAGAATTTCTGACTTCCCCATCCCTGGAAGCATCCTCTGGATGGGGCTTGGAGCAACCTGGGATAGTGGAAGGTGTTCCATGGCAGGGGTGGATCTGGGTGAGCTTTAAGGTCCCTCAGGAGTCCCCAGATCTACACAATTGTGAAGAAATGGTTCAGTGCCAGCAGCGAGCGTGGCAAAATCCATGGAACTGCCTCCCAAAGGAAGAGTTTTCAGGAGTGGGCAATTCCAGACCTCTAGGATAATTCACTGTTCTGACCAATACTAAAGAAGCCTTTGGCTTATTTTTTTTTCCCCCCAGCAGAATGTTATTGTTGGGTTTTATTCAATGTACAACCGAGTAATGGCTGGATAATCCAGAGAAACATACTCCAGAGTCAGGGAAATCTTCCTAAACTGGAGCTGCCGAGTGCAAGAGCTCAAGGAAGGTCAAAGATGGGTGATGCAGACTCCTGCAAGTGACCAGCATTGGGAGAGCAGAGGTCATTCCAAGGAATAACTGAGGGTCACTCACGCAGCATCTGCCTGGTGGGAAATCTGTGAGTGCCATGATCCAGCCAAGAGGGAGAGGATCCCTCCTTCCTGAAGGAATGGCTCCCTTTCCATCCAAATGTGTCAAATCCTTGCTCGTCTGAAAAATACAAACCTGGCTTGAAATGGCACCCCGGTCTCAAATTCCTGGTGGGATTAGTTCTGCTAAAAACAAAAGCTCAGGAGAAATGCTGGGGTATTTTCAGCACTTCCCATGACATTCTGCTGAAGGCTTCAGGCAATTGCAGCAGGAAGAGCATCCAATCTTTTCCTAAATAAATTCAGAGGAGGATTTGGCCTCTCAGTGCTGCTGAGAAGCTCCATCCCCTCCAATGAGGCTGGCAGTAAATATGCCACTTAAAAAGAGTCTGAGCAGATCACTGAGGATCTCCCCAAATCCCACACAGCTGGGAGATGTCTGCTCCAATCCCTCACTCTGCCCTCGGAAGGGTCATTTCACTTCAATTCCAGAAAGAAAAGAGATTTAGGGGGAGCTGCAAACGTTTACATCATAACTGGCAGTGGGGTTTTTTTTTTAAATAGAAGCAAAATAACATCTGAAAGTTTGGCTCTTGTTGCCAGAGTAACGAAACACTGCTCCTACTGTCCCCGACAGGATCCCATTATCCAGGAGAAATATGGATAGGGAAAACGAGCACGGAGACACAGAGAACTTCTAGGATTGCACAGCTCAGGAAAAGGCCTAAGAAAATGAATCTTCTCCCTCCTCCACTTGAATTCTGGACTGATGTCGCCAGCTGGAGTTCCATCCATCAGGATCAGAAGTTTGTGGTGGCTTCAAAGGAAAAGCAGGAGGAGGATGGCGGGAAAAACCAGAGTGAGGAGTCTGAGCTATAAATCAGGAGCTGGAGAAAGTTCTAAGCCAGTGCTTGTCAATTAAAGAGCACTTAAAGGAGCAAACAGTGCTCTGGAGAATTACCTGAATTACAATAATGAGTTTCTAACAGAAACTTGCACCAAAAAAAAACCCTGCTCTGGATATAATTCATGGAAAAAAAATTCCAAAGGACAAGGCAAAGTGGAAACTTGACCCAAGTTAAAGAGCAGACTCGGTCCCTCGGGGTTTGTTCTCTTTAACACTCCTTTGGGAAGATGCTCCCTGATTTCCTGGACAGGGAAGGAACGCAGAACCTGGAGCTGCCTGTTGTCTTTGGTTCTCCTTTCCCACCCAAATCTCGTGACAGGAGTGACAGCTCCACTGAACACGAGGAGTTCTCCGTGTTATAGGGGTATTTCCATGTGGAGGGGAAATACGAATCCCAGAATTTCAGCTAAAACCAAACATATGGGGTTTGGAATGAAAACCATATGAGAGAACACCTGCACTTCTCCAAACACTCCTACAAAAGCTACAGATACTGGTAGGAAAGGAATTAAAACACCCAACTCCAGCTCCAATCCTGGCTTTTATCTCCTAGGAAAGTTCATGTCCAAGGAGTCCCGAGGAACAGAAGTTTTATCTATTTTATTTCAATTACTGGCACTGGGCAAGGTGAGTGTGGCTCTGGCAGTGACCAGAACTCGGAGCAGATGGGCTGGATATTAAAAGTGATCCATCATCTCCCACCCCAGAAAATCATCTCTGATGTCCAAAGCCTTTTCCTGAAGAAAAGCAATTAGGAGAGCTGATGGATTTCCTCCGTGGAGGTGGATGGTGTTCCACACAGCCGCTGCAGTTTTTCAAATATTGGATTTTGATGGATTTAATAAGCTCAGAGCTGCACAAATCAGCATCCTCAGATTCCCAGCAGGGCTCACAGATAAGCCATGAATTATCTCAGTTTTCTCCACCTGAGGCTACATCATTTCTGCTGGAATTCCACAGGTGCTTCCCTTTTGCCAAGGCACTAAGTGGACAAATGTTTCCAATCCCCTGGACAAAAGCTTGGGAATTGGTGCCTCTTTCACACCAAGCAATGATGCAAATGTTCTTTTTCTAATTTCCAGCCATAAAACAGAAATGACTCCTCAGAGAGTGTCAGTTTGTTTGACTAAGTCATGTACTACAAGTTCTGGGACTGCCCATGATGCTTTCCCAATTTTGCAAATGAATTTGTGATTCCTTGAATTAATTTCCTCCTTCATGGACTTGTCTCAAGTTGAAGCCAGTAGCCTGACATATAAGAATTGTACAAATCCTTCAAAAATGGGATTTGCCAACTACATTCCACACTGAGCTCACAAATAAAATCCTTGTTCTGGAAAGCATTTTTAAATTTTAATTCTTTTTCTGCTTGCATGGAAAGCGTTCCCAGAGAAATTCAGATTTTAGCAGAGAACCAAAGCTCTGTTTCAAACGGGAACAAAGAGGAATAAGAAGGGATTTGTTTATCCACTGCACTTCCTGCATCGCTTCGAAAACTGCATCGAGTCATTCTAAAGCCATTAGGTAACACATCCACCCTGCTCTGCTATAAATCATTAAAATCTCTTTGCTTTGGGGGTGGAAAACAATTGGCACAAGCGTGGAGTGCCTGTTCTCCCCCGTGGATTAAACTCCAACCATATGTGAGTTGTCAGGGCAGTTTTACCCTTGCCGGGGCTCTCCGAGGTTCTGTGCTCTCCTCACCCCTCTGTTTACCCTTTGTGTTCATTCTCCTCTCCAGCCACATCCAGGGGATGCAATTACAGGAACCAGAACATCTCTGAAGCCCTGGCTTTGCTGTAGAGCTCCAAGTTTCACCTACGTGGAGCTCCCAGCCATCCCTGGCCTGTGCTTGAACCTCGCTCTCCCATCCAGCAAGAAATTTCTATTTTGCTACCAGCTGAGCCTCCAGGCCAGCCAAAGGTCTTTAATTCCCCTCTCCAGATTACATTTGCATACATGTTAAACTTTCCCAGCGTCATTTGCATGTTTGAAAAGGCATTTTGGAAGGCCTCTCCATTTGATTTTATTTTTTTTTCCTGGGGTGTGAGTTTGAAGCAGACATCAAGGAGAGCTCTGGACCCAGAAGTGTTGTTTGCTCCGAGTCCACATCTGCTTTTCCCCACGCCATTGCCAGTTCTGGAGCTCACTTTAATACCCAGCTGGGATAACGTAAAACGAGGATAGAACCTCAAATGAAGGCTGGGAGCACATATTTGTGCTCAGGAATAGTTGTGTGCAGCCAGTTCAGCTTCACTCGTGTTCTACCCACTGAAATTCGGTCTCAAAGGAGGGAAAAGGGGGGAAAGTCCCACCCCAAAGCAGGCCCTGTGCGTGTGTGTGGCCACGCGAGTGGAAGTGGAACTAAAGCTCGCCAGAGCTGTAAAAAATCCACTTTTAAAAGGTTCAAGTACCTTATTTTTACTATCAACCCCTCAGTTCTGAAAGCAAAAATGTGGTTTTCTCCAAGCAGAGAACACAGAGTGTTCCCCCGGGCTGCTGGGAATCTTCTCCCTCCACAACTCCAAACTTTCCTCAATCCGTGGGAAGTCTGGTAGGAAATTTTAAAATTCTTATGACACTCCAGCTATTAGAGTAGAAAGGGAAATGCTGGACAAAGAGAGCTGAATAAATGGATTAATTCTATACAAACCATCATTTTCTGGCAGCTTTGGTGGCCCAAACATCCATCAGGAGTCGGGCAGCAATAAAAGTGATAACCTGATAAGGTTATCCCAAAAGCTGTGCAGAGGGAAGGAGCACAAGCTGCGGCTGACAGGGATTTGTGGGATGGGGAAGGAGTTTTGAGAGTGTCAGGGAAAGTTCTTCCTCCTCCCAGCCCATTAAGGGATGAATTATTTTGATTTAGAGGAGCAGATTTCTCTTCACACATCCTCCAGTCTGAGCCTGACTGCGTCTGGCTGTTTGTGGAGATGAGGAAGGGCTGAAAATGGGTTCAGCGTTGGAGGAAAAATCAAAACCCACCCACATTTGGCCTTGCTCGAGTCTGGGGCTGATACAAACGAGAGAATTTCCAGCCCTCACAAGGATCCAGACGCTCCCTGGGAGTGCAAAATGCCAAGATCCCGTTAATGTAAGATTCCATCGAGCTCGTGCTCATAAAAAGCAGTTTTTCACATCTAACACAGAACATGCGGGGGGTTGTTTTCCTCTAAAATCCTGCAAAAAGTGTGGAAGTTCTGGAAAAGCAGCTCATGGAGAGACCCAGAATGACCCTGGTGCCACTGAGCCCCCTCACACTGAATTCCTCCAGCTGGCAGCACAGGCAGCCCCGAATTCCCAGCTCCTGAGGAAATTCTGGGAATATTTCCCTATGGAATTCCCAGCTCCTGAGGAAATTCTGGGAATATTTCCCTATGGAATTCCCAGCTCCTGAGGAAATTCTGGGAACATTTCCCCATGAAATTCCCAGCTCCTAAGGAAATTCTGGGAATATTTCCCCATGGAATTCCCAGCTCCTGAGAAAATTCTGGGAATATTTCCCTATGGAATTCCCAGCTCCTGAGGAAATTCTGGGAGTATTTCCCCATGGAATTCCCAGCTCCTGAGGAAATTCTGGGAGTATTTCCCCATGGAATTCCCAGCTCCTAAGGAAATTCTGGGAATATTTCCCTATGGAATTCCCAGCTCCTGAGGAAATTCTGGGAATATTTCCCTATGGAATTCCCAGCTCCTGAGGAAATTCTGGGAATATTTCCCTACGGAATTCCCAGCTCCTAAGGAAATTCTAGGAATATCTCCCTATGGAATTCCCAGCTCCTGAGAAAATTCTGGGAATATTTCCCTATGGAATTCCCAGCTCCTGAGGAAATTCTGGTTGTGCAGCCTGTTCTGCTCCGGGTACCAACATTTTCCTCTGGAGCAATCTGGGGCTGGATCCTGCCAGGATGGAACAGTCCCAACAACTCCAAACTTTATCCCTCAAAAATCACTCCCCAACCCCCCTTAAATCCAAGTTTCACACTTTTTAAGGAGAAAGGAGAAATGGGATTTAAGGAGAAGGAGGCAGTAAGTGCTATTTAAGCTTTTGTCATAACAAGGAGATAAAAGCACAGGAAAGAAAGGGATAAAAGACTCTCCAAGGAGATTTGCAGCTGACCAAAAATACCCTCTGATCCTTTTATTTACCTACTTGGAGCTTTTTCCTGAATATATCGCTTAGGAATTGGATCACACAAAGCACAAAGAAAGCCACTGTACAGTAAATAAACCACAGAGGAGATAAGGCATGAAACAGTGCTGAAAAAGATCAATTTCAATTTTTTTTTTTCTCCTTTTTATGTGCGGTCAGATTAAAAATCTTTAGGAATTATCCATCCTAAAACTGGAAATAAATATTAAAGCACTGGACATGCCAGAGTATGGTTGGGCAGTGTTATAAGAAGAGCAGTAAGAGCTGATAATTAGATTTTAAATGAGATTTTCAAGTTCAAATGGTGGCACCCAAAACGGAGCAGAAAAAGAGTGAACAGGGGAACTTTTAAAAGGTTTGGGAGCCTCTGTGAGAAGTTTCATGCTCCAAATCCATGGAAATGAAAATTTCTGCCTATTTTCACCCTGGATGTGACTGAGCAGGGGTTAATCCCTGGAGTGTCCGGAGAGATGGAGCAGGAGCTGCTGGAATCCTGTCCCACTCTCCTGGAGCTCGTGCAGGTCCCCCAAATCCACATCCCCACTGATCTGATGGGAACAAACCCCTGCAGTGCCCACGGCTGCTCCTGCCCCACCTGCAATCCCAAACCCATATTTTATGGGATCACTGAGCCTTTTCCTTCTCTCAGATAATTCAGAGGAGCTGATCTGATCCCAGGGAATGGAGTTTAGTTTGCTCCTCCTGAACAATCCCATTCCCAGTGTCCCCCCTGTGCTTCTCCCTGGGTTCCCTGCTGGAATTCCTGCTGGGCTCAGCCCCAGACTCTGCTGAACGTGTCATTAACACATCCCAAATGTCAGGGGGCAATTCCAGGGAAAGCTCAGCTTCCTCGGGGTGAGCTCAGTGCCACTCACAATGGGAATGATTTCATCTGAACCTCTGACAGCTTCTGACATTTCCCCTCTCCGTGCAGCATTTTCCATTTCTGCCTCTGGAGAAATGTGCTGCCACCCCAGACCCGGGGACATTCCCAGAGTCCCCACGGCCATTCCCATTTCATTTACAAAGAGCCCCTTTGAGAGCTGCAACTCCCTGGGGATGGAGGCACGGCTGCAAACATTCCAGATCCCACTCCGTGAAAAAGCTGCTGCTGCTGACATTCCTGAAAGGATTTCTGAAGGGTTGGGCCACAGGGAAATGGTTATTGCATTATATATATTATTATATAATACAATAATATTGTTATTCTATTGGTATATATGATATATAATTTTATCTTTATTTTATTTTTACTTTAATTCTTATTTTAATTTTTCTTTTCTATAGTATATATGTAATAATATAATATATAGTATATTAATATTTATTCTATATAAAATATTAAACATAAAACAATAATATTATTTATAATATTTTAATATGTTTTTATTTTATTTTATAAATATATTTTTATTTTATTTTATTTTATGAATTATATCTTTAAAATAATTTATTGTATAATATACCTGACAGAATATTTATTTCCCATAGAAATAATAGATAATAATGTTATATATAGGAGGATATTAATTTTTTCTGTGATATAAGAAATTATATCATTTAATATACCATCTGTATTGTACAGTATAATGTTATTATTTGGATTTTATGGGAATTTTAATTAATAAGAAACCAGGAGAGAGAAACAGAGGGGTCTCTTTGTTCCTTCTATACCTGGCCCTGTGTTGGGAAGGAGTGAATCAGGAGTAAATTCCACCTGAGGTTTGCACCAATAATTAGCAAAACTATAAATTAACACAAGCTCTTTATTACTAATAAGCATTCCTTCTTCAGACCAAAAAGTGCAAGGATTAAATTATAAAAATTCAAGTTGACCTTGGAAAAACCCATCTGGAATTTCTGGATGTATTTTACCAACAAGGGAAGTTTGGAATTGTTTGGATGCTGCAAACAAAAGCCTGAAGGGCTGAGCACTGAAGGGGAGGAAGGTGCACGTGGAAATACTTAACGTGGATAAATCCCTAATAATTCTGCTAATGGCACGGGGAGAAATCTGGGAATGTTTCCACACAACACGTGGGAAGAGCGGAGCCCGGTGCTCACACGGATTCAAACTTCCCTGAGGAATCCAAGAGCGAGGGTGAGGGCAGGGACAGACACTCCACAAAAGGGATTAAGGGAGAAAATGAAAAGTTTGAAGGCAATCTTCAGGATAAAAATTCTGGCGGAATACGGAGCGCTCCAGGAAAAATAAAACCTTGGAGACTGCACTGCCAAGCGCTGCCGTTCCACAAACCCGGCATAAAAACCTCTTATTCCATGGCAAGGTAAATCCAGGCTTTCTACCCAGGGGATGGGATTTCTGTGCTGATAAACAGCCGAGAAAATCCACGGATGTGATGGGCAGGAAAGATTAGAGTAAGGGAATTCTGCAGGAGGGAGAATTCCCATTTATTTTTGGTGTGCTGGAGTCATTAAGGCTTAAAACAGAGGGGGAAAAGTTCTGTGGTGAGAAACAATTAAAAGAATTACAATAATTAAAATTTTGAGGAATTTCATTAGTTCTAACTGGAAATTATTAAGAAAAATAATTCATTTAAAAATTAAAATACTTATTCCTGCACAAACTTAAAGCACTTGAGCAGCAGCCAATAGTGCAGGGAAAGCAACGCTCTCCTTCCAAAGCTTCCACTGGAATAGCTGAGATATCCCGAGAAAATTTGAAATAAATCATATTTATCATCAGAGGGGCAAAAAAAGAAAGCAAACATCCATTTTATTGTTTTTCCTGCGGCTGGAAATGAGATTTGAGCCTGAAAAGAACAAACAATTGCGGGTTTTCTGTCTAAATCTGTTTGTTCGCTGCTTGGGAACTGGGGAAGGATTTTATCCAAGGAAAACAAAATCCTACCAAGCCAAAGGGTGAGGGAGCCTCGAGCCTGGGTGATGCTGAGGGTACAAATCATGTGAAATTCCCTGGAAATAAAGAAATTATTTCTTTTACAGCCCAACATTTCTCACGCTTATCCCAGATTTTCAACATTTCTGGCCCCGATCCCGCTCCGAGCCGGAGCACAAGTGGATTTTGGCCACCAAAGAGTCAAAGGGAGCAGTGCCAGGCACCCTGGAGAGCCAAGGCAGGGTTAAAATCCTGATTTAGGATATTTGGGAAGGGTGGGTGATGTTGTTTTCAAGTTTAATTCGATAAAATCTCTCCTAGACCTCAAAAGCAGGAAGAAAAATGAGTAATAAGCTGTTAATTCCCTCCGTTTTTCCAAGTTTTTACTCTCTCAGTGCTAACAAAAGGGAATGGTTCCCGAATTTCTTTACTAAATTATTGTGTCTGTTGGTCGCTTACAACTTTACGTGCTAAAAAAATCAGATTAACAATTTTAGGGGATTTTTTCCCACTGTGAAAGTCCTGTTTTCAAATCCCTTCCCAGCACTATTGGCAGTTTTTCTCAAAAGCCCGGAATTTCCAACCAGGAATATTTCATGGATTTTATCTCCCACCGCTGATGTTATTTTTCAATTTATGGGGCAGCAAAACGACCCCAAAATTTGTTGAAAAGCAGCAGGATTTTGAGATGTCTGCCTAATAAGTGACTTAATTGTTGAGTAATTCCATGGCTCCCATCCCTGCAATCCCAGGTAAATAAGAGGAACTGCCCAGATACGGAATGTTCCCGGGAAATGTCCAAGATTTGGGAAGCTGGCTCAGGATGAGCCGCGTGTTTCTGGAGACACGAGGCCGAGCAAGGACTTAGGGAAGGATCCCTCTGGGAGAAGCTGAGCTCAAGGAATGCTCAAAGGTTATGAAAGATCCCTTACGTAACAAATCCACCTGGATTTTTTTATGGAAAACACTGAATTTTAAACGAATCTAAACGAGGGTGGTGGGGTTTTGTTTTCCGGAGCGATCCCGTGGAAATAAAGAATTTTGTGGAAAGCTGGGGAAACACCACAATGACAAATGCAAAGCAAATAAAACGAGAGAGGATTTCAAAGCCTTGAGCAGATATTCCAAAGGAAAAACACTGAATCCCACTCCCAGAATTCCTTACGGGCAAAAATGAAGAGAAAACTTTGAGAGGGAAATCTTCAGCGTAGAAATTCCGTGTTAAACACTTGTTTCGCACACCCCCAGCAGCACCAGGAGCAGGTTTAGCCAGTACTCATCAGATAATTCTGATTCCGTGCATTCCTTGCACTTCCCTGTCAGGAAGGATCTGGCTCCGTTTAACCCAGACCTACCAAAGCCGAGTTTGCTTAACCCCGAAAGAGTTTAACGCTGACCTTTGGCCACCTGCTCCTTAAACTCCAAGGGTTTCCCTTTAACCTCACCTGACACCTCACTAAACACTGCCAAGGTTTTACAGACTCTGTAATTCCCTAATTCCCTGCTCCGTGGGGCTTTATTGGGATTGTAACCTTTTCATGAGCTTGTAAATCCTGGCTGTGACAGGGCGAATAAAACCCGAGGATGAAGATATTCCATAGCTGTCGTGGAGATTTTTTTATTTTTTTAATAAAAACATTTTGAAGCGTTTCTTTTTTAGCTGGAAATAAATTCCCTTTTTTTTTTTTTTCTTTTCCATGCAGCTGTCAGCAACTGCTCAGTGTATTAAATATTCTGCTTTCAAGAAGCAAATGTTTCGAGTTGAGATATTGAGATTAAACCCAAAACTCATTAAAAGACACCCAGAGCTGACCTGGGGCTATCCCTGCTCTCATTTGGTTCCCACTTCAGAAGAGCTGCCAAGAATCCATGAAATATTTTTCAAAATCTTTGGACTTGGGTTGATCACGAACGAGTTTTTCTCGAGGAGGTTCGAGCTCTCTGCAGCTTTAAGGAATTTGCACATCAAAAATCAATAGTAAAATCTCATCCATTAAAAGGGTAAGAGGGGCATAAAAATCAGATTATTCAGCGTGGAAATTAAACACAGAAAACGTAAAATGCCAAATTTTCCACCACAAAAACCAAATCTGTTTGTTGTGTCAATTAAATTTAAAAAAGTTAAAATGGAGAAGTTAAAATTCAATTAGAAGTTTCCTGTTCATTTTCACCAGAACAAAGGAGAATCTATTCAGCTGAAATGCAACAGTGAAATCAAACCCATTCCAAAGATTTTGAGGGAAAAACTGTCACAAATACATCAAGATCCTTTTGAATCCCAAGTATTTGAGCAGAGCCTGGAAAAGAGGAGCTGCCCTGCAGGGAGCTCCAAACACAGGAAAGCTGAAAACCCCAAATTTTCCTGTAACTGACAGCTCGGGGAACTGTGGAGTTTGGAATTCTTTTTCCTGATCATTCCCTGCTAACTGAAGAGGGGGAAAAGGGTTCAGAGCTCAGTCCCATTCCTCAGGGAATGTGGGATCAGATGGGATCCCAAAAGGGATCAGCAGTTTCCCCCAAAAGCAGAAACCACCTGTGGCTCCTTCCTTGGGAAAAGCGGGAGAAAATCCATTCAAAATCAGAGAAAACACCCAAAAATATGGACAAAAAATCCAGAATTTCTGATTTCTTATCTTAGCTCCCCACTGCAGAGATTTTTATCCAGGATGAGTTTTTATGTCCTGGAACATTTCCTGTCCCCTCTGTTTTTGCAGGATCCTGTGAACCTGACTGCATCTAAATTTGGCAATTTCTGGGGAAAATAATCATTGTTCCCCCTACAAATCCAGATTTACAGTCACAGAAATGCATTGGGAATTAACTTTGATTAAACAATTCCTCCTTAATTGATTCACCCCTGGAATTCTAATACTAAAATCTCACATTAATGAGGAATATCTGTGATAATTCCTCAGGACATTTTCCTCGAGGTTTGTTAAAATGCAAAAGGTGGAGTTAAAATCAGTAATGGAGTAAAAATAATTTATGGAGCAAAAAAAACATTCAGGGAGTAAAAATCATTAATGGAATAAAAATATAATTAATGGGATACACTTCAATTACTGTCTAACTGCAAATTTATGGGTTTTAAATCCTGCAGCACTGAGCAAAAATAGTTCTGCTTTAAAATTGGCAATTTCATACTCCTTATACTGCCACTCAAATGTTCATTGCTCTTATTAAAAAGTTCCCTAAAATGTAAATTCTCCACTCAGCTGAAAGCAAATCAATTTTGATCTGCTAATTATGATAATTTAATTTTTACCTGTAATGAATAAAAAAAAAATCAACCCAAAATCTGGGTTTGACACCAAAAATTTGACCCACAGGGAAATAACCAAAAGCCACGAGTTGTTCTCCTCTTTCAGATGCTCTTAAATTCCGTATATTTGGGAATATTGTGTGACAAATCAGCACATGCACACACCAATAGTTATTTAAATTATTCCTAAAATGTTCCTAAAAAGCACAAAACTTTTACCTTTGTGGAATTAATTCCACAGGAAAAAAAAATCTGCATTTTTAAAGCCAAAAGATCAGTTTTGCTTGCGGAATCCTTGCTTAATTCAAGTTATTGTTGTTCAAACTTCATTTTTTATCCTCCTTGCTCTGCTCACAGCACCTGCTCTGTAAGAATTGCTATTATCTGTATTTTTAAAATGTTTTCTATAATTTTTCCACAGTTTTTCTCACTTTTTTTTCCACAAAATCACTCCAGGAACTAGCACATTTTTCCATGTATTCCACAGCTTGATGAGCAAAACCCCGCGTAAGCATAAAAGGGATTTCTCTTTCACTTGATTTATCTCGTGGATTTTCCCCCTTTTTTCGAGGAGATTTGTAGGAACAGCAAAAAAAGGGGGAAAAACTCCAGGCAGAGCCGATCTCTCCGTGCCAAGAAATCCCCTCCTCTCCCTCGCGGGGCTCTCCCAGCCTCGGGAGCTCTGTTTAGATAGGGGAAAATGAGCAACAAATGGTTCCATTTGTCAGAAAAGGGAAATATTTCCAATCCTCCACTTTTTCTATGGATAATGTGCATCCATATGGATTTCACTGGCTCGGCCAATTAGGACAAGTGGTTCAAGATGCTCCTTAATTTCTCTTTTGAAGGAAAACAATAATAAATTTGGGAGCCCTGGTGTTGTCAGATGAGCGCGTTTTGCCAATTTGAAGGATTCTCTCCCTCCTCCCAAATCCTGGGGAATTTCCCAGGGGTTTCATCCCTCTGGCTCCTGAGAGAAGGACAGAAGGGTTTTCAGGGAATATTTGGGGATGCTTGAAGATTGAACTGATAAGGCAGCACGAGCTTGGCCTGGAGCGGGATTGAGGGATCCTGGCAGCTCTGGAGGGAAGCACAGGAAGGTGATCCCATCAAAACCCCATGGAAATCCCATGGAAATCCCATGGAAATGAGGCTTGTGTTGCTCCAAATGCAGGACAAAAACTCCAGTGAAACACAATCCAGGGATTTGGACCTTGGAAAATGCAACCCTGATCTGACATGGAATCACAGAACTGCCAAGGCTGGAAAAGCCCTCCAAGATCATCAAATCCAACTGTTCCCAGAGCTGCCAAGGGAATGGATCCATGACCCCAGATGCCACATCCACATGGCTTTAGATCCCTGCAGCAATGGGGATTCCACCAACGCCCTGGGCAGCTGTGCCAGGCCTGGGCAGCCCTTTCCAGGAAGGAATTTCCCCAATATCCAACCTTAACATCCCCTACAAGTTCCTCTCACCCCACCCCTGTTCCCTGGGAGCACAGCACAATTCCCACCCAGCTCCAGGGAATTCAGGTCCCTCCTGAGCCTCCTCTTCCCCAGGCTGAGCCCCCCCAGCTGCTCCAAACCCTTCCCAGCTCCGTTCCCTCCACATCACACAACAAATACTGCATCTGTCAATGACTCTGGAGCCCATCAAGCAGAAAATACCAAGGAACTCAAATAATCCCCAAATCCTAAATTGGTTTAGGTTGGAAAAGCCCCTCCAAAGCCATGGAGTCCAACATTCCCAGCACTGCCAAGTCCCCAAGCTCTGCATCCACTTTTAAATCCCTGCAGGGATGAGTTTTGGAGCTGGAGCTGAAAACTTCAAGGTCTGATCCAGGTCCTGTCAAACCGATGGCAAAATTCCCGATTGTTTGAAAGGGAACAACACGGAACGAAAGCGTGGAGAGTGTGAGGAGCTGAACTTCACCCCAAAAATAATTCAGCTGAGAAAATGAGGAACAGACACGAGATAAGGCAGGGAAACACAAGGTGCCCTTCCCAAAAGTTCTGTGGAAGCTCTGGAATGAAGGTAAAAATGGAAAGTTGTGTCCTCTCCAAGCCCTGAGCAGCTTTTCCAGCTTTCCTTGCAAATGTGTAGCTCCACATTATTCCTTAATTCCTCAGAATTCCTTCTTAATTCCTTCATTCTTAATTCCCCCTCTGCCTCCCGGATGCCCAACTCCAGAGAACATTACTGGGAGAAGTGCAGCCACAGATGAGTAAAGATAAAACACAGATAGAAAAGATCCACACAAAATCCTGGATATTTCCTATTCCAGCTGCACTCCTGCAAAGAGTAAATCTAAAATCAACCAAATCTATGGAATTTTTGGTTGATTTTACATGGACCGAGCAAACTAAAGAATTGTGTGGTGCTTCTGATCTACTGGAATTATAGTCAGAGTACAAAAAATCCTGTTCTTGCCAGGGATTGTCCTGTAAATATTACAGGGTAGCTATCCATAGCAGGAATAGGGAAAAATACTGGGATAAATATACATACATATAGGGATAAAAAATAGAAATACATACGTATTTTTCCCTGTAAATTATATGTTTATATATCTAAAAATATAAGGATAAAATACAGAAATGCATATATAGTTTCCCTGTAAATTATATGTGTATATATATATATATAGAGAGAGAGAGATAAAATACAGAGATTTTTTTTTTCCCTATAAAATACAGGGATATTTGTAAAAATGTAGGGATAAACTCCATTAAAACCTTCAGCACTCTCACTCATAATTCAAGAGATTTTATTAAATTCAATCTAATTAGGCTTGAAAGTGAATTAAGAACTATAAATTAAAATCCTCTGGGATTCTGTCAAATACTGCCCACATGGAGGTTTATTCGGTTTAAAATGATCCACAGAACTTCGTGAATTTAGAGAAGTTTTTGGGAATATCCTTGCAGAGAGCAGCCCAAAAGAACCCACATTCTCTCTGAAGGATGGGTTTAGGAGAATTATGGAAGTTATTCCTGTTATTATTTACAATTTTTGGACGATGCTTTTAAAACATCACAGAAATTTAATGTATTCACATTTTCATGCATTTTTAACCTTCTCCAGTTTGTGCTGATTGCTGGCCATAATAATTCAGTTTTTTGGATGTAACACTCACACAATTTCACTCTTCCCCTGTTATCCTTCACCCTCCCACGTCACCAAAGGAGTCCCAACATCCTGAAAATTATACAAAACTCCCCCCATTTTTTTTAGCAATAAATCTGCCCTTCAGAACATAACCCTAAAGGTTTTATAATCAATATCCTCTACAGATATTTTCCTCTCTAACTCAGTGACATTCCCCTTTCCCCTTTTAATTAGGAGCTTTATTGACTGGGTACAGCAATGCCCTCTAATCCTCACTTTGGTTCTGTCCTTCTCTGGAATTTCCATGGAAAAGGATTCCCAAGCTTTGGGAACACCCAAATATCACTCTCAGTCTCATGCTGCACATTCCCAACACCCACACAGAACTCCTTGGATATTCCCCTGGCTCCACGGGAACGTTCCTGGAATGTGGGGACTGATGCCAAAAGCAGGTCCAGGTCTGGACCCTCTGCCTGGGGAGAAATAATGGAAAATGTTCCCCAGACCCCACTGGGACACCCTGATTCCCTCCCTCATCTCTCACACCTCTGGCATGTCAGGTTTAATAAAGGAGAAGGGAAAGGCAGGAGGGATTCTGGAAAGGTTATAATTATAATTTAAATTTGTGCCGTTCCCCCTTAATAACCAGAGAATTTGGCCACATCCATTGTTATAAACCACAAATATCATCCCTCTGCTCCATAAATCATCATTAACAGAAAAGCACAATATACAGCAATAAATTAGGCCATGAATCCCAAATCCTCTTTTTGTTTAGCACAAAACAGCTTCACAGGTGTTAAAGACAGAGCCAGCCACGAGCCCCTGCAGCTCCTGCAGGAGCACAACCTCTGCGTGGAGTTTGTGTTGGATTTTCCATTAATCCCCCTAAAATCCCTTCTCAAAGGCAGCCAAACCAAACGGGAGCCACCTCTCCCCCACCTGGAAGCTTCCCAGAGTGACAACCCCCAAATATCCATCATGTGCATCTCCACACTTTCAGCAGACTGAGAAATCACTGAAAATTTAATTAACAGAGGCATTCAGTGGTTCAAGTTCCCTTTTCTCTTTGGAAGCTGCTGCCTGTCCTCGATGAGGAATTGTTTTCAAGGAGATTCCTGAGCTCTGGTTTTGTTTTAAATACTTGTAGCTAAAGGCAGCAAGAAATAACTCAGGGAAATAAAATATTTACAGGAAAAGCTGCACTGAAATGTAGGTTTTATGGTTTTCATAAAGAAACATTTGGGTTTTGTTTCAATAGAAACTGGAATAAAACCTGCTGAAGTTTTTTATGCCTTAATCTACAGAAATAAACAACAATTAAAGTCACATGGCTGAAAAACCAGGAGCTAGTTATAGATTTCATGGGGGTTTTAATTTAATGTTTTTATCTAAATTCAAAATAGAAAGCTGAACATTCCCATTTCTCCCCCTCTTTGTTATCCGAGTTTTCCAAAGAATCACTCAGTGGAAAAGATGAAAGTTCTTCCAATTTGTCTCTTTTTTTTTTTGGTTAAACAAATTTTAAAGAACACAAGGTTAAAGTTGAAAGATGCCCCTGCTATTGCTGGCTGGGTGTTTGTGAGTTGTCTGAAAATACAGCTCTGAAGTCTCGCTGTAAAAATGACCTTTCCTTTGGATAACTGCAAGAAAGATTTGCTTGGCAAGTGTTCTCACAGGGAAAAAAGCTTCACATATATGATTTTTTTCCATAAAAAGACCCAAATGAAATCAGAGATAACAGTACAGAAGCCTCTGCATAGAAAAAAATACAACAATTTTGAAAATTAGAGACTGAAGGAAGAAAAATCACCATAGAAAAATTCATGTTTCTTTAGGTCCCATGTATGCCTTTGTAGCAAGGTCTTGCTCAAAGGCTGAAGCCAGGGCCTTGGAAAAAAATGAAAAAAAAAAAAAACTATAAAAAAAAGCAAAAAAATTACATAGAAAAAAGTCTATTTAACAACTTTGAAAACAAAATATTTAGGGAAAAAATATATATCACCACAGATAAACTGAAGTTCCTTTAGGTGCCAAGCAGGCCCTTTTAGCAAGGCCTTGTTCAAAGACTGAACCCAAGACCTTCAAACAAAAGGACAAAAAACTATTTTGGGAAAAAAAAAAGCAAAAACTACATATAAATAAACCTATTTAACAACTGTGAAAACAAAAGATTAAGGAAGAAAAATCACCACAGATAAATTCAAGTTCCTTTAGGTACACGTGGGCCCTTTTAGCAAGGCCTTGTTTCAAGACTAAACCCAAGACCTTCAAATAAAAGGAAGAAAACTATTTGGGGGGAAAAAAGAAAAAAAACTACATAGAAAAAAAACCTACTCAACAATTTTGAAAAAAAAAAAAAGGGTTAAGGAAAACAAAATATCAGCACAGATATATTGAAGTTCCTTTTTGTCCCACACAGGCCCTTTTAGCAAGGCCTTGTGTATAGGGTGAACCCAGCACCTTTAAAGATAAGGAAAAAAACTATTCTGAAAAAAACCACTCAACAATTTTGAAAACAAAATATTTAAGAGAAAAAAAAAATCCTCACAGATAAATTGGAGCTCCTTTAGGTCCCACGTAGGCCCTTTTAGCAAAGCCTTGTTCAAAGGCTGAACACAAGGCCTTGGTGACTCTGGATAAACTCCAAAGTTCATCTTTTCATTTGGTGCCAAGTTTGGAACTGTCAGTTCAGCAGAGCAGCCACACAAAGCCACAAAAATAAATCTTTAGCAGTTCTTTAGCACCCTGCTACTGTTATTCTGCCCTTGGAAATCCAGCTGCAAGCAAAGGATCTGAAACCCCCTGCGGCCATTACTTAATTAGGCCTTGAAATCTGGACATGAATCCAGGGTGGTTTTGGAGTATTTTGGATTTCGTCTCTGCACTTATGGTTCAGGGAAACAGGGATTTCATTGGGAACTTCCTTGGAGCTGGAAATGCAGGATTTTAAAAGGGAAAACTCACTGGCAAAATTTCTAACTCCCCAAATCCTTCCCTCTCACCAGAGTTCAAGCATAGGTTGAAGATCAGCCTGAAAGTGCTGGGGCGAAGCTAGAGTCTGATTTTTATAATATACATAATTTTTTAGCAGGCTCCTTAATTTTAATCATCAATGCAAGACATTTTGAAGGGATTCAGTCCTAATTCTGTCTCAAAAACCCCTCCAGGTTCAGCTGGAGCCCAAAAATCAGATTTTAGTTCAACTCCATGTTTTATATGAACTGACTGAGGCAAAAAGTATCTATATCTTTTAAAATTCCTGTTTTAGTAAGTGCATGAGAATAATTACAGACATGAGCAACACTTAGGTCTCTTTCCTTGGAATTCTGTGTCTTCTCACTTGGAATTCTGTCTCCAGCTCTGAGCTTGCACATCATCTGTCCATAGCTGCACTCATTACTTTACACACATCATTAAAATGTATTAATTACCCATTTTTATCTGCAAGGAAATAAGAGACACTTCCAAAAACAATCCTCTTCCTCCAAAAGCTCACAGCCAGGGCTACAAAAACACACCCCAGCTCACAGCACGAGCATCTCTCGAGTCAAACAATGACTCCTTTTTCTTTTCTTGTGGAAGTGAATTTCGAAAGGCTGAACTCTGAGCAGATGGACCTAATTCCCCTCCAGTGATTTCAAAAAATTAATTTCTATGGGGTGTCTTGAGTGATTTTCCCTCCCCCCCCAAATAAGAAATGCCAGAAATCCGAATTTACACGCAATTTAGCAGGCACAGAGTGTATCTGTTTAACAACTTAAAGGGGGGAAACAGTCATTGTTTCAGCTGTATCATATTTGCTGGTGAAAAAGAGAATATGGTGAAGTAATTCACAATATTTTCACTTAAAATATACTGTTTGCAGAATGTTTTTCTTCTCAAATATAACTTAATACCAGTATAACTACAAGTTCTGCTGAGAATGGGAGTTAGTTTCTCTGTGAGACGGTAAATCTTTGGTCCAAAACTGTGAATCAAAAACGTGAGGAGAAACACTTCAAGATTTTTACATTGTCAGGAAATTTTTTAACCTTTAACCTTTTTTTAACCTTTTCAACCTTAACCTCAGAAAAGCGGATCCCAATGCAAGGAGCACATCCTGGGTGGTGCTGAACCCAAACCAACGCAGGAGCACTAAAAAGCATCCCGAAGGCAGGTGAGAATCATCCCCAACGAGCACAAGTTAATGCCACAACGATTTCCAAACTAATTCTGTAAATTCGTGGAAAAGAAACCAAGAGCAGGTTTATAATGTCAGCCTAAACCAATGTGAAAGGCTTGGGAAACAAGGAAATGCCATTTTGAAAAACAGAATTTAGTGTTATGCATATAAATAAATACGTGTCCAACTTTCAGCTTCTCAACCTTAGAAACAAACCAAAGAAAATAGAGAAATTGGCCCAGAGAAAAAGCAGTGAAATTTATGAGAGACCTGCAAGTTCTCTCCTGTGGAAGGGAATTTGAAGGATTCCCAGGACAAGCAGGCACAGCGGGGCTGCAGTTGCTGCACGGCAGTGCCGAATAAAAACATCTCCTCACACCTCCCTGATTTAATTCAGCATCACAAGACACTTTTCAGCATTGCTGCTTTTTTTGTGCAGCATGTGAAGCTTTTCCCAAATGCAAGGGGACATTTCCCAGCTCTGGCAGCACAGCTGGTTCGTGTATCCCCCAGCACCGCTCCGCTCCCAGATCCCAATTTCCACCGGGGCTCTCGCGCTCGTCCCGAGCTACAGAAATCCCCTGGCTCCAAAATCCACATCAGGAACCACCTGAGCAAGGTGGGGCAGCTGAGGATGCAGGGGATGAGAGAGCCAGGGGAAAAAAACATGGATAAAGAGTGGAATATTCTTTAAATGAAGGCATTGAAATGACTGGAAAAGGCTCCCGGAACACTCAACTGTTCTGCGTTGCTGTTGCAAATTAAGAAGAATTCCAAGAGGAATTTGAGCAGCACGAAGATGAGTTTGGAAGTGAAAGGTTTCATTGTAGGATGGAAACCCACATCTAAGCACTGCCACTCAGTTTTATTTAGAAGTGACCAAACTCCTGATGCTGATGCCACGGAGATCTTCAGCACACGATGTCTGCTGACAGCCGAAGGGACTGACAGGAATATTAATGATAACCCATAAAAATCCAAATTAATCAACAAAAAGAACCCCCAAATTATTCATTTTGGTAAATGCTGAGGCTATTAAAAACTGCTAATATGGATTTCACAGCCTGCCAGATGAATTTATTGCCCCTGCAGCAAAAAACAATGGGGAGAACTGAGACTAAACCACAATTATTAAATATTAAAAAATAAATTCTTACCCCTTTCATGCTCTCCTCTATCTCAGGGTGTGATGCAGGAGCTAAACTAAGTGTAAGGAGGATTCCTCACTCTAAAATGGCTCATCCTGAACATTCCCCCTGAAATGTGAGCACCCTCTTCACGGCAATTCTCTATCTGCTGCTCAAATTTTCAGGCTGCTCCTTCCAAATCCATATTTCTCCCTGCATTACGGAGCAGAGCTGAACATTGTCACTGAAATAAAGCAGACCCAGCTGGAAACACAGCTCCCACACAACTGAGACGTTAAAGATTTAAACTTTCAGTCTTCAAAGCTGTTGCACCAAGAGGACTCTCCTTGCAAAGTGGCTACAGGGGGAAATCTAATTTTCTAATCACTCTCTAAAAGAGAAAAATATTATAAAAATTACATCAAGTTGAATAAAAGTATTTGATTCCTCCTCTATATTATGATTTTTTGCGTAATATTTATAATTTAACACTTTTTCAATGCCCATAACCCCCCACGTTTGACAAGTATCAATATCATATAAAATCACAAAGTTCAATCCATGGGGAAAAAATCCCCTCTTATCAGTAAAATCCACATAAAAAATAATAATAAAAAAAGATTTTTAACACATCTGTTTGACATCAAGAAAAGAAAATTTCTCTTTCAAAATCCTTCAGCTTAGACACAGCAGTAAAACCCTGGTAGTAAATTAGAGAGTATTTTTACGTAAGTCCATGGATTTTACCAATACACTAAAATCCTATTTCCACCCACGTGGGTTTAAAAACTTTTATGCATGATATTAATAAACAGGCAAATCCTAACAGAGACCATGTATTCAGTAGGGTATTTCTGCAAATTTCCTTTCATCTATTAACTTCTGGCTTGGTTTGGGACCATTCTTCAAAATAAAAAATGCAGTTATCAATGAAGAATGTTACCCAGAGAATGAATTACTTCAGGGATCAGGGAAACATTTGTTATTTTCCCATTTCTTAACAATAAAAAGCATCCAACCTGCTCTCTTCTTTGGCAGGAATTCATTGAAGCTTTGCAAAAATCAGCTTTAATAAGGGTATGGCCAAGGGTTCCTTTTTTTCCACGTAGGCTGTGGGATATTACTTTCCCCAAATAAAGGTTAACATGAAAAATCAGCTGTTTGGTAGATTTGGGGTTTAATGATGGACTGAACTCCAGCAATCTCTTTTTCCAGGAGAATTCTGGAACACGAAAATTCTCCGTTTTTCCATTCATGGGACAGGATTTCTTGCCCAGCTCGAGGGGGAGGTGGGAGCTCTGCTGGGATCCATCACCAGCACGTCTCATGGAACCATGGAATGGTTTGGCTTTGGGACCTCAAAGCTCAGCTCCTTCCAACCAGCACCTGCCTCATGTCTCACCAAGGGCTTGGCCACTCCTGACCTTAAACCACTGTCCCAAACCCTCTGCTCATTATTAATTAACAGTGAATGTAATCATCCTCTTCAAAAGTCCTTCCGCAAGGACTGGGTCCTTCAATTAAGCCAAAATGAAGATTGTGTTTATTGCTTTTTTAGCACCAACCTCCACATTTTTTTTTCCATCTAAATCAAGGCCAAATTTAAATGAAAACCACAGAAAATATTGGTGAAAGCAAATTGTGTGGAATTACTCGTGATTAAAACGCAAGCACGGAAAAATCATTTCATAAAAACAGCTTTTCTAGAAACCTTACAATTATTTTTGCCTTTTTTTCCCCCTTTTCCTCCCCGATATTTTTCAGAAAACCTTTTCTGACACACCTGGTGAGTCCAAGTCCGTGGGAGTGCGTGCTGGAGAGTCAAGGGCACGAGCATGGGAGCTGGAGTGTGCTGGGGGGAGGTGAACTCTGTGCCCTGCTGAGGGTGCCAGGTTTGCTGCCTGTGTTTGCTCTGTCCCACTGGATGCTTTCCTTGGCATCCCCACAGGTGAAGCTTTGGCAGCCAAACTCCATCCTGCTGCAAAACCCTGAGCAGGCATTTGGATGTGGAAGAGAAGAGCTCTGAGCGCAGCTTTGGCTGGGATATTAAATTCAAAATCCTAAGAACCTCATAAAAGCCGAAAATAGCCTTATAAATATTTATAATTTATTCTTATTACATTTTATTTATTACTTCAGCATGTCTGAACCATGGAAAATTACACCGAAGCCATTGAGCTTAGCATTGACTGAAAGGCTGCTTTTAACAGATAAACAAAAAGGCTCCTAAATAAATCCTGCAAAGTTCCCAATCCAAGACAAACAGGATCATTCTGATTTTAGGATGCTCCTGCAGAGCATTGTTGGGTGCTTTCATTGTTTTATGGGGTAGGAATAAATCTCTGCTGATGGGTCGTGGTTAAAAGCTGGGGCACTTCTGGGGAATCCACATATCCTAAAAACATCCTTGTCCAGACATGTAAAAACCTGGGAAGCCAACTGATTTTCCTGCTTTTGAAACTCCTGCTGGAAATCCTGGGCTGTGCCATTGGTTTTTCCAGTGGCAGCAGTGGTTTTCCTTGGCCCAAGGTGTGGCCACAACCTGGAGGAGGCCGGGATTTGCTGGGTCTCCTTCTCTGCTGGCAGCTCCAGGGAGAACCTGCAGTTGCTCATGGAATACCTTGAGCTGGAAGGGAATCACAGGGATCACCGAGTCCAACTCATGGCAATCCCAAAATTCCAAACACTCGTTGAGCTCTGGTACCTGACCATTCCCTGGGCAGCTGTTTCAGTTTCCCTGAGGGAAGAACATTTTCCTAAAATCCAGCCAACCCTTCCCTAAGGGAGGGAGGTGAACCCAGACAACTGAGAGGCCAGAACTGGAATATCAGGATGTTTTTTCCAGTTCTATTCATTATAATGTGGAACCTCAATGTAAATCCATGGAAGGAAGTTCTCTGCCATTTGGTCTTAAGCCTCATTAACACAGAAATTTCCCCTAAATTTACACTGGAATTTGAAGTCAGATTTTGCCCTCTGACACCTTCTTGCCCCAGTAACTGTTTCAGGCTCTTCTTTTTGAACTGCTGGCAGAAATGTGGATGGTGAAACTCCCTTTGGATTTACTAGAGTGTGGAGAGGCCCTGGCACCCCGAGCAGCTGGGGCTGCCCCTGGATCCCTGGCAGAGTCCAAGGCCAGCTTGGACAGGGTTTGGAGCCACCTGGGACAGTGGGAGGTGGAATGGGATGAGCTTTAATACCCCTCCTAACCCAAACTGTTCAGTGATTCCATGCTTTGAGGTAAAACGAGACTTCTGTTGTTCTCCCACCTGGAATTCTTTGCCCACAGGCAGTGTTATTATCCATTAGAAATGAAGCTGCTGCAATGAAACAGGAATTGGCCAACAAATGAATACATGGGACTGGAGAAAACATCAGGCTCAGACTTTTCTCCCAGTTCCATGTATTTAACCTACATTCTTCAGGAAGGAAGAGGCTGAATACCAAACTGATTGTCTTTTTTTTTGTGGATCACCTCCACTCTGAACTTGTTTTCTCTTAGCCTCCTCCTAACCCTGCAATCCAATAATGATAAAATTCCAGAGATATTCTGGAGATGATCAGGGCATTTAGTTGAAGTGCAGTGTTAAAGATATGACATTTAAAATTGGGCCTGGAGCTGGCTGGACAGTCTCTAATATAATAAAAATAGCCTTTTCTTTCCCACATTTTACTATCTGCCTTTGTTTATGCAACCATTCAGCAAACCCAGCTGGATCACAGGCATTGTCATCAAAGAAACATTCTAGGTCAGCCAGAAGTGGATGCCAATTGTCTAAAAATAAATAGAGGCTTTGTCACTGGAGTATAATTTTAAGGCCCCTGTAATGAATAATGGAAGAGAAAATCTTTCCAAACAAGTGGGACACACAGATTTCCAGCAGAAAGATTTCACAGTTATTGTAAGCTCCAGATAACCTCATTTTTAGTTTATTTCAATAAAAGTGATACACAGAAAGGGTTGGGATTGGTTTGAAATCCTGGAGGAGCTGCAGAATTCCCTGGAAAATGAGCCCAGCAGCACCTATCACACAGGCAGGGCTGAAATGCTGTGGGGAACCAATTTCCTCTGGGTCACCAAGTGGCAGGAGTGGGATCAGATTTCACAATTCCCACTTCTTATCCTTGATAAAATGCACAAATTATTTCCTCTGAGCTAAAAGAAGAGACAAGATAAGCCCCCCTGGCTTTATCAGTGCAGCCTAATTGCTGAAGATCTTCAAGGAGCTGGAAGGAGCAGCTCCAGAAGCCCGAGATGTTGTAACAACGTGGCTCTGGAAATATATTCATTTAAAGAAAACACTTAGCTGAATTCCTTCAGGAAAGTTTGTAAAAGCTGCTTCCTCAATGGATAAATAGCAGAGTTTTCCAGCTGACTTTTAGCCAAGTCTCATCAGCAAAGACAGGATTTTGTCTCGAGTGCCTGACACGGAGGAGTAAAGGATTGTGTGGGGAAAATCATTGTAAACTTGTAAATCAAAGGGAAGTTTTGCTCTGTTTTCTTTGGTCTTTGTGAATTCCTACATAGGATATTTCCTGAGTTTTTCAACACAGCTCGAGGTGCCCTAAAAATGGGACAGTGCAGGGAAGCCACTTCCAAGGTTTGGCTGCAGTGGGGTTTGCACTGGGCAACCTGAGAGGCCAAAAAACCTGGGAGTAAATGGGGGAGCCACAGGAAATTCCCTCTAAAAATGCCTGAGGGGCCAAAATCCCATTTGTGCTTCCCTGGAACTCAGCTGGCACAGGAAAACCTCCAGCTCTCTTTTCACTGCTGCATAAAATCCAGGGATAATCCTATGGAGTGAAAAACTGGTTCTGGACACTCAGAGAGAAAAAAACCCACTCAAAAGTGGAATTCAGATGAACAATCTCCTGATTATTAACAGGGTCACATCACCAAACTCAAAGCACCAGGGAAGCCCAGGAATTTGGGGTAGAGCAGCATCAAGATCCTCTCCAGAGTCAGAAATTTTAGCATTTTGGTTTTTCTATAAAATATCAGTTTTGCCCCCAAATTTCTTCAAATTGCCAGAACGAATCCCACCGGGCAAAATGAATTCAAGGACAATAATCAGAGAATCGTGGAGTTGTTAAGAGTGGAAAAGACCAACCATCACCCAGCAGCACTAACCCTGTCCCAAGTGCCACATCCATGTTTTTTCCACATTTCTAGGAATGGGGAATCCTCCACTGCCCGGGGCTGCCCACAGAAGCTGTTTTACAACCTCCTCTACATGGAAATTTTCCTAAAATCCAAACTAAACCCTCACTCCCTGCCATAGGCTGTACATTGTGTGGGTTCATATTTATATGTACATTTGGGACTGACTCAGCTTTTAAACTGATAAAATATCATGTATTAAGAAGCTCCACAATGCAGTAACAACCTCTTTTTCTTTTTGGTGGCTGTTCTCCCTCAGACCATCAGTGAGGGGACTTTTCTCAAGTTACACTCTGCAGTGGCAGCAGAAGCAATTTTTGGCTTTGTGTCCAACACTCCATGGATTACATGGCATTAAGGAATGGATTCCATCCCCAAGAACCATAAATCCAAGTCCTAAAACAACAAAGTGTGTCAATATTCTCTTACAAATGGGAGTCACTAAATTGATCTTCACTGAACTGGTGAAAAACTTGTGGTTTTCACTTGTTCAGTGTTTTGAAATCATCAAGAGCAAACATCCAAGAAATGACAGAGTAACTGAGGAAGATGTGAGGGAATATAATCCAGGGAATTACTGACTGCACTGCTGAGCTAGAAACCCTCTTACGTTTTTAACATCTGATGTTGCTGTGAAATATATTAAAAAGGATGTTCGATCTCTTCAGAAGGAAATCCAACCACTTCCTAACCCTCCATAAGCTGCAGAAATTGTTTAAAATCTAAAGCAAACTATCCCAGACACAAATAATTTTCTAATTGGCTGGAACTTTACTGCTCCTTAAAAAAAACCTCCTCCAAGTGCTCTAATTCCACAAATGTTACAACTCTGAGGTTTCAAAGCCTTCTCAAAGTGCTCACCGCTAAAAATAGTCTGGAAAAAAAACCATTTCAAGGAGGCAAAAAAGAAAATAAAGAAAAGGTTTTTTCACACGTTTTTCTCATCAGGTTGGATGGTGGTTTTCCATTCAAGTTATTCCAAGAAGGGAATGATTCCCTCTGAAATGCTGAGAGGTTTGTGGTGTCTCCCATCCTCACCCTGCCCGCTCCAATGAGGCCGAGCAGCGGGAAGGAGAACCACAGGACTGACAGGAACGTGGGGCCAGTGCTCCACCACAAACCCGCCTTTGTTTACGCTCTTGTGAAATCCTGCATCTTCCAGCACTGCTGGGCCTAATGAAGAAAATCTGCTCCACAGATAATTGTGGGGAAGACAATTCCTGACAAATATTGATGCACAAACACGGCCCTGGAGATGCAGGAGATAAAGGCTGTCCCGGGCAGCTCAGAGAGCAACCTCCTGGTGTTAATTGACACAAAACAAGGGGAAATATTCAGCAGCAGCTTGATCTTGTTAGAGGGGAGAAATGAAGGCTGAAGGCCTCCAGAAGTGTCTTTTCTCCTCCTGAGGAGAGGCAGGCAGCATAAAAAGTGACAGCACAACACAGGTGGTTGTGCATGGCTGGCAGGGCTGGTTCTCCTCAGTGAAAGGATCAGCTCAAGGGGAAAATGGAAGGCACTGGGCCTCGTGTGGTGGTTTGTGCTCCCTCAGTGCTGACACCACTGCTGGAGCGAGGGCTGTCTGTCCAGCTGGCTCTGTGATGAAGGAAGCCTTTCCCAACACCTTGCCCAGGCTCCAGCTCAGCTGTTCCAAGGCTTGAACATCACGTCCCCCCTCCAAGGCCCAGCTGAGCAGCACTTCCAGCACCTTTCAGCTGAGCAGCACTTCCAGGAGATTTCAGCCCCAACACCAGCACAATGTGGAATATTCACCGCGGCTTTGGCGGTTATGTTATTCCTGTTTGAGAAGGAAAATGTTCTGTGCCACTGCTGGAGCCATGAGGGGAAAAGGAGGCTCTGGGGGGGCTTTCTGCTCCCTAAAATTTCCTGCTAGGAGGGGACAGCTGGGGAGTCAGGCTCTGCTCCCAGGGAACAGGGACAGGAGGAGAGGGAATGGCCTCGGGCTGGGCCAGGGCAGGCTCAGGGTGGACAGCAGTAGGAATTTCCCCATGGAAAGGGTAGCTTTAAACTGCCAGAGGGCAGGGTTAGGTGGGATTTTGAGAAGGAATTGTTCCTTGTGAGGGTGGGCAGGTCCTGGCACAGGGTGCCCAGAGCAGCTGTGGCTGCCCCTGGATGCCTGGAAGTGCCCAAGGCCAGCTTGGACAGGGCTTGCAGCAACCTGGGATGGTGGAAGATGTCCCTGCCATGGCAGCAATGGAATGAGATGAATTTTAAGGTCCCTTCCAACCAAACCATTCCACAAAACCCCTGGGTTTCTACATTCAATAAAATCCTTAGGCATTCCCAGGCCTGCTGAGCTCACACTGACACAGGAGAGCAGCAGAGCAGCTGCCTCAAGCCTCCTGCTGCAAGAGTTGGAAAGATTTTCCACAAGATCTCAACTCTGTGGTAGCTCTGGCAGCTCCAGAGGCCACGCTGGGCCTGGAGCTGGACAGGCTTTGCCTTTGTGGGGTTGGTTTTGATCAGGTTGTCATGGACTAAATTTAACTCTGCTCTTTGTTCCACTGAGCTCTTGGCAAAAGCTCTGGGAACAACGGCTGCGAACATCCAGTGTCTCCCAGTTCTGTGCTTGACTGGGAATCCTGGAGCAGCGCTCAAAACAGCAATCCCCATATTCCACTGGGTATCACCCATCTGCTCTCCTTGGCAGTGCCAGCTCATGGCCAGGCCTCAGCTGGACTCTCCCAGTGCAGCATGGAAACTTTTCCCAGAGCTGCAGCACAGCCAAACCCTCCTCCTTCTTTTCACTGCACTGGTGCACAATTATTTTATACCAACTCCACACCCCAGCTCCTGATTTTATACCAACTCCACACCCCAGCTACTGATTTTATACCAACTCCACATCCCCGTTCCTGAGCTCTGGCTCCTGATTACACCAAGGTAAAATACCAAAAGGCAGAAATTTTAGACCATTCTGGTCCTGTCTCAGTCCTGGTGCTTCCTGTGTTTCATTGCTTTGAGGGGAGCAGGGTGAAGAATTCATGGATTTATAATTATCCCACAAGTTATCTTTATCCCTCACATTCCTTGGCTGCTGATCCAGACATAGGAATCTCTTCTGCATCTCTCCCCCATCTAGGCCAGCCCAGGAGTGGCAGCTACACCTCCAGGGTGACCTTTCTGCACCCTCTGCTGAGCTTCTCCAAAGGGGTTCCACATCCAACCCATGGATTTGCTGCCTTCCATGGAGATTTCTTCCTGGCCCTTTTTGAAACTTTAAACTCAGGTTCTTTCCAAAGAGATTTCACACCTCTTTTAAACCCATGGAAAATCAGCACTCCTTCCTCCCTCCTCCCTGCTTTCACTCTTTCCTCTGCCCCAGGCTCACCCCACTCCAGGATCCCCCTTTCCTTCTGCCTCCACACCTCTCCCTGTGTCCCAAGCTGGACATCCTGGCTTGAAGCCCCACAGCACCTCCTGCCTCGTCCATGGGGCCCTTCCCAGAGCCCTGACCACCATTCCAGAGCATTATTTATCACCCCTCCCATCTGAGAGCACTTCCAAAATAGTGACAGCGCTGCTCAGGCTCAACAGAGATTTTTCTAACCCGACACTACAGATCCCAACAAACATGAACCCAGTCCAGAAATCCTTCTGGCAGCTCCAGCTGTCCCCCTGGGCTGTCCCTTGGCCATGGCTGCTCTGTGTGAGCAAAACCAGGCTGCAAAACTCAACAGGCCTTGAGCTGAGCTCCAATGAGAATCTGACAAAACTGTCTGGTTTAAAGCGATTAAAACACAAATAAAAATATAATTGTGCCTCTCAGGGGACGTTGTTGTGACCCTCCTGTCCTCGTGAGGAGGAAGAGCTGCTGGATTATTCAAAATGAAATATTTCACAAGTCTATTTCTGCTCAGCTCCAGCTCTCTGATCCACGTGGTTTGTGGCTCCAGGTCTTTTTTCCTGGAATATTTGGAATTCCTCCTCAAGCTCAGCAGCCTTCCAGCACCTAAAGGGCTCCCAGAGAGCTGGAGAGGGACTTGGACAAGGGCATGGAATGACAGGATGAGGGACAATGGGTTTCAACTGAAAGGATGCAGGGATAGATGGGATTTTGGGAAGGAATTCCTCCCTGTGAGGGTGCGGAGGGGTTGGGATGGAATTCCCAGAGCAGCTGGGGCTGCCCCTGGATCCCTGGCAGTGCCCAAGGCCAGGCTGGACGGGGCTGGAGCAGCCTGGGACAGTGGAAGATGTCCCTGCCATGGCTGAAGTGGGATGGGATGAATTTTAAGGTCCCTTCCAGCCCAAAGCATTCCATGATTCTGGAGCTGCAGCCACAGTTTTATTCCTGACCCAGTGCCTTGTTTTGATAGAAAATCCCAGTGTTTTAAAGAGCTTTTTGCTCCTGAGGCTCTTCCACGAGCTCGTTATCACAACCTCATCTCTCACCACAGAAACAATAAAAACCCTTCAGAACTGAAAAAACACTTGTGGAATTTCGCTCAGTCCCAGGCCTTTCTGTGATTTCAGCCACTTCTAGCACCTCCTGCCTTAGAGGGTAAAACTGCATCTCCTGGTGTTTCAGATGCTCCTGGAATGCAGCACTGCTCCCCTTTCTCTGACCCAATTTCCCAGTTACCTTCTCCTTTCCTTTCTTTCTTTTAAAAGAAAATTAAGAGGCTCAAGTGTGTCCAAAGCATCAAGTCCTGCCCAGCCCTATTCCCTGGAGCTGGGCTTAGCCCATTCTTGTTTCAACTTCCTCCTGTACCAAACTTTCACTCCAGTGCATGTTTTACATCCTCTGCTCTCCCACTGAGGATATCTCTCAATTTTCCTTGTACGCCTTGGACCACATGGAATTCAGCCATCAATCAGATCCTTGAAAAATCACACGAGCACATCTGGGCTGGGCTTTTTTAAAATTGTATTTCCTGTTCCAAGTTGGCTTCACAAAAACAACCCAAAATAACCTTCGCCCTGTGTATTTTGTCCCAAAAATGCAGCTTTTACAAGTGCTGTCCCCCAAATATTGCACCTTGCTGGTGGAGGGGGATGGCTGGCACAATGCAGATTTTTCCTGAATTAAAGATTTTGGAGCTCTCACGATGCTCCCAAGTGAAGCTGTGGGAGAAGGATTGATTATAGAACATGACAGGGCTGATTTATGATGAAAAATCTGATCTTGATGAAGAAAACAACATCAAATAATTCAGTGGAAACACCACCAGCATGGGAATATCAAACCAGCAGGGGAATATCAAAGCAGCACGTGGAAAACGAGCAGGAAGAATCCCAGTGGCATCCTGGTGTTTTCTGATCTCTTTCCAACGTGGTGATTTTTACATGAGGTCATCATGTGAGATCACATCTGTGCTGCTGTGCCAGAACCTTTCTGGGATCAAAGCTTTTCCCTGGACTCACCACAGACAGGAGTTGCCCAAATCCCTGTGAATTTACAAAGAGCTGGGAGGTGTCTGGGAGCTGTCCCCTGAAAGTGGCATGAGCAGATTCCAAACCCAGCATGGCCAGGAATTTCCAGCTGAAAGCAGCAGGAATTCCAGCAGGAATTCCAGGAGGAATGGCAGGGGCCAGGCAGCCTTGGGTGGGCAAAGAACACAGACCAGGGGAACCAAACCAACGCAGGAAAATCCTTCAGGAGCCAAACTTTTCCTGGAGCAACTCAAGAAAAAAGATGCCAAAGACCCTCCTGAGGGAGAAACCAAGCCCTGACTGAACATATGGATGAATATTGTAAATAAAATGTAGGAGTGGAGAAAGTCTGGGTTTGACCTGAAAAGAGCAGCTCACAAAGGTCAAAGAACAGGATAAAAATGAAGGATTTATTCCAGCTCATTCTCAAGGCAGTTCTAGATAATCCTAAGAGCAGAGAATCAGTTTTTTTTTACCTGGTTTTCCACAGGTAAAACAACTCCAGCATCAAAATAATTCTAAATGAACTTGAAATTTCGAATACAGAACAAGGTACTCACACAGAATAAAATACTGGAGTCCCAAAAAATCTGGGTAAAACCAAAGCACTGGCTTCTGTCAACCCAAAAAAACTCTGTCAGCTCTCAAACTCAAAGGTTCCTGCTGTCTGTCAGCACTGAGTCCAACCCCAAAAACAAACCCTGGGCTTTTTCTTTGGAATTCACCCCCCCAAATTCCCTTATATCCACAAATATCTATTTAAGTGTTACATATTTCCAGGATTTCCTAATGGAAAGAGCATCATTTTTACTGATCACTGAGAAGAGCTGGCTGAACTCTGCTATTGATGGTTTGAGTGCTTAGAAAATGTCTGTATTCCAAAATATCCCAGCCAGAATCACCTCCCTTGCTGAGAAATGTGAGTTTCCTGGGATGCCCCAGGATCCCACTCTGTGCTAACCTCCAGCTCCTTTAATTAATTGTCAAACTTTGCTCAGCGAGACAAAATATTTCTGTTTAATTGGAGCAGCACACAGAGTCCTGACACCAAATATTCCCTCAAATTCTCCTCTGAATTCCATGCAGCACCTGTTCATTGGTCAGAAAAACAATGGGAATTGTGGATCCCAATTTTTTCCTTTCAAAGGAGCAATTCTCCCAAGAATTCTCCTCTTTGTTACACTCAGACCTTTGCACTGCCCAGACCTGCAGAAATGAGGGGGAAAGCTGAATTTTAAAGCAATTTTCTTCAGGAATAGGTCACAAAATGCCAGGAGTGTTGCTGTTTTCATGGGATTTTCATTCCAGCTGCACACAGCTGAGAAGGGCACACACCTGAGCCCACCTGCACCCCAGCTCCAAGGAGGAAATTGAGCACAGACTCCTCAACACGAGCCTGGATGGGCTGATTCCTGCCAGGATACTCTGGAGCAGATAATGTCAGATCAGCCATAAAATTTAATGGAGCATGGAGCCAAACACATCCCAGGCAGCTGCTCCCAAATCCCTCCTCCTTTTTTAGGATAATTCTGAAGCCAACTGGATTTTTAATTATTTTTTAACGTCAAAAATAATTTTTACTTGCATTTTTCCTCTCACAGAATATGTAATTCTGATCTATTGGAGGCTGGATATTGAAAAATAAATTATCTTTGTGGTTTTGCTTTCATATTTCCCTACTTTTCCTGCTTCCCAGAGAAGTTGTGGATGTTCCATCCTTGGAAGTGGCCAAGGCCAGGTTGGAAAAATCTGGAATAATGGAAAGTGCCCCTGCCCATGGCAGGGGTGGAACTCAATCTTTAAATCCCCTCATCCCAAACCATTCCATGATTCCATGATATTGCAGTTTTTCCTCCCTGAAATAAATAACTTTCCAAATTAGGGGGAAAAAAAAAAGGAAGTCTGGGAATTTTTGTAGCTTTTGGTCAAAAAGAACCCAGTGATTTTTAGTTCATTCAAACATTTTGTACCAATTTCTGCTTTAATCATAATTACAGGCAAAATGCAAACAGATGACAAAGCCATTTATCATTTTAATAAAATGTTTGCCTTGACACAGAAAACACCATCCCTCACAAAATCAACATTTGGAATTCATCTGGCATTTGAATGAATTCAGAAAAAATTCACAAGGAATGGCACTTCTTGTACTGACAGCAAGGTCTGGCTAATAAAGCCCAGCCCAAAGGCTCAAGAATGTGACTTTTAACGTCCTTTTCTTCATCATCAGTGCTTGGAAATGTTTGGATTAAGGGCTGATGGATGCCATGGATGCAGAATCATTAGGAAAATCAACTTCTGATTTTATTTTCCCGTCTAGCAAAGCAGATTTAAGGAGATCTTATTCCCTTCCAGGGAATAACTTAAATATCATTGATTTTCTTTACGGATTTACTTCCTTTTTTTACACTTATGCACTAATCCACAGTTAAAAGGATTGGAGTTTTTCATTATAAGGAATTCTGAAGAGATGAAACCACAGATTTCCCTGGAAATGTCAATAACTTAAGGAGTGAAAACGAGGAATATCAAAAGCTCAGTATTGACAAAGTCTGGGAAGTTGGATCCCACTGCTGTAATTTGATAATTTATATTTATCTGAGATATGAGATTGAAAGGAAAACCCTTCCTATTTGATATTTCAGGCAGGGAAAAAACAACCTAACAATAAATACTTACAAAACAATCTGGCTCAGCCTGATTAATGGAACAGGAAATAAGATTAAAACTGTTAAAACCATGGAATGTTCACTCTGGAAAGCTCTGGCTCTGGAGGGCTGTCATTCCTTTTTCATTATCCAACTGTCATCAGTGAGACCAAATTCTGCTCTTTTAAAGATCAGGGACAGAGGTTGAAAGAAATCAACTTTGACAGCAAACTCCAAATGGATTCCACTGGCTTCCCATGAAAATGAACAAGGCATTACTCAACACATGGAAAATGAAAGGATTTTATTTGTTCCATAAAATAACCCCACCTTGAATAAAATAATCTTAACCTTTGAAAGGACTTCAAAGAAAAGCCTCTAAAGTAAATCTTCACAATGAAGCATCTCTAATGAAGATTTTTTCAACTGAAGTACCTCAAAAATATTCTGTATTATGATATTTTCCAAAAGAACAGGAGAAAGGCCTTGACCTGAACTCAAAGACCAAAAATCTCCCAACACAGTCCTATTAATTTAGGGAACTCCTAATCATTTTTGGGACTTTTTCCTACAATCTCAGCATTTGTCCCCTCCCAGCTCTTACACCCACTGGCGTTGCTGCATCACAAACCCCACACAAACTCAGTGCAGGACGGGCTGGATTTCAGAGCATTCCAGGATGGGTTGGGTTGGAAGGGACCTTAAAATCCACATTGTTCCCACCCCTGCCACGGCAGGGACACCTTCCACCATCCCAGGCTGCTCCAAACCCCAACGTCCAGCCTGGCCTTGGCACTGCCAGGGATCCAGGGGCAGCCCCAGCTGCTCTGGGCACCTGTGCCAGGGCCTGCCCACCCTCACAGGGAAGGATTTATCCCAATATCCCATTTAAACTGTCCCTCCTTTAGTTTGAAGCCATTCCCTGCGTCCTGTCACCCTGTCCCCTGCCCAGATTCCCCTGGCACCTCTCCTGTGCCATTGCTGTGGGACAAGTCCCTCATGGGCAGTGCCACCTCTCCCACAAGGATGAACTGGAAATTCAACCATCCCAACACTTCCCCCTGCTGAACTCACTCGTGCTGCTTAACACAAACATTCAGCAACACTCCAGAGTGACAGATTTCAGGAATAAAAATAGTTGTTATTAAAAAAAAAAAAAAATTAGAAACAAAATCAAAAGGCAATTTTTCAAAGGGATTCATTCAGTCAGGCCTGGTGGGAGCCCAGAGTTTGTATCAAAGGCAAAGTGGCTGAAGCAGCTCTGCTTTTGCTTCCAGCCCGGGCAGGAACTGATAGCTCTGAGTGGATAATTGATGGAGCAGGAGCCAATTAATCCCAGCAGACTGGGAAGCAAACAGAGCAAGTTCAGCACTCAAATCCTCACTCCACAAGTGGAATTCTGGTCACAGAACACCAAAGAAATGGCTCCAGAGGATGGTTTTCCAAGCAGACTTTCCAAATGTTCCTCCCTGAATAAAGGAAATTTATCCCAGCTAATTAAAACAGCAGCTGAGAGCAGGAATTAAAACTGGGCTGCTGAGGGAGGATTTTAATGTCTAAATCAAGGAGCAGCTCATTTCTCCAAATTCCCTCCTCATTCCTTCAGAAAACAACTGAAGATCATCTTTAAGCATCTTAAAATGCTCATCTGGTAGGGTTTTATTTTAATAGATGTGCAAACCTAATCCCAAATTCAGGATCTTGGATCATCCTTCTTCAGTTTATCAGAATTCTGTAGATAACATTTATTTATTGCTCAGCTAGCTTGAAATATTTGAAGGATTCTGGAAAGTTGGCCTGGAAATGGAGTTGAACTACGCGAAGGATTAAATCTCTGAACACAAACAAAAGTCAATCAACTGTCTAATTTCACTGGATTTAACACTGCCTTGCTCAAAATCTCTGTAAATCACACAGGTCAGCTTTGAAAAAGAGAAACTGATCCTCCAGGTGAGGTTTAATTTTTAAAAGGGGTGGCTTGGTGCCTGAAGTTGGCAAAAATCCACTTTTTCAACAGCGAGGAGATGAAAAAGAGGAGCCATTTCCCATTTTCAGTCATCACAGATTCCCAAAGCTGTGAGCAGCCCAAAATGCCATTTGACCCTGCCACACAAAATGTGGGAACCCTCAACTCCCCAAGGTTCCCCAAGGCCTCCTGGAGTGGGAAAGGGAGAGGGAATTTCCCCTGAGCTCCTTTTCTCCAGGTTAAAAATCCCCAAATCCCACCTGGCTCGGGATTTGGGGTGTGGGCAGCGATTCCCAAGCAGGGCATGCTCCAGCCACCCCAAATATTCCAAATATTCCAATACATACCCCAAATATTCCAAATAAATGAGAGTGGAGCACAGGGGATGGGATAAGGGAAACGTGGAGCATCGGGACAGGGCTGGCATCACGTGATGAGAAAAATCATAAATGAGGAGCAGGAAAAAAAAAAATAAACAAAACAAAAAAGAAATGATTTCTCCAGATGAGCCCTGATAGCTTTGTGAGCACTGCCAGCCTACAAGCAGAGATTTTTATTAGCAACAGCTCTAATAAGAGGCAGCTTAGACCTCTGCCTCCTATCAAGGTGGAGAAAATGATTCTTCCTTATATTTAAAAGATTATCACTTCCTATCTCATCTCTTCTTATTAAGTTTACAGCAATATTAAAACAAGATTTGGGTGAATAAAGAACATAATATACTCCAAAATAGAGAAGGTATTCTTTGGAGCATTGTAAATGCTCCTGTCTGCTTGAATGGAATTTTAATGGAACAAACCCACTTTCTCTGAGGAGAAAAATCAAAAAACAGGCAGAAAATATTCTCCTTTTCCAAAGGCTTCATTAAAAAATCTTGTTTTACAAGCACAGATCACTGGGAACTGAGGGACTATCAAAGAAGTGCCTGTAACAGATTAACAAATCACCTCTGGTCATTCTTCCCAGCAGCCAGAACCTTCCACAAATGGAAAAAAGTCATTGGGGGGATAAAATAAATTCCTGTTTGATATCAAATGAAAATGAAAGTGGATTTGGCCACCTCTCTGTGCATTTTGCTGCTTTTGATCAGAAAAGCAAAGAAAAAGGAGAGGTTTGTGAGGGGAGAGAGGGATTTTGGAATGGGACAGGGACCTGGAGATGGGAAGAGCTGCTGGCAGAAAAGATAAATCCAGGGAAAAAGGAGAAATCCAGGGAAAAAAAAGGAGAAATCCAGGGGAAAAAAAAGGAGAAATCCAGGGGAAAAAAAAGGAGAAATCCAGGGCACAGCTCTGCTCCAGCCCAGCCTCTGGCCTCCCTCACCTGCCCCCAGATCGACCCATTCTGTCATGGAGCAAAAATGGCATTTTCAATTCAACACCTGAATTCTGTGACTACAGAAAATATCTTTTCCCCAGCCAAATTCCTGAAGGTTTTTCCTTATTTTCTGTTTGGTTGGGTGTCATTGCAGGTCTGTCCTTTGTGGTGGGGTAGAGGAATTATATCCTTTATAATTAAATTATTAATAATAATTGTAACATACATATTTATTATTATTGCTATTATTATTATTATTATTATTATTATTATTATTATTATTATTATTATTATTATTATTATTATTATTGCCCAGTTTGTTTCAGTTTTGGAGCTCAGTTTCAGTTTTCATCCTCCTGGGCACTGCTTTATCCTGTTTGAAGCTTCCAAATTAAGTGCAAACTTTCTCCAAACCCATCCTAAATTCTGCAGTGAAACTACAAATTAATCACGCATAAATTTGTGTTATATGCACATATGTATATATAAATATTTTATTACACTTCATTTTTAAGCCAGATTTAAGAGAAATATTCCTGTTTCCCTTACAACATTAATTTTCCTGGAGATATTTTGGATGGTACTGATCACCAAGTCAGAGAATTTTCCCTCAAACCTTTTTTAATCCTATGTTTTAGGACTGCTTTAAAAGAAAATTTCTCCATTTTCATTTGCTAAAATATTACTTTGCCTAAAAATTAAGTTTTCAGAACTAAACAGGGTGAGTTTTGTGATTAATTACTCTGAGGGACAAAGTGGGAACCAGCTCTGTGAACACCAAATTAAAAAGTTTGTGCACAAAAATCCTCCAAAAACCCAAAATAATCTTGCCTGTAAAATGCTTCTATTTAAGTATAATGAAATATTTAAACACTTTTATTTATCCATGAATAGAGTTTCCATAAATACTCTGGGATTTCACAGGGAGTTAGCACAATTGTTCCCAAACTCTTTTCCTTTTTGCTCCTAAAACCAGGAGCAAATTTAGGACAATTTACAACAATTCCTGAAGAAACATTAACTAAAAATAATAATTGATTTATTTCCAAACCAATTAAGGAGTTTTTAAGCTCCAGCTGAGCTGCCCTGAGTTTTTAATTGAATTTTTTCCTTGTAACAAGCATTTCTCCGTGTGTGTTATTGCAGGAGCTGTGCTGGAACTGGGAAAACCTTTTGGAATTTTGGAATTCCACAGCAGGAGCACAGAATTTCCACAGCAATGATCCCACAGCTCATTTCCCCCCCTCTAAATTCCCTCTCATTCCTTCAGAAAACAACTCAGCATCATCTTAATGCTACTGCCCTCTGCTGCTCCCGGACTGGGAGAGGGAAAAATTCCTGCCTTGGTTTGATTTGTGACTGAGCATCTCAAATAAAGCATTGCAGTGCATTTAAATCTACAATATTCCAATTAAATGAATTATATGTAAATTAAATTTGTATATAATTTGTGCAAATTAAATTTGTGCAAGTTAAATATTGCATTAGAAGGTTCTTGTCTTATTTTTGGATCATTTAAACAGGCATATTTTAATAATATTTTAATATCTGGAAAAGAAGACTCTGAGAATATTTATCCATCCTGGTAAATGAAATAAAGGTCAATTTTGAGAGGTTTAAATTACTTCAAGGGAGTGCCAATGGATTCCTGCTCCAGACTGGAATAAAAACACGGGAATAAACAGGTCTGGGAGTGGAAGACTCGGAATTAAAAAAAGTCAATAATATTGATTTTTGGGATAATCTATTGGGGCTCTATATTGAGTTTTAGGATAATAGATAGATTCCATTTTGGAGAATGTATTTTTGAAGTCATCAGAGGCAAAGTTCAGGGAATGAAAATGCAATTCCTGCTCCATCCAAGAGCAGAAGTGTGGGATGGGATCCCCTCCCTCCCTCTCCGAGCAGCCCTTTGATTCCAGGCTCACCTGGGACACTCTTGTGTCCATAATTAGGAAAATCCCAACTTTTTTTTTTTTTTTTTTTGGAAAAACAGCGTGGCAGAAGCAATCCTGCAGATTTATCTCCTCCAAACGCTCTTCACACTCGCTGGCTTTCTCCTGCCAGCCCCATCCTGGATTTTCCTGCTTTTCCCACTCTCCCACAGTGAATTAAATGCTGCAATTGTCCCCAGTTTTTCATTCCTGCAGCAGAACAAATCGTTGGCTCTCCTTGAACACACACACAATCCTATTTTAGATATTAAAGGACATCAACTTTTCCATTTCACAACCAGGCAATAATTAAAGACCATTTCCCTGGTGTCATTTAATTAATCCCTAAATTGGAGAAACACTGGCAAGTGAGGGTGTATAACGTGGAATGGCTAAAAACAGAATTAAGGAGTGGGAAACTCCTGGAATTGTCCTGTTTTTTCTATCCCAGGTGTATCCCTGAGGCCCAGGACACACTGAACATTTCCTGGGATGACCAAAACTTCAAGGAAAAAAAGGATGAAGGTGGGGAAAAAGGGCAGGTAATCAGAGGAGACAAAAGTGAAAATTTCTGGTAATTCCTAAGGACAAAATGCAAAGAGAAAAAAAAGAAATCCCCACTTTTCTGAGGTTTCAAGGCTCAGCTAATGTGAAGCTTTAATTATTTTTGCAGTTTGGGGTTTTTATTAAACGTGCACTGAAATCTGAAACTTCCAGCTAATAGAACACATGTGGAGGTAGACAGAGCTCCTCTGGAATGATTTCATTCATTCCATGCACAGGGATGCCAGAAAAACAAAATCTGAGCTCAGAGCAACCACCAGGACACTGAAGCAAGAGGGGGGAAAGCACAATCAGCAAAGCTCTGCAGAAAAGCCAAGATTTGGTAGCTGAGCACCTGTGGCACCTTGGAGATGTCCCTGCTAACATCTCATCAAGGTTTGTGCTGTTTTCTGCCTCAGCTCCCAGGAACCTCCCAGGTTCCTGCTCTGTGAACCTCTCACTTGGAGTTGGGATGGAGAAGCTGCAGCACCAAACCTCACCTGCTCAGGGGAACCCCCAGCCCCTGCTCTGTGCCCAGAAAATCACGGAAAACAGGAATTTCCACTGGGAAACATTCCCAGGGAGCATTCAGCAGCCAGGCTCAGATTCAGCCTTCAGTGAGGATATATTTATTTTCAGCTTCAAACACTCAGCCACAGAAGCCCCACGGTATTCCTGATTCTCCACATTCCTGATTATCCATATTAGGCTTCAAAAGATCCAGGGAAAAACCTGGAAAATAACAGACAGGTGGGAAAATTCCAGGAGTTTCTTGGAGCAGCTGACTGGAAGCTGCTGCTTTGTGCTGTGTTTGCCTGCTCTCACCCCACTCCTGGTGCCAAGGAAAAGGGATCAGCTCCACTCCCAGCCTTAAACCAGCAGCAGGGTTTAGCTGGGCTGGTTTAACTCCTTCTCCTGGACAGTTCTGGGGGCTCACAGGTCCCACACAGCACCCCCAGAGCTCCCCTGTGCTCACCCCCCTCCAGAGCTCCAGCTGCTGTTGAAGCTTTCAGTAATTAATGCCAAAAATCTCCTAAATATCTGTTTGCTCCTGGTTTTTAATCCACTGAAAACACCAATTTCCCAGCAAATACTTCTGGGGGAGCTGAGGGCTCCTGGGAATGCTCCTGGTGATGCTCAAGGCACTGAAGTTCTTTCACACCAAAAAGCAGCTGAGTGAGTGAGGGAAAAGCAGAAACCCAGCACTTCATCCTTTGCTCCAACCAAAGTTTAAAAGCAGAGCTCAGAGCACAGACAGTTAAAAAAAATTCCCTAAAAACTGGATGTCAAACTCATTTCCCATCCACGTGTGTACAGCCAACAACCACTGAGGCAGGAGAGAGGTTATCCCAAATCTGAGTGATAGTACAGATAGATAACGTCATTTAAATCCCAGAAAAGAGAATTAATCATGGTTTTCTTCCCTGCCTCACATCCATGACACAGCCCTGTGAATGCACAGACACGTGGACTCACAAATTTCCACAGGTGTAGGAAATGCAAGGGGAAAATAATGCTGTGAGGTTTCAATTACAAATAAATTCAATTTAATCTAGGTGCCACACTCAGAGAGATATAAAACCACCCACCCAGTATCAAGGTGTAGTTTGGACAGCAAAACTTCACAGAGAAGGAATAAAACCAATAAACACCAAAATAACATCTCCAAAAAATCACCTTTCCAAGATTCACTCCTGCAAAAGCACCTCTGATGCAGCCCTGAGCAAAGAACATTTCCAGGGGTTTCTTTTCTTGTTGAAATCCAAATACTGCCAAGTTCAGAGTGCTGGGGGCTCCTCTGAGCCCCAAACCCTGCTGATGGCAGAGCCTCCATCCCAGCAGGATCCCAAATGTCTCCAAATTTATCCAGATTCACCAGGAACCAAACAATTCCTCACGCTCTTTTCAGTAATTATTGCAGAACAGAGTGAAAAATCCCTCAAATATTTGCTTGCTCCTGTTTTTTAATCCACTAAAAAATAACCATAACTAAAAATCCACTGAAAAATAACCATAAGTAAAAAATTCACTTAGAAATAACCATAACTAAAATATTTCCCAGCAATGGAAACCCCGCTGATGGCAGAGCCTCCATCCCAGGCAGGATCCCAAATGTCTCCCAATTTATTCAGATTCACCAGGAACCAAATAATTCCTGGTCAATCTGACTTGCTCTGTTGACTGAAACTTTAATTCCATTTAAATATCTGGAAAACTCAGTTTTAAAACAGATATACCAACATTAAACATGATAATAATCATGCTCTGATTCATGGGGCCTGGAAGCTTCTTGCAGGAGGTTTTCTTGTGCTCTGTTTTAGCAGAATTTACCATTTTAAGTGTGTCTGAGATGAAATGTGAGCAGTTCTGGGAATCCTGAGAATCCTGAGCTCAGTTCCATGGTCAGGGACTCCTCAGCCAAGGAAAAGCTGCTTTTCCTCACCTGCTGTTTGCAGAAGCACCTCATAAAACCTCTCATCAACAAGAACAAGAGCAGATCTGCTTCCCTCAGGACAGCCAGGCCATGGAAAAGGATAAAATGTAAATAAAAAGAGTAATTCCTTCAATAAATGTTGGGTTCCTGGGGACTGAGGAGAGCAGACAGGAACAGCCTGGGCACTCTGTCCTCAACCCAGCTCCTCCCTGGACAGGGGACAGGCCAAAGGAGGGAGAAAACAGAGCAAAAACATCCTGCAGGAATGCTGAACCAAGCTGGGCCAAATCTGAAATATTTCCATCAGGTTTTATCCTTTTGCAAGTTATTTCTATCACCAGAGCAGGTTTAGCTCTTTAAAACGGGCCCTAAAAATGGGGATTATCCCAATCTACATCAAAGACCAAGGCCAATGCTGCTCAAAGCCACTCCTGCTCCTACCTGCCCGTCCTGACCCACGTGGACTTGGTGGATCTGCAGGTTTCCCTGGAAAAGGAGAGAAGGGACAATCAGCACAAGTTCGGGATTGCAAAAACTGCAGAAAAATCAGTTTCAATGGGAAGGAAATCTGAGAATTTAAAAAGTTCTGCTGGAGGCTCTTTGGGCAATCCAGCTCCACTCAGCCTCCACAGCAAGGACCTTTCCCACAAAGCATGTTTTGCTTTTGGAAGTTACTGGATAATCTGGTTTTATGCAAAATTTTTCTGAGGTAAAACTTCTGGTTTTCCTTCTTTATATAAACCTGCAAATTGAAATCCAGCCCTTACTATCCCAGAATTAGCAATCTAACACTTTTACAGGGTTGCAGAGCTATTTACTATTTGCTTTTTATTTATCTTCACTGCATACTGAAAACCATCACAGTTCGATTGCAGGGCTTACATCTATAACAACAACAACAACAAAAAAAGAAAATTCTCAATAAATCAAAGTATTTTAAGCTCCAAAGTCCAATCAGGAAATCTTTATGACATGAAGTTTTTATTCACATGCTCACTGATGTCTTTCCAAAAGTACACTTGGATTAAGGAAAGGCAGCTTCCCAAAAGAGCCTTGCAGTGAAACAGCACATTTTGGAGGACAAAATCCCCTTTTTTGTGCAGTTTCTCCTGCTGGCAGCTCCTCTCTCACTTGTGTACATTGTCATCAATTTAAAACCAGATGTTTTCATCTGTCAGGGACAAATGCAGCCTTTGAAAGCCCCACAGACAAGAAGAGCCAAAGGATCCAGGCTGTGCTGGAACCTCAGGATCCAGTCCAGCAATCTCTGCTGAATCATCAGTTTTTCAGTGGTTCTTTACCCAAAAACTCCCTCAGTTTTATGGCAGCACCACACTTTAGAGCCAGGATATTTTAATCCTTTCTTCTCCCTCTCAAGGCCTGACAGGCCCTTCAAAGGACAAGCCTTTAACTATAATATTTATAGAATTTTTATGATAATATTTATTCTCCAGTAGCTGCCTGTGTTAACAATATTCCTTCACAAAGTGGTTTTATGAGCTGTGATTTGGGTTCTTTGGACAGGGATTAAACCAAGCCAGGCAGATCCACTTCCCAGCGAGGGAAAACCCTGACAGGGAAATGGGACAGATTCAAATTGTTGCCTGTATTAATGTTTAACCTGATTTTTCTATTCCTTCTGCATTTAAACAAAGTGCACGAGAAATCCAAGAGCAGTTTTAGCAGTCAGGGGATTTTAAAATAACCAAGAACTGCAGCACATACACAGGGAAATCCACCTGGATTTGGGAGCTGAGCCAAAATTGGAGGGTTTGGGATTGAATTTATCAATTTCCAGTTATCCATATCCATTTATCATCCCATTCCACTGAACTATTTTTCTGGAAAAAAAATTTAAGAAGTGCAAATACTGCAGTGCCAGATAAGCTGGTCAGGAATGGAGGGTAAATTCATTCTGGAATATTTCTTTATTAATTGGTGGCTGAAGGTTTCTCCAACTCCTGTTCAACCATTAAAGGCCCTGAGTGTTCTGACCACGTTTAGTTCATCAACCTCAACAGAATAATTTCATTTTTAAGCAGTGCAAGCACCCACTTTCCTATTAAACTCTGTCATTTGCAAAGATCATCAGCCTTATGCAACAATTAACACACACTTGAGCTCTTTTGGCTAGTGAGGGAGGGGAAAATAAAGCAAAATAATAAAAATAATATCAATAATAATGAAAAAGAAACAACACACACTGAGCTGTTTTGGCTAGTGAGGGAGGGGAAAATAAAGCAAAATAATAAAAATAAAATAAATATAAATAATAACAATTCAAAAAGAACCCCTCCAAGACCCCAGAGACAGAAGTAGCAGGTTCTAAAGCACATTTAGCACATTTTCTGCTGGTTCCAGCCCATTTTCTCATTTTCCCTCAGCTCTCAGGGTTGCCCATGGGACCCCCAGGATTGCTCACCTCGCTGTCCTGCGTGATCTGGACCTGCTCTCCCTGGGGCACCTGGGCTATGTGGAGATGGCCCTGTGGGATCCACAACAAAAGAAAACACCAAGGAGCATCAGAGGAAAATCACAGCTCCAGGAAGCAGCTCCTGCCTTGCAGGCAGCAGAGTTTCATGGAGAGAAGCAAAACGTGCAATGAAACCATTGAGGAGCTTTAAAAATGCAAAGGGCACCTGTACTGCCCCAGCTCTGGGTGGAAATAAAAGCAGAGGCACTTGGACCAAAGACTGGGTCACTTCCACTTCAGGGGAAGGAAAACAGGCATCATCATCATCATCATCATCATAATATCATCATAATATCATCATCTAACAAGTGTCTTTTTCTATTGCCTTTTTGACTGCTACACAACGCCTGGGGTTGAGTTGCTTTGTTGACTGAAGCTTTAATTTAATTTAAATATCTGGAAAACTCAGTTTTAGAACAGATAGAACCAACAGTAAATATCTCCAAGAGTGAGCTTTCCAATCTCATTTTCCACCTATTTTTGCTCGTTCACTGGAGCACAGACCACGCCAAGGACTCTCAGCTGCTGGGATCTGGCAGGAAATCATTAATTTGAATAATTCCCTTGATTTATCTTGGTGAGAATCTGTCCTGATGGTTTTAATCCTGTAATATTTGGAATTGCTGCCCATTCCCACCACTCTCCTGGTCCCATTTGCTGCCAGCAAGGAGAAGAGTGGCTGGAATTCCTTGTGCATCCTGCCCAGCCCAGCCACTGTGATTTACCTGAGGGGAGATTGGATTCTAAATAACCTCCTGGAGGTTTTATAAAGCTTTGTGTTCATTTTAATATGCCTGCATGAGATGAAAGATAATCATTTGGAATTCTGTCAAAGGCCCCTCTGATTTTATAACACAAGAACAATTGCCTGTGATTTTCAAAGACACACAGATCCCTCTATTTCCAACAGTTTCATTTCCTTTGGAAGGAAACTGCCTATTTATAGGGAGAAAAACCACACTGAAAGTGTCCCTCTGACAATAGGGGCTGCAGAGAAAATTATAGCACTGCCCAGCCCAGGGGAGATTAAAATCACTTTCCCTCCTTCACATCAAACTCTCAGTGCTCCCAGGAAAAAGATGGAATGTTTAGAAGATCCATTTATAGCAGGTTTCTCCCTGGATTCCACAATTTGCAGGATAATTAATATGTCCAGGTCTTTTAATGAGGCGAGTTTTTATCACTTCCATCTATAAACAAACCATCTGTTCTATTAAAGCCACATATTTCACGTGATTTTCCTTCCTATCTTGTCTTTCAAGATTTGAAAAGTACTTTTCAGTCATCAGTTAAACCTCACCCACAGATCCATAGGAAAATCTACTTTTAAAATCTACATGGGATTCCAAAGACAAAGAAATTCCCAGGATAACATTGAAAAGTCATGACAAAAGTGAAGTGGAAAAGGAAGATTTCCACCCAGCTCCTGCACAAAGAGAATTATTTCACTGAGGAGACTTCTTAAAAAGAATTTGAATTTCAAACGATCCTTGTAGTGCCCTGTGGGACACAAGAATTAAAGTGAAGGTGCTTTTTTTTCAGAGTACACTAAAACCACAGATAAAAACCATCAGGCCTGAGTGGTGCTGGGAGTGTCAGGCTTAAAAAATGTCAATATTTAGAACTTTCACTGATAGACACAGAGCTCAACAAACACACATGGGAAGGACTCAGCTCCCAGATGTTCAAAAGTGCCTGAGAATGCAGTTTTACAGAAAAACAAATAAATAAATGTGATTTGGTTGTGGAATCACCCCAGAACTACCTCTGAAGTGTAAATCACTAAGTAAACACAGCCAGGAACAGTCTGATAGTTCTCTATATAACAACCAAAGTGCATTGATCTCCACTGATTGTGTGAGGAAATCCTGCATGGATTTTTTTTTTTGTCAAATAACTCTAATTTTTTTTTTTTTCCATAAGCCTCCAGCATTTGTTTTCTGGACCCCTGAAGTGCTGGCAGGTTGTGATTTCCCTCCAGATGCCCCTGGCTGGAGCAGGGCCCTGGCTGCCTGGGGCTGTAGGAAAAGGTGAGCACATACTACTTGCACTTGTCCATCCTCTCCGATCTGGTGGATCTGGACCTGCTGAGCGTTGGCCAGGGCGTAGTGCAGGGCCTGGGGCTGGTTCTGCTGCAGCTCACTGGAGGCTGACACCGAGCTCTGGGATCCCTCTGCAGGAAAAGAGACCAAATCTCAATTTATTTCATGGGCAGCATCCCCCAAACTGCTCCTAAAACCCTCCTGCAACCAAATCCAGTCCGTGGCACGGACCGTGCACCGCTCATGTTCCTGGGCATGGATGTTTGCTGAACCCCACAGAATTCCAGCTGGGAGAGCTCCTGCTCAAAAAAAAAGCACCTTTTGGGATCTAAATCCCAGGTTCTGCAGCTGGAAAAGTCCCATCAGAGCGAAACCACAGAGGTTTCCTGAGGAATTCAACGGTTTTGGTCACCTGAGAACAATTTCTGCCACCACCACCCCAAGGACACCTTTGAAAACCCATCCTGCCTATTGTGAGAAATGAAATTATTGTGAGAAATGAAATTAATCTGATAATTATATATAATTATAATATAAACAATTATTTCTATTTAATTATTAATGTTTGTATTATTATTATAGTTAATAATTGATTTATAATAATCACTAGTCAATTATTATGTGAATTTATTATTGTGGTTATTGTTGTTGTTATTATTATTAAGTAAGTAATTATGAATTAGTCATAATTTATCATTATAAATTAAGGGAATCTCCCAATTGTTTTCCAAGATCCATCCCCTACAACTCAAACTGACACACGTGAGGTCTGGAATTGTATTTCTGAACCTCAAAATGACAGGTGGATTTCTTGATTTATTGAATTTGAACACAACTCACACTGCAGAGTGGAAATGCCCCTGAAAAGGGAATGTTAAACATTAAAAAATGGGAGTTATCTTCATGTAACAGGGACAAAAACCACCAGGAAAACCTCAGTGGGATTTCCAGAGGGTAAAAACTTGCATTGGACACATCACAGATCCATTCTGAGGTTTTCCAGCTGCAGGGAAAGGATTCTTCTAAACAGAAGAGGCAAAAGGCAAGTAAAAATTACAGAAACCATTAATTTTTAATATCTCTACTAAATACTCCAAGATTTATTCTGCAAACACTCTGTTAGTTCTGCAGGAATGAGCTTTATTCACTCAAATATTTTAATGGGAATGTTCTTTAATAAAATCAGCCATTTAAGGGTATTTTTTTTCCTCCTGTCTGCAAATGTTTGGGCACAAAAATAATTTTGAGGTTTAGGTCTGAGCATGGGAACTGGGAACTCCAAACCACCAAGTTAATATTTATTTATTTGTTGAAAAGTTGGGTTGGTTGACAATTCGGGCAGCTCTGATTCTGTTAATGAGCTGGAACACAGAATTCCAGCCACAAATTTCCACAGGAACTGAGGGAAACACAACAAATCCACATTTTTTCTGCCTGTTGGGCACACCTTTAATCCCTCACATCTCAACAAGAGACTGCAGAGCTTTTATAATTCCTTAAACGCAGCCTTGGTGCTCCCTGTGCAATTCCAGCTTTTCCTGCTCCGGTGCAGAGTGGAATTTGCTGCATGGAATTCCAGGTGGGATTGAGGAATCCCAACTGGCTGAAAAGTGCTGAACTTTGTAGAAAAATTGCCCCATCAACCAAATAAAAATGGCATTTTTAACCAAATAAATGATAATGGCATTTATCAACCAAATAAAAATGGGATTTTTCCATCTGGGATACCATTGCCTTCGTCATGGCCACTGGAAGGAATGAATATCCTGGGGAAATCCTTTCCTGAGCCTCTGTCTTTCACTTTTTCACCCATTTCCATCAATTTATTCCTAATATTTGATGCAATTCACTTCTCTAATTTTGTTTTTTTTTTAATTTTTTTTTTTTTTTTAATTTACAAATAGCATTTTGTTGGGATGACTGAGAAAAGCCACTGCTACCATCTGCTCCTTCAGGGCTCCCAGCTCAGAATTTTGTGGAACAAATTCCCTGAGGATTTTGAGGCACAAATTCCCCCAGGATTCTGAGGGATAATTTCTTGGTCTTTCCTTTGTGTTTCCCAGTTTTTCCCTATGGAATTCAACAGAGCTAAATTACACCTCAACCTCAGCCACACCACAGTGTGCAAATACAGAATCCTTCATTTATCATATTTATTTTCTGATTAAGTTATGTGATAAAAGATTATCAAAGAAATAAAACCTGCAGCAGAGACACATATATTTTATGTACATTTATGATATTCACATATTGAAATGCATTTTTAACTGTAAGGCTCAAAAGTCTTGATTTTTAAATTACTTTTGGCCACAGAGGACAGAAATTATTGTGCTTTTTGAAGGTGCAAGAGGAGCCACAGCTTGGATAGACCTCTCTCCTGCAGTCACCTATAAACAGATTTAAATTTGGCTTCACTGCAGCAACAAAAATTGTTTTTTTTCCTCTATTTTGTTGGATTTTTTGGTGTTTTTCTCTCTTAGGAAGAAAGAAGAGAGAGGATTTAGCCACATCTGAAAACAAAACATCCTTTCTGAGTCCTGTTTTCCCCTCTTCATCTCAGAGCAGACAAAGGGAATATTTATCCACTTTTATAAACATTCCCCACTCCAAACAAACGCAGCCATGAGGAGCACAGCCAGCCTGGGGAGAGGAGCTGTCAGCAGTGAGAAACCCCTGGAAACCATCGAGCCTCACTTTTCCTATTGGGATTCTTGGAGAATTCCTGGCAGGAGGAGCCACAGCTGAATTCTAGAATTTTCCACGAGTTCCCAAGAGACAGCAGGGACATGAACCCTGCAGAGCATTCTCGAAGGGCCTTCAAAGATATGTGGGTTTAATTCTCAGCTAAAATCACTTTTTAAGGCAGAATCTTTGGTGTTCTCTAATCTGTTCCTATTTAGCTGTTGAGGATTTCCATTTTCATGGAATAATGGAAGGGTTAAGGGTGGAAAAGACCTTTAAGATCATCAGGTTCAACACCACCACCGTGGTCACCACCCACCACATCCCCAAGTGCCACATCCATGGGATTTCTGGACACCTTCAGGGATGGAGACTCCACCACTGCCCTGGACAAACTATTCCAATGCTGGACAACCCTTTCCATAAGGGAATTTTTTCCTGATTCCAACCTGAACTTCTCCTGGTGCAACTTAAAGGACATCTGCCCCTCATCCTGCCCCTCGTTCCCCGGGAGAAGGGACAGATTCCACAGCAGGAAGGATTCCCACTTAGGAATTCTGGAATTCAAAATGGTTTTCCTGGTGCCCAGCTCTACCCTCACAGCTCTCCTCACAAACAGGGATGAATCTCCTCGTTGAAGCCCCAGCAAGGGAAGGGTGGATGGATTAACCATCCCCAAACCCAAAAAAAGCAGGAGGAAACCATTCCAGAACAAGGGAAATAAAGCTGTAAAGCATCACCTCCCCCTGCCTCAGCCCCAGTTGTGTGGAACAGCTTTGAAGATTTGGCTGCACATCCAGTTTTTAATGTGACACCTCAGCACAGGCCTAAATCTACACAGAAATCCCAAAGTCAGGGAACTAATTAAAAATTCCAACATGGAAAATTGTGATAACAGCCTGAACAATCTGAAGAGAAATGAAAAGAAAGGAAGAAGGGCCTTCTCAATTAATCCTCCTCCCAAACCCCTCGATCCCTGCACAGACTCCAACCCTTTCCAAAGGAATTTCCAGTGAAATTATCATGGCAGCCACACGGATGTCTCTGCTTGGGAAAAAGCACGGGGAACACACCTTAGGTACTGAAATGTTGGCTCCAAGAGCAGAGCAAAGCACAGCAATCAACACCTCCTTATCAAAAAAATGCAATGGATTCAAGCAAACAGCCAAGAAAAATCAGGAAAAGCAACTTCTGTCTGAATTAACAGTCAGTCAAGTGCAGAAAAATCTTAATTAACATCTCTGGGGGGGAAGGACAAAGAAAATCCATTTGTGTTTTCCCACCAGGCTCCCCAGACATGGTTTTCCCTGCAGGTTGATGCCTTGGAGGGGCTGTGGGCTCAGCCTCCTGCTTTGCTGTCATTTCCAGAGTTAATTTTGCCACGTGATGAACAGAGCAGAGAGGAAATCTGCTGTCACTTTTCAGCACGCTCCAATCAAAGCCACGTGCTCCAGGAACTGTTAATCCCAACAAGCAGGAAAAGCCTCAAAGCTTTGGCATTTCCAACAAGTGCAAGAGGAGTGAGTTTGAACAACAATCCTGTTGTGATGCAAATCATTCAGAATTCTTAACTGTGTGTGCAATAATTCATTTTAAAAAATTAAAATCCCAAATAAATGAGGTGGGAAGTGGCCTCTGGAGATGATCTAACCCAAGGTCCTTTCTCAAACCATGGGCAACCAGAACTGGTGGCCTTGGGCTGCACCCAGGTGGATTTTGATGCCTCCAGGGATGGTGCCAACCTCTTACTGGCTCAGTCATCCCCAAAATTCCTCAGAGCCAGGGAAACCAAAGTCAGGGCACAGCTGAGTGAGTTTCAGGATGCCATATTTACATTTTTTTTTTAATTAGGCAAATTAATTGCTGCTAAACACAGCTCTGAAAATCCCAGTCCTCCCATTCATAGGGAAGGGTTTCCAGCAGTGCAGTGCCAGGATTTGGGAATAGCTCAGGAAGTGTTCCAGGCTGGATGGGGCTTGGAGCACCCTGGGATGGTGGAAGGGTCCCTGGAATGGGATGAGCTTTAATTAAGGCCCTTCCCACCCAAAGCAGGCTGGGATCCCCTGGGATAACCACAGCAAGAAACCAACCCAAACCCATGATCCTCCAGCCTTCAGGAATCCACTGACTCTGGGTTTGACATCTCTACAGGTGTCTCCAAACCTCCAAACCAGACTGCAGATGAATCATTTGAATAATAAATCTCAACAGCACTCAAGGAGCACAGGCTAATGAGCACAGGCTGTAATATCCACCTACTGCTGCCTTTTCACCCTGAAATACTGATTGCTGAAAGACTGAAAGCAAAAATCCCATCAACAGAGAGGGCTTATGGTTATCATTACATTGATTAGTTGTTTTAATTTGAGATTTTTGGATGGGATTCCCTGTTCCAGCACATAAAATTTTCCATTGAAAGCAGATTTTGTCATTCTTTGCATGAGATACAGTGGTTAGTGTTAACATGCAACCAAAAATTTTATGCAGGCAAATAAACTGACTTCCTTTTCTTTGGGCTGCCTTCCAAAGCCCTGGTTTTAATATCTAATGTACAAAAGTCCCAGAACACTGCTTTATATTAAAAGCATGAGCCAGAAATGTCCTCAGAGAACACTCCTGAGGTCAGGATTTTTCATTTGTTATCCAGGCCTCCATACCTAGATGGAAATATGGAATCACCTACAGCACATTTCATGTCTGCAGAGGAAAACACTTCAGGAACAGCATTTAGCACGTCCCACTGAACGGTGTGAACACACTGGGAAGGATTTAGTCACTTGATTCCTCTCAGGAACAACGACTGCAAGGATATTTGGACTTTCTCCTCAAAGAACTGAGCGGGGTAAAAGTACAAAATTACAGCACAAAGCTGCAGGAGCTGAAGCCTTGGGGGTGGACAGAAAGCAGGGCTGGGTGGGATTTTGGGAAGGAATTGTTCCCTGGGAGGGTGGGGAGGTTCCCAGAGCAGCTGTGGCTGCCCTGGATCCCTGGCAGTGTCCAAGGCCAGGCTGGAATGACCTGGGACAGTGGAAAGTGTGGGTGGAATTAGATGATCTTTAAGGTCCTTCCCACCCAAACCACTGCAGGATTCCACATTCTCAGCACCTCAGCAAAGCCAGGCAGCCAAATTAAAATTCACCTTGGAAACCAAGAGGGATTTATGATCTGGGGGGAAGGTTTGGTTTGTACCTGAGCCACTGTAGGAGGAGGATGAGGGGGTTCTCCTGGAGAAGCTTTTCACAGCCAGGCTCTGGCCTCGCTGCTTCCTCCTCCAGGCTGTCCTGCACTTGGAGTCGATGCTCTGCTTGATGCGGTACCAGTCCGACTCTGTGATGCCAAACTTGTAGAACAGGTGGCCTGGAATGATGAGAAAAAAGAGAAAATTGTAGAAATACAGGACAATATACCATAGAAATACCTTAGAAATGCCACGGAATACAGACATTGTGGAGAGAGAAATGGAAATGGGAACAAGTTTAAAAAGACAGCCTTACAAAAAAGACTGGACACTTTGGAGAAATAAAATGACGAAAGATGCATTGTAGTAGGACCCATGAGGGGCAATTTGGCTTTAAGACATTTACAGCATGGTGTGGCTAAAGCTGACAGACCAAGAAACACTTCTAGTGTATTGCAATTAGGAAATAGTTGGCTTCTGATTGTGATGGTGTGAATTATAACATCTGTATTGTCTCACCCTTCTCATAAGACTGAAAATGGAATAAAAGTTTAAACGCCTCTCAGTCGCCCCATCTCTGGGTCAAAAAGGGGCTTAATTTGACAATAATAATCAACACCAACATGTATTTTCCAGAAAACACAGAGAGGACACACCCAGTCCCACACACCAGGCTCTGCACCTGTGCAAAGAGCCCCAAAGCTGAGCAGTGACAGGACTTCAACAAAACTTATTCCCAAAAGTCAGCAATTGTTCACCTGCACAGTTCTGGATGTAAAAACGCATGGAATTTTTAAAAATATAAAATGTGCATGGAATTTTATCAGCTGCACTGGGGTCTGTGGAAGCTGCAGTGTTACAAACCAAGAGGAGGATCCAGCACTCCAGAGGCAAAGGTGGAGCAAGGACTGTTCCTCACGGGCAGTACCCACAATAAATGTGACTATAGAAGTACTAAAGTGCCTCCTGCTGAAGAAGGAAACTGCAGAAAACTCCCTTTAAAGAAAAAAAAAAATCTACTCTTTTAAAGCTCAGTTCAAAATTGATCCAAATCCAGTAAAAAACACAATTCCAAATGAGGATCCTCTGCACAGTTGCTCCCAGAATTCAGGCACTTTAGGAGCCTCGGGATGAACTTTGCAGCCCCTGGTGCTGAGCTGCCAAAGTGTTCCATAAACACGGCGAGGAGTGGCTTTAAAACTGGGAATTTAACTGGGAATGTTGTGCACTGTCAGCTGGAATTACTCCACGCTTTCACCATTTCATTGGAGCTTCTGAGGGGTTTGGATTTTCCTAAAGCACCAACACTGGAAAGCAAAAAACTCCAAGCTCCCCCCCAGCTGCAGAATGAAAAACAAACACCTGAAAAATCCATTGTTTGCCAGTCTGAAAAGGAGGGAGATGGATTTTTGGATCTGGACAGGACAAGGGGAATGGCTTTGAGCTGACAAAGAAAAGGGGTAGGTGGGATTTTGGGAAGGAATTGTTCCCTGTGAGGGTGCGGAGGGGCTGGGATGGCATTCCCAGAGCAGCTGTGGCTGCCCCTGGATCCCTGGCAGTGTCCAAGGCTGGAGCACCCTGGGACAGGGGAAGCTGTTTCTGCCCATTAAATGAACTTTAAGGTCCTTCCCACCCAAACCATCTCAGGATTCTCTGATCCAAACCCCCTAAATTCAACCAGACCTCTCTGAACATTTAATATGTAACACTCTAAACCCTCAGCACTTCAAAATTCAGAGGTGCAACAGTGAACAAGCCAAGGCTGCCAGAGATGCTTTTACTCCACAGGGCAAAGCTTCAAGAATCTCTAAAATTCTCATTTTCCTTTTCCTACCCTGCAAAGTAAAATAATCTTTTCCACTTTTCCACTTACTGGGCTTTCCATCTTCCTCTCAGATGGGCTCCTAATCCTGTGAAGGACTTGCTTAAGCTGTTGTATATAGAACCTAAAGAACAGGATATGGGCTGCCCCTGCAAGACAAATGATTTGAAGCCTGGAGCCACAAAATTCCAGCTTTGCACAAACTAAAAGCTCCACAGCTTCCTCTGCATTACAAATGAGCCCAGAGTCCTCAAAGCCTGAAATCTGCAGGCTCCAACAGAGCCAAGTGGAGAACTGGATCTCTTGTGGCATCACTTTAAAATAAAATTTATTTTTTCAATGCTTTAATTATTTTTTGTAGGAGCAATTTGAAATAAAGGAGAGAACACACAGGAAGAAAACACCGGACCCCAAAATCTACTTCAAAAGTGTTTTGAAGTCCCTCAAAATGTCTCACTTTTAAGTGACAGCAAGAACCAGAAAAGCTTACAGCCCTGTGTGGTGTCTCCAAACTGGGAAAGAAGGAAAATGGGCTGAAATTCCAATTTGCTGCTGAGCAGGGTTCCTTTCCATGGGTGTCAGGAAAAGCAGAGAACATTCTGGATTAACCCCTGAGCCCACAGTGCTCAGCCATTCCCCAGGCGCATTCCCAGAGCAAGAAATGCTCAGCAGTGTTTGCAGGGGTGCCCAATAAACCCAGATGAGTCTGAACTCCTGCCCCAGCCTCAGCAGCCCCACAGAAAACACCAGCGCAGGCTCGGGGTGAGTTTGGAGGGGAAAAATCCATATTTCACTCAAAACTGCATTTTAGGGACTTTCCTGGTGTGTTGGTGGCTGGACTGCAGGCAGAGGAAATCCCAGGGGAAAGCTGCCTGACTGGGAATTGGGACTATGCCAGGGTCATCCATGGGATGTTCCAGGTGCCACTGGATTTAATCCATGGGATGTTCCAGGACATTCCAGGTGCCACTGGATTTAATCCATGAGATGTTCCAGGGTGCCACTGGATTTAATCCATGGGACATTCCAGGATATTCCAGGTGCCACTGGATTTAATCCATGGGATGTTCCAGGGTGCCCCTGGATTTAATCCATGGGACATTCCAGGAAGTTCCAGGGTGCCACTGGATTTAATCCATGGGACGTTCCCGGAAGTTCCAGGGTGCCCCTGGATTTAATCCATGGGACATTCCAGGATATTCCAGGTGCCCCTGGATTTAATCCATGGGACGTTCCAGGATGCCACTGGATTCAAAGAGAAATAAAAGTGATATCAATTACTCAGGACAGGAGTCTCAGGTGCAGTGTGAGGAACAGGCTGAGCACAAAACATCCCCAAAAGTGCTTGATTGAGGGAAGGATGGAAAACACCTCCAGGAAACTGAAAGGGAGGAGCTTTAGATGGGATTTTGGGAAGGAATTCTTGGCTGTGAGGGTGGGCAGGCCCTGGCACAGGTGCCCAGAGCAGCTGGGGCTGCCCCTGGATCCCTGGAAGTGTCCAAGGCCAGGCTGGAATAACCTGGCATACTGGAAGGTTGGGATTGAATAAATTTTAAATCACTTCATCCCAACCCCTTCCATGATTCTCCCTCCTGATCCTGATCCACACTGATTAATGATCAGTGTGCTCAGGAATGGCCAGGAAATGCTGGCAGGCACCACCAGCTCCATGGAGAGAACAGCTCCAGAGGAAACCATGGAAAACAGACAACAGCCTCATCAGGACAGGGGCAGCCAGGAGGATTTTAGGCTGTAGGGCCCTAAACCATCAGGGACAGATTTTCCAAGCCTAATTTCTCTCCCTTAATTCATGAAATTCCCAGTTGCTGTCAGAGTGGCAAACTGCTCCAGACAAGGAGTGCTGTTTGCAGAGATTTTTACCTCAACTGCAGACCTGGTCATGTGCAAATCAGGTTTGAACAGTTAACTCAAAAGCACAAAGCTAATTGATAAAAAACCAAAATGAATTTCAGATGTAAAATCTGTGCAGCCACTGTCACAATCTAAAATAATATTTGACAACCAGATCCTTCGCAAGACATTTCCTACCAGGAAAAATCTCAACCTAAAGGCACTGGAGGGGTTTTTAAGGAGATATAAAGTTCCCAGTGGCATTAAAAACATGATTTACCTGCAGGAGAGAGAGAAATGCCCCAAACGTGTGCACACAATAGCAGAGAAGTGGAGCTGCTGACTGCTCCCTACCCACAAATGATTCCAGGGAGGAGAGCTCCCAGCTGCCTCATTGCCAGCATCCCACACCCAACCCACCCAGAAACCAGGATATTGCAAATGAGACCCCTCACCTGGGGAAACCCATAGGAGAGAAAAGGCAGGACTGCTCCAGGGAGAAGGGATTTGAGGGGTTTTTGGGTCATTTACTCTCCAAAGCTGCATTAAATGCTGGTATTTTACACAGCACAGCATCCACGAGCCACAGAACAGCACAGAAAAAGTCCAGGCAGGAATATCAATCAGCACTTGGACCAAAAGACAATGATTTGGAAGATGGATGCCCATAAAAGAAGAGTAAAGTACAGGATTCAGATGATTTAAGACTGGCTGAGTGTGCTTTTAGTGATCTTTTCATGAATGGTGCCTCAAAAAAAAAAAAGATGTCCTTATTTTAAAACAATAAAAACCCAAAGTTTGCTTTTCTGGGAGGAGGAATCTCATTTCCTGAAGGAAGCTTTCCATAAAAAACATACCAGAGACTTAAAAATGATTCAGTGATTTCATAAATTGCAGGAATTGGGGTGATTTATACAGACAGAGAGATCCTGGCTGCAGCTTGGGACACAAAAAGGGCTGCAAAGAGAATTCAGAGAGCCACAGGGGAGAAAAGGGGAAATCAAGGATCAACATTCCAATCTTAGCAAGGAAAAGCTCAGGAAGAAGGCAAAAATCAGGAAAATTCAAGTCAGCTTTAGCAGGCAACAGGTGCAGCACGGATCAGAGACACAGGGAGAGAGCTGGGGGAGGGCAATTAAAATTAAAAAGAGCAACACAAGCAGCTCTGAAATAAATCTTTCTGTGGTTTTTAAAGGAAATAAAAACTAGGAAATGCAAAGGAAAAAAAAGAATTGATCTTGTACAAACACAGATGTGGTGTCTGAAATGATTCAACACTCCCAAATTTTTGGAGGATCTGCTGCACAAAATAAGGAGAGAAAGGGTTGGAGTTTCCTAAAAACCAGGATTAATAATAAACTAAGAAAATCCCAGGAAAACCACGTTCCTGGGGAAGTAATCCTCTCATTCTGAAAGGTCAGAAGTCAAGGAACAAAAGACAAAACAACTCCCACAGAACATGTAACTGTAAAGAAATCAAATTAAGAACAAATTGAGGAGGAAGAGATCAAAACCAGACATGAAATATTCCATCCTCATCCCACATCCAGAACCAGCTCCTAAAAATCAAACTCCACGGCAGGAGTTTCATTTGCACACCCCGAGTTTTTGCTGCTTCCTATTCTCCAGGAATCCCAGATTTCCTTGGAAAACTCTAAGGTAAATCAGTATTTTCATGGACTTGGCAGAGTTAGGCTGGAGTGGCCCCAGAAATTCCTGCTGGTTTTGGTGCATTTGGAAAGATTTGTCAAAGTCCAGCACAGAATCCAACAGCCACATGTATAATATACAAAAATAATTCTATGAAATACAGAATCCAAGCAGATTTGGGTCACTGCTCCTTCACTTTCCAATTCCCTCTAATTTTTAAACCCAAAGAAAAGCACCAGGATGGGGAATTCATCTTAAAGTGATGGACAGAGTCCTTTTAAATTGGCAGGAACAGGATGGATCCTGCAAGAAACAAAGGCTCCTGCCTGCTCAGAGAGGAGAAGGGGCTGATTTTTTGGGGCTTTGGCTCCCAAAATTCATTTTTTTCTCAGCAGGGTCATACATTTGGAGTCTTTTTGATTAAACCAAGAGCACATGACAGCAAAATCTGCTGCTCTAAACACGGAGGGAGCAGAGGAAAAGCTGAAGCACCTCTGGAATTCCTCCTTGAGCCTTCAGGCTTTGATTCTCCAAAGCTGATGCAGGGCTTGCCCTGCCCATATTGAAATCATTGGAAAGCAGGAATTGTTTACTCCTTTGACAGTGGGGGATGATCTCCACAGCTGAGAGGCACTTCCCCCTGCTCAGGTTGGGATGTTTAGGTTTGGGATGCAGCAGGGGAGGGATGCCAGAGCCTTGGAGGTTCCTCCAATGTCACACGCCTGGAAAATCCATCCTGGCACCAAAAAATCCCTTTCCAGGACATGGCTCTGATCCACAACGTCCAAAAAGAGACAGGAGGAGCTGCTGGGAACTTGGGGAGAGGGAGGAGGGAAGGCAAACTCAGCTACCAAGTCATTACTCTGTTCATTAATATTTATTTAGGGTATTTGTCTGAATATCTCATCTTTAACAAGTCACAGATTCAGAGGAGACATAAAAATTTAAGTTACTTTAAATGCTTTTGTTCTTTGAATTAAAAGAACCCTACCAGAAGTTTTAAAAATGAAAGATTAATGTTAATTGGGATCTAGAGTCTCCAAATTCCACCAAGGGATCCTGTTCCAGGGCAGGAGAGCTCCTTCACTCAGTCTCACCTCAGCACCTCTCTGGAAGAGCAGCCAGGCTATTTTTACCTATTTTACAGCAAGCAGAACCTGGTTTATTCTGATTTATGGAAGGAGCCATCAGCATTCAAATATTGCCATCTAGTGGGGTGTCAAATTCCCAGTGTGGCAGGAAAAGATGGATTTTTATCTGCTCCTGGGTTTGCTCCATCCCAACTCCCCACAGGACACAGCGAGTGCTCTGAAAGATTATGGAATGGCAGGAGCAGGGGGAGCTGGGGTGAATCAATTAATTAATCCCTGCAGAATTAATTAATCCCTGCAGAATTAACTAATCCCTGCAGGAACAGAATATTTGTGATATTCCTGGAATTCCACGTGTTACAGAATTCCCAGAGGGATCCTTCAGTCCCTTTCCTGATGGTGACAGAACATCCACAGCTGTTTAATAACCTGAGTCCAATTATTATAAATTAATCAATCAACCCCTACAAGAAAATAAATCTGGACCAAACAGGGTTTATAATCTGAAAAGAGAAAACTCTTCCTGCTCTCTACTCCAGCCTTGCTCCAGGTCCCAAGTTACACCAGAGTGATGACACTGGAAAAATGGCATTTGCTTCTAGTTCCTTCCATCTTTTAAAAAAAAATCCTACATTTATTCCTATTTTGTTCCCCATTTTTAAAAGAGACGACAACAGTTGCAGCAGAAACCTTCCTAAAAAGCCCATCTTCAAACTTGCCCTTTTCCTCTTTACACAGCCCTGGAAGAGCCCTCAAAGCCTGCAAAAGCTGCTTTTCTGTGCCCAGCCTCAGGACTGTGCTCGTGCCTCTGCAGTGCTGCACACTTCAGCACGTACTCCCACCGAGCCTGGCCAAAAGGGAGAAGCACTGAGGGATGGAAGGAGTGTGGAAACAGATGGTCCAAGTGACCTCATACATTCATTTTCTGGTTTCTGGAGAGCCCAGCACTCGCCAGTGCCTGACAGCACATCACACACGGTGGAGTTACACACAGCAGTGGGGACCGACAGCCCCGCCACGGCTTTGCCAAGAATGGAAAATTGAATTCCTCGCTTGTCTAACACAAGGACAACAAGAGACGTGTGAGGAGGAGAGAGAAAACACACAATTTATTTTCTTTCCCCACAATTGCTGCCTTCTTTTTTTTCAGTTTATTAACAGGGCCTGGCCAGGAAAATAATTGAAATCAAGAGAAGTGCCCAGGAAAGAAGCAAACTGCAGGCAGCAGCGAGTTCCAGCTGAAAGCAAGGCCAGCACTGATGCCATGGATGAGAACTGTGGTGCTGAGATAAACTCAATGGGTTCTCCCATTATCTTCTTGCCTGGCCTCAAACGAGGTTATCAGTGCCCTGCATGTGGCAGTATTTAATTGATTCACAAAGCAGCAGCTCCACGGAGCTGGAGCCAGGCTCGTGCAGCTCTGAGGGACACAGCGTGGGAGAGCAGCAGCAGCACGAGGCCAGCAGAAATTAAAGCTCTTCAGACAGGAGAAAAGCCCAACAGAAAGGATTTCTTTCACTTCTTGCTTTTTAAAGATGTGCTGAACTCTCAGACTTTGCTCCTGAGGAGGAGAGAGCTCCACAGCTCTGCAGCCTCTCCCTGGTTTTGTCCCCAGCAGGTGACATCACTCGTGGCCCTCCCAACAAAGGCAGCCCAGCTCCCAGGGGGAGCAGAGCCCCTGGCAAGGCTCAGAGCCCAGGCTGTGACAGCACAAGGCTCAGCAGGACCTGCCCAAGTCCCCCAATCTGCCACAGGCACACGCTGCACAACCGGGCAACGCCAACCCTCGCACCTCAAAGGAAACCTGTCCTCGCCCGGAGCCACGCGGAGGAGCAGGAGTGTCCCACAGGGGATCTGAGCAACCTGGAGCAGTGCAGCGTCCTGCCCAGGCAGCAAAGGACAGATTCCAGTCCCTTCCAAAGCAAACAGTTCCAGGGTGCTGTGATAACACCACAGGAACAGCCTGCAGTCACTCTTTATTTCCCAAGAACTACAGCCTGCGCCGTTTAACACCGGGAGAAGAAAATGTTGGCAAAAAGTATTTCCAGGGACCACAGGATTAGCTCATCCAGCAGACACAAACCACAGGACTCCTGTTCAGGCTACCAGGGCTGGGAAGAGGAGTTCTTATCCTATAGCCTGAGGAACCCTGAGTAGCTCAGGGATGCTCAGGAAATTGCTGGGTTGAGCTCTGCCACTGCCACAAAGCTCCAGAGCACCGTGGCTGATTCCTGAGGGAGCTGGGGAGGGACTGAACCAACAATCAGCAATATCCCAATCACAGAAATCACCACTTTCTGCTGCTGCTGAAATGTTGAAGACACGGGACAAAATGCCAATTTGGATCATTTTTCCTCGGGCTCTCCAGCAGTCTCCAGATGGAATCCAAGGTTTGGATGCACCTCTACAACTGCTGATGTTCAGGACTGTGGCATGTCGGTGTGACACTTTTAAACCATGGGATGTTATTCAATACCCTGACAGCCAGGGAATTGTGGGATATTCAGAAATGAGACATGAGCAGCTCAAAATTATAAACAGGAAATGAAAGGAAGACAAAGAAAATATGCCCAAAAAAAAGCATACAACTATTAGGAAGGAAAGAAGAAATAAAGGAAAAAATTGGTGGAGTTAATAAAAATGCAGTAATAAAAAAGGCTTTTAGAAGTGGGAAAGTGAAAGAATAGAAAATATGGATGACATTCTGCATTTGTAGTGCATGTCCTCAGTAACTGCAATGTTTGTTTAGAGCACCTGAAGGAGACAGAAGCTGGAAAGAGATGATTTCCAGGGCTCTGGAGGGACAGGACACAAGGGATGGCCTCCCACTGCCAGGGACAGGGTTAGGTGGGATTTTGGAATGGAATCATTCCCTGGGAGGGGTGAAGAGGCCTTGGAATGGATTCCCAGAGCAGCTGTGGCTGCCCCTGCATCCCTGGCAGTGCCCAAGGCCAGGCTGGACCAGGCTTGGAGCAGCCTGGGACAGTGGAAAGTGTCCCTGCCCATGGCAGCGGGTGGCACTGGATCTTTAAAATATAAATATAAATACAAATAATTGGTGCACACAGCCCAAACCACTCCAGGATTTCACGATAAACATCTTAAAAAACAGCACCAGCCTGGAGAGTCCCACAAAACATCCTCTGGTGAGAAACATCTGAGCTCAGCTCATCCATGAGAACTTCCTGCCCTTCCTCCAGTATTTGCAAGCAGGATAATCCCCAAGAAGGACAGAAATGTGATCTATTTGCTGTTTATCCTGCTGTTATTAAGCTCAGACTCCCCATGAAAAGCTGGAGCAGCAGTGCTGAGCTCCTCACACGTTTTCCACGCCACCAGTGGCAGCTCCAAGCAGCCCAACCTGCCTGGGCTGTGGGCAGCAATATTTCTATTTCTCTTTCTCTCTCCATACATAAACTCATCCCACTGCCATCAATTCCACAGCCAAATGTGGTTCCTATTAAGCAGCCGTGTGTGGGCTGCAGCTCCAGAGCTGGTGTGTGGATTTTTGGGAAGCAGAGCCAGTGTTTAATTCCATTTGGCCTCTGCTGAGGACACAAGTCCTTTCAGAGTGTATTAACATCTCTTTCAACTCCTGCAGTAGGAGAAGTGCTCCCATCCCTACTGCAAGAAATGTTTTATATAACAGGAGCATCAAGCTTTGATGAGGGATTTCTTTCTGTGCTGTGTTTTTGTGTCTTAAAAAGTGAAGTTATTTGGCATTTGAAGCAGAAAATGCATCGTTCAGAGTTAAAAATCAGATTTTATCATTAGGTATTCTCAGCTAACACTTTGTTTTATGGTATTTAAATGACAGGGATGCATTCTGGATGAAATTAAAGGGAAATTGGAAAATTCACTCTTTGAGAGTCTTGGAAGCAGATGGGAAAATTCACCCAAAATTTTCAGCAGTCTCCTACCCTCTGTGAGCACTGGAGGGTTTGGGTGGGGGATTTAAGGTTTTGAGTTGGGTTTTTTCTCAGCAACAATCCTGTCCCTAACAAGAGAGTTATTTCCATGTGCATAAATCATTCCCTGAGCAACAGATGCTGTCTGGAGCCCAAATAAGAATTTTGGGGTCCAATAACACAAGGGCACAGGTTCCCCTTAATGCAATTCATGAGTTTGGATCTCCTTCCTCCACCCAACCAGAAATTCTGCATTAAATGTGCAGGTTCTGATCTTCCATCCTTATGGAATCATTAACCAGAACTGACAAATAAGTGGGAAAATGATTGGTGAGAGTCTGCAAAAACCCATGTGCAGAGCAAGGGGCTTGCACAGAAATAATATACAAAGTTACACACAATAATATATAAAATATGTGTATATATACATATATGTTATAAATAACTAATCTTATTTTGTTTTCCTTTAGTTACTTTATTATTTTGAAGAATAAGAACTGATAAATTTTCTTTTCTGAGCTTCAGAAATCCCCTTTCCATTTTTTCCAGCATGCCATGGAAAATCATCTTTTCTATTACACCGTTTCTTATAACTGCAAAATTCTGAATTTGGGAATCTGTTTTTTCCAACTTGCTCGTGGAAATTACTGTGAAATCTCCAAAGAGCTAAACCTGTATTTTCTGTTAGGCAAAGAAAATTACAACTGAGGATGTTCTTGGATTGTATTTCACCAGCAGAAGTCTCCATTTTTAGCAGGGCTGAGGTAATGAGCTATTTAATGACATAGATTGTGTTTAAATCATTCTGGTTTCTTGCCCAAAAGCTCTCCTCAGTACCACTGCCACCCCACAAGCAAATTCCTACCACAAGTGAAAATTTAGACTTCCAAAGATAAACTTTCCTCTCCTCTTGTGGTAAACCCTGTGCAGAGCATCAAGAATTTTTAATAAACACACATCTCTTCATTTTCTATACTTTCTGCATATTACACAAAATACTTTCTCTATTAAATACAGATTTGCTTGGTGTTTTTCTTATAGCAAAAAAAAAAAAAAAAAAAAAAAAAAAAAGATGGAATATCTTTCCACTGACAAACTGCAAGAAACTTGAAACGAAAGGAAAAATAAAATCCTTTCTATTTCCTTGGGCTCCTCTGGCTGTGATTGGCACAGGCCAGGCTGATGACATTGGATTTTTCATTTCTGGTTGAATTAAGTCATCAAAGCATCATCTGCTCAGAGCAGAAGCAAATCCCACTGTGGGGACCAGCACTGAGGGGGTTCCCATGCCAGGGACACGGGTTTGGGGTGATTTTCTGGGAGAACACTTCAGGGATGAAAAGCAGATGTGTGTGGACAGCGAAAGGGGATTTGGGATGGCAGGGATGGAATCATGGCACACACGGACTGAGCGTGGGCACAGTCCCATCCTCGGGAGCTGAGTGCTCCACATTCCTCTCCAGGCTGCTGAATCCAGCTCCACTCCCCCTTCATTACTCGCAGTGATGACACGTGAGGTTATTGAGTGAAATCATCATTCCTGGGCCACTGCTCTCACTGCTACAGTTGCTGCTCCATCAAGTTTTCCTGTGTTTTCTTTGCTGGTTGCCACAGGATTCCTTGTCCTCACTGGTAGCAAATCAACATTTCGCTGCCCAAACCAGACTTCTCTAGCCAGATCCACAGAGGGTCTATTTTTTCCAGAAATCCCTAGTTTTTTATGGCCTGGCTCCCAAAAGAAAACAACTCAGCAGCCAACAGTAAGAAGGAATGAAGTTGTTTCAGATACCTGGATCCCAAACCATGCTCATATCACCAAAGTTAGACACTGATTGCTGCTTATGATCCCCTGTTCTCACATCTGTGCCATTCCAGACCTTCTCCAGCTGCAGGGATCACTTCCATAATCCAGTATTTTCATGGTCAGAATGCCTCACAGAAATGACATAATCCCCAGCTTGAGCACTTGGTCACATGGACACATTCCTTCCCCATGCTCACATTGGCAAACATCTCATCTTCCTCCACAACCAGTTACAAACTGACCCATGTGATTTGTGCTCTCAGATTTGAGGGATGGGAAAAGAACTGCCTGGGAATTGCTTTAACACTGGAGCGAGATCCATTTCTTAGTGTTTCTAAAAGCTTTTAACAAAAATCTATGTTTTAATAGCAACATCATTGACACTGATGAGATCAGCAGACAAGAAGGCTTTGGGGATCAGCATTATTTTGAATTACTATCTCTCTTAAAAATACATATTTAATGTGTTTGAAAAAAGAAGCCCAAAGTCTTTTGCTTCAGGTAAATAATGAAGCAAAAATTGCCCTAATTCAGCGACCTGAGAGGGGGAGATTTGGTTTTCAATATCCCCAAAAATAGCCTGAAAACCACTGGAAACAGCAGCAGATAAGAGGAACATGTTTCCTGCCATCACCAAACACCATTCACATTCCCTTCCCTGTGACAATCCCACAGCCACTTCTCCAAACACCACCCCAAATAATCCCTGACTTCTTCCTAAGCCTTACCTGGAGTTTCAAATTGCCAATTCCATACAAAAGTCATCAGTAGGACAAATTATTCCCACTCCAGATCCCCTGGTGACTACACAAAACGTGACTATAAAGAATCTGGTAACAAGACCTGGTTTATTAACATCCAGTTCAAGGATCACTCCTGTGCCTGCCCAGACACCCCAACAATCCCAGCCTGTCCCTGGGAATGGTGCCCAAACGCTCCTGGAGCTCCGGCAGCCTCAGGGCCGTGCCCATTCCCTGATCCCAGTGCTCAGCCACCACCTGGCAGAAGAAACTTCTCCCAAAATCCTGGTTATGCTAGCTTCTTGGAAATAAAGCAGAGGGAACAGACTTGGCTGTCCTCAATGTATTCACTAGCAGTCACCACAGCAGAACACGATGCTCACGTCCAGATTCCTCTTTTCATTTCAAACCAGTGGCTGTGCCTTTGTTCTATACAAAACCACATTTGATTCCTTTTAAATTAACAAATATCGTGCCTTTACCACAAATAATATCAGTTCACAGCTCCATAACAGCCTAAATAATCCAAAGACTGGTGCACATGGAGCAGACAGAAATCCAACAGCGTCCTGCCATTCCTGCTGTGATCCCAGATTTTATGATCCTGAGATTGCCAACTTTTCCCATCACAACCTCAGCAAGTCTTTAAAAAAAGAGACATAAATGGGAAGTCAAAAACTATGGTTCAAGACCATGCTGGTTTGAGCACTTGAACAGTATTGAAATTTGTGTTACTATTATTTCTGCAATATTTACTACACTCGCAGCTGATGGTTGCACAGATGTCAGAAATCAGAATAAAAGACTGAGGAGTTTTCTGGTGAATACCTGCTGCTGTGTTCGAGGGGTCCCAGGACAAGGGAAGAGATGAGAATCAGGACTCCATTTTTCAGAAGGTTGATTTATTATATTAAAATATATATTATATTAAAAAAATTATATTAAAACTACACTGAAAGAATAGAAAGAAAGGATTCATCAGAAGGCTGGACAGGAATAGAAAGGAATAAATAACAAAGGCTCGAGACTCTCAGAGAGCCTGACCCAGCTGCATCTTTGATTGGTCATTAATCAGAAACAACCAGCATGGACCAATCAAAGATGCACCTGTTGCATTCCACAGCAGCAGATAATCATTGTTTTTCTTTTCCTCTGAGGCTTCTCAGCTTCTCAGGAGAAAAAATCCTGGCAAAGGGATTTTTCAGAAAATATCATGGCGACATTTACCCACCAACTGAAGTAAACCAGCCCTTTAGGATTTCTTCCTCAAAACCCTAAACCTTCTTCATAAACAAAAGCCACCAGAACATCTCACCACACATCAAACACACTCTTAAAATCTCATTTAACACATCCCCTTCTGCCTTATCCACACGCCCGACTCCCACGTTTCACTCACAGCGAATCCCGTAGATCATGAGAGGATCCAGCTGCTTCTTGCCGTGCTTGCCCTGGCCCGAGAGGTTGGAGATGGCCTGGATCTCCCTGTGGAAGAGGTAATCCAGCAGGGTCAGGGCCATCTTCTCGGCCGTGCGGCAGTTGGTGCTGATGTGCAGCATGTCGGCGGGCGTGATGGGGCAGCGCACCCGCATCTCGGGGTTGTTCTCGTCGCCCAGCCACGTCCCGTTGGGGTAATCCTCTGAAACACACATGGGGCAAAGCTGAGCAAGGAGGCAGCCTCAGGACACAGCCAAGGTTTCTCAGGTTTGCATCATCTCCCCACTTTGCCTCCTGGCTGTCTGAGCGCAGCGGGATCGCGCCGGCGGCCACTGAAAGAAACCCAAATTCACCCAGCAGTGGCCACAAATTATTGTTGGGCACATTCTGACCTACACAGCAACTGGTGCAGCCAGCCCAGGTGTCCAGCTCGCTCTCAGAGATCTCTTTTATGGAAAAACCACTGCAGGCCCAGTGCTCTCATCCCCTAAAAATGAAGGTTACTGCAACTCTGGGATATTCTCAAAGCACAGCAAATTTCAAGCAGTCAACAGCTTTGAACCTTGTTTTTCCCCAACCCCAAACCCATGAGATCAAAGCAAGGCTAAGCAAGATTATAGATTCAGGAAATTATAATCAATAGCGAACGCTAACCTGTTTAATCTTTTAAAAGGAGTACATCAAGGAATTACAATAATTTAGGATGTAACCAGAGATCCCAAACATAATTTGGGGTTTTCCTCATACTTACTGGCTATATTATTTTCTAAATAATAGTTTCCCAAGGAACAGGCCCAGCAGAAAGATAATTATTCAATCACTAATCATCTTCCCTCTTATTCAAATATAAGACCATCAGTACCACAGCTATACCTACCTACACACACTCTATACATCAAGAAGCTTTTTTATTTCTTTCCCAGTTTGTCAGGGGGGAAAAAAGGAAAATTAGGGATTTAACTAAATAAATAAATTAAATTCAGAGGAATATTAGGCTCTCACTTCAATTAACCTGTGCAGACAATGCCAAAAGTTGATGGATTCAAGACTAACCAGAAACTGGAACAGAGCTCAGGACCGACCCCACCTCAAGTGGAGGATGGAACACACAGCCAAGGATGAGACTCCCATTCCAGACATAAACCAAACCTCCAGAATTCCTCACACTGCTAATAGGAGCTGGGTAGGAAACAGTCCAGCAATATTTCAGTGGCCACTGACATGGACCATTTGGGGTTGATTTCCATGTTTGCTCAACTGTGGAGTAAAACAAGGTTTGCTGACTGAGGGGTCACTCAGCCCTTCCACAGAGAGCTTTACAGTAATTTATTGTGAACAACGTTCAGTTCCAATTCCATTAATGACTTTTCTTTCATGAAGCGATCTTAGAGCAGAGTTTTGTGATACAGACAAAGTCCCCAGTTCCTGGTTTCCATAACCCTTCCAGTCCCCAAAGGAGGTGACAGAGCTCAGGTCAGACAGCATTTCTTTTTCACACCGAGCAGCACCCACAGCAAGCAGCATCTGGAATTCCAAATCCTGCCCTGGGGTTTATCAGACTACAAGCCAGAAGAACTCAATAAAATAGAACATAAAAGCAACTCCAAACACTCCAAGCTGCTCTTCCAGCACGACCTTTGGGTTGAGTCACCCCACATGTCAGGGCTGAGTTCGCAGCGCTGAGTAACGACAGGATGAGGCAAACGTTGGGTTGTGCAATCCTGATTTATCACTGCGAGCAGCAGATTATCAGCACGAGCACAGCCACACAACCAGGGAATGGCTGGGGCTGGAAGGGACCTTAAAATTCATCTCCTCCACCCCCGCCATGGCAGGGACACTTTCCACTGTCCCAGGGTGCTCCAAGCCCTGTCCAGCCTGGCCTTGGGCACTGTCAGGGATGCAGGGGCAGCCCTGGCTCTCTGGGCACCCTGTGTCTCCCCACCCTTACAGGGAAGAATTTCTTCCTTATATTCAGTAACTTGCAAGGAAAACTATTTATTGTTGATGTACGTAGCAACTCATCCCTCATATTTTTTTCCTGCTGAAATCAAAACTTCAGGCCCTGTCCTGAATATATTTTTATACGCTTGCAAATTGTTTGTATTTTTTTTTTTGCCTTAATTTGATCCTTTCTTTTTTATTCTCCTCCAGGATAGGTCACACTGGCTGCTTTCTGCTCCCAGTACCAGGTGCCATCTGAAAAATAAAGTGGTTTGGATGAGTTGTGCCTTGTTTTGCATGCCACTGTGTCTGGCCTCACCACAAGTCTGGTTACCATTATCAGGGAAAACAACAGGCTGCTCCTCAAGATAAATGGACTGGGTTAGAGAAATTTGGGCAGATCTGGCGAAGCAAAAACATCTCCGGATCAATGTGTACGTTTTTCAAAGAAATTCTAGGAAGCCTGAATAAATTATCCTCCAGCCTATCACAGCCTTACTGCCTTACAGCTCACAGGATTGCTGTTGGATGTAGGATTTTTTATTCCTTATGGAACACCTTTTGCCTGCAGACTTTTTTAACAAATGTTGTTAACCTACATGAACCAAAGATTTCGTTCAATTTGCAAAATCCTCTCTTTTTTCTGCTGGCACAGAGTCCAGAACATACTGTTTTTACCACATGCAACTGTTCTTTTATTGCTCCCAGCCTGGAAAAAAAGACATTATCTTGTTATTCTGACCTATGACCACAATCCCCCCACTAAATTATCTCTTGCATTTTCCTCCTCCTTTCAAACAGAAAGGGAATTTATTTTATAACCATTTTGCATTAAGCATGACTGAAGTTAACCATGAATCCACTGCAGCTCCGTGAGGGCACAAAAGCTGAATTATTCCTTATTTTAGATCAGAATCATTCCTGCCAGGCTGCCAACACATCTGGCACTTTGCAGGGAACAAACACACGACTGGCACCCAAAAATCTGGTGGAAAGAGGAAATCCAGGGCCAGTTCTGAGTGAGGCACAAACGCCCTGAGCTCTGGTGTGGGGCGGGGGAGAATGGATAAAGAAGGAGAAAACAGATTGGGAATTGGATGGAAATTCCATCCGTGCAATTAAATACATAAACACTATTGACTAAATTTGGATCATTGTAGTCTCCCAGCACTGAAATATCCTTCAATGCATGTGGAATGGTTCTGTAGGTGCATTACCAGGCTTTAGAGGTGATATCTGGGTGGAATCTAGGTGTGGGTTATTTAGGGCATGCACTGGAAAAGCCAGACTCCACCCCCCCAGCACTGCACAGCCATACCCTGCTGCTGCTGCTCCTTAAAGACTTCCAAAAACTCAGCTGGGGAGGAAGAGAACACCCAAAGAACAGCCTTCCCTTCAGCTCAGGGAAGCACAACTGCACACACTCACCGGCAGCCCAGCTCATACACACCTTCTCATTTTTCATTCTTTAATTAACTGAGGAAGAACTTCATTGCCTGGAGGGTGGCAGAGCCCTGGCACAGCTGCCCAGGGACAATGTGGGGTGTCCCTCTCTGGAGACATCTCAAACCCACCTGGATGTGTCCCTGCCTGGGAGTGGATGATCTCCAGAGTTCCCTTCCATCCCCAGGCATTCCCTGATTCTGTGAATTCTCCTGAGGACCCTGCTGCCCTTTCAGGGGAAAGGAGCTTCCTTGCCTTTTTTACACCAAGTATCAGATCACCACTGATCATTTCTCCTCCCAGAGCAGAAAGCCCTGCCAACTGTATCAGAGTCCCTCTCTGCACTCACAGCCCCTTTCCCCCCCACACCAATTTCTAATTTCTCTCCGTTGTTCTTTTTTCAGCATCACAAAATTTGCTTTTCTCTCCATTCTCCTGAAGCCAGTTTGCTTTCCAATGCTGGTTTTGACTCTTTTTTGCTGCATTTCTTTTATCTCCCAGCACAGCTGACCACCCATCCCTGTTTGGGACGTGCTGAGGGCTGCCACGCAAACGAGGAATTCTCTGGGAACAGGAAGAGCCAGTGTGGGGTCAGCAGCAAAAAAAGCCCTGTCAAGAGAACAAAAACCAGACAGGGGCTGCTCTGGACGTGCTCTCCCACCAGGGAAGTGACAGACACTGAGCTGTTCCATTTTTCCACTGGGTTAGGCTCCCCTGGTCTGACATGAGCCTAAAAGCAAAGCCAGGCTCTGCTGTAGCCCCAGGAGCTGTCAGTCATTCCTTTAAAACTAGGGAAAACAAAAGGGAACACCTGCCCACAGAAACACTGGAATTAACATGTTCCATCACTCCAAGAAGTTGTGTTTATTTTACTCTCAAGGCTGGGTGCAAAGTTGGCAGTGGCAGCAAAAGACTGGTAGGTGCAGAGAGGCAGAAAGATGAATTAATCTTTAAAAAATTAAAATAAACCCCGAAAAAACAAATCCTAACTTACAAAAATAAACCTCCATTTCTAGAGAAATTAAATAATGTTTTGGCTGATGTATAGAAGATTCAACGTCAGCATCGTGTGGAGGGTTGGAACGAGATGAGCTTCAAGGTCCCTTCCAAGCCAAACCATTCCATGATTCTGTGATCTTTAATGAGCTCCTGTCAATTAGCAGAAGTTCACAGGGGCAGTGATTAATTGGCAGAGACTGCAGAGCACTGACTTTATTAATTAAAATCATTAAGTCCGTGGAAGGGAGGGACGAGGCTGTAAATTCACCTCCAGATGCAGCAGTGGGATTGAAAGCTGTGCTAAAGAAAGGTTAAAGAGCTCTAAAGTCACATTCAGCAAAACCTCCTCCAGCCCAAAATGCAGCTCAGACACCGGGAGTTCTGCCTGAGGAGCAACACACACGGCCTGGGCACAGAGTGGAGCTTTTCACTGGACTGTTCTTGTGGGGTGGGGAAAGAAAGGTTTCCTTTCTTGTGAATATCAAAGAAAAATCCCAGAATCATGGAATGGTTTGGGTGGGAAGGGACATTGGAGATTATCCAGTTCCACCCTTGACACCTTCCACCATCCCAGGGTGCTCAAAGCCCCATCCAACCTGGCCTGGGACATTTCCAGGGATCCAGAGACAGCCACAGTAAATCACATTTACTGATTTTTTGTGAGTCTTCTCTGGGCAATCCATTCCAGGGCCTCCCCAGCCTCACAGGGAGGAACTCCTTCCCAGTATCCCACCTGCCCCTGCTCTATTTCAGTTCAAACCCAGAAGAATCTCATGTTCCAGGTGAATATTCCAGAGCACACAAAGCTGTGGCTGAAGGAGACCCAGTCCCAGCTCACTCCCTGTGGATCCAGGACCGGGAGGTATTTTGGGAACAGATCCTGCACTCACAGGTTCTTCAGCCTCAGCACATCATCAGTGAGGCATCACTTGTTTGTTAAGAATAAGCCTCAGTTTGGTGAGATCCAAGAGAGATTCCCTTATTTTATGACTCATGGAAGGAAGTGATCAGATAAAAAGTTCAGATAAAAAAAGATCCAAAAAAATTCAGAGAATTAAAACCCATGGACTCAAAGGGCATTTTAAAACCTTGGAAAATGTGTTTCACATCAGAAAATCAGATTTCTAATGTGGATTTTGCCCTTTGTTCCTTGTTGAATATATCTTTGTTAGATTTGGGTGGAGGTGGGCCAGAGTTAACTCCAAATACCCCTGTGGCAGACACCTGCAAGAAACTTGTTCATCTGCTGGCTCCCAAAAAAAACACCCAAAGCAATTCAATTTTTACAATTTTCTTTGGCTTTCACAAGTCCTCATCAGTGTCTCCACATCAGCACCACATCATTGTGTTTTAGGGTACAAAAGGTTCACTCCTGCTCTGCTCCAGCTCCTCGCACTGTCTGTGCCTGTCCTGAGGAGCTTGGCAGGAAACAGCTCCAAGTGCTCATCCCACGGGTGAGAGCTGAGCCTGCCTGAGCTGGAAAATCCTGTGCACAGATAAGTCTGGGACACAGAGCTGCTTGGATTCCCACTTGGAAAGCAAATCCTGAGTGCTGTTTAATGCTGCCATTATCAAATGACTGCTTCAGATGCCAAGTTGAGGAGACAAGACGTGACTGAGGAGTTTTCTCTGGAAAAAACATCAGTCATCCCTTAATTAACAGCCAGTGTCCCCTTATCTGCTCCAAAAACACATGGTCACATTTCCAGCTTGGGGCTCTCTGCATGAGAAACTGGAGGGACAGGACACAGGGAATGGTTTCACTCCAGGGTTAGGTGGGATATTGGGAAGGAATTCCTTCCTTGGAAGGTTGGGAGGCCCTGGAATGGATTTCCCAGAGAAGCTGAGGCTGCCCCATCCCTGGAAGTGCCCAAGGCCAGGCTGGACAGGGCTTGGAGCAGCCTGGGATAGTGGAAGGTGTCAGGGCTGGAACTGGATGGGCTGTAAGGTCCTTTCCAACCCGTATAATTCCATGATCCCATGTCTTCAGAGCTATGATGGCCCAAAGAATTGATCCACAAATGAATTCTGTGCAGGGAGGACACTAAGGACCAGCTGCAGCATTCAGAATCTCTGGAAAGCACAGGAAAAGAGTCTCAAAAGACCTGAACAGACCAAACTTCTCCTTCTCTTACCACCCTGAAGGTGCAGTGTGTGAAAATTAAATAGGAAAATAACATTGGGCCATCACGTCCATCCCATGCAACAATTATAAAATAAACCATTACAAAATAAACCACTATAAAATAAACCACTACAAAAGAAATGTCCTCATGTTTAGTGTATAGCACTTAATGGCTCTCCTGCTCCAAAAGTGTATCAGTGAAACTAAAAAAGCTCTTCCTGTGCTCTTTGTTCTGCACAAGACACTGAACTGTACAAGGCTCATTGTTTTTAAGCCTAATTAGAATGTTCACAATTAAATAAATGCACTGCTGTGTTTGAAGTGAGAAGATGCTGCACTCCAAAACTCCCAATAAGAACACAAGCATGCCAAAATTAACTGGATTTTAAAAAACACATGGATTGAAGTCACAGTGTTCAGTCAGCAAAAAAACAGCCTTATTCTACACCATTACTGGAACTGGGCTCCAAGCTTCTGAAGCATTATTTTTCAGGGATAGAAAGGCAATAACACTTATTTTTAAATGATCACATTTACATGAAAGCCAGCAGAGAGCAAAGAGTGCCTGTATAGAAATCCATTCCCTACATCCTGGAAATATCCACAGCTCAATGTCAGACAAACCCAACTCTAAGCCCAGCTCAGTTGTGCTTTCCAGAGCCAGGATGACGGAGTGGAGCTGTCCTAAACTCCTGGTGTTTGGTCTCAGTCCTGGGCTGGGATCTCCATCCAGGTTTTACCTCTGCACACCTCAGAGTCACCTGGAATTCTGTCCCAGCTGATGAAAGCCAAGGGCTGCTGTGACTTTCCTCTCCCTGCACACCAGCCCTGTTATTCTCCATCTCTTCCTTTATTAAGAATTGAATTTGTGCCACCCTGCAGGTGAAGTCACTTAGCAATTCCCTCCCGTGCAAGGGCAAGGGCAGGTGGAGGGGAGTCACTGATCTGATCCTCAAAGCATTCATCAGTCTCAGAGATTTTGAATGGATGAGTGTTCCAGAGGTCTGAGGGAAATCAGATCTGCAGACATTAATGGATTATGTGTTTCTTCAGAATTTACATGCACATCAATGGGTCAAACATCATGTTTGTCTGTGCAAATCTGTGCCAGACCAAGGCAGAAAAGGAATTACACAACAAACATCCTCCTGATGCTAGCAGCTTTGCTCCTGGCATAGCTGACAGAGCAGTAAGAATTCTGGAACCACTGAGGCTGGAAAAAAACTCCAGGATCAGAGTCCAAGCTCTGGCCCATCCCCACCTTGTCCCCAGCCCAGAGCACTGAGTGCCACCTCAGGAATTACTGGGACACCTCCAGGGATGGGCACTGCAACCCTCCCTGGGCACTGCCAACCCCTGACCCCCCTTTCCATGGGGAAATTCCTGCTGCTGTCCACCCTGAGCCTGCCCTGGCCCAGCCTGAGGCCGTTCCCTCTGCTCCTGTCCCTGTTCCCTGGAGCAGAGCCCGGCGCCCTGGCCAGGCTCTTGTACTGGTGCATCCTTTGAAGGCCTTTTAATAAATCCCTACTTTATTCCTTTAACTCTGTCCAGCCTCTGTTCTAGGCAGCCTCTCGGGGCATCATTGCTTTCTCAAGATAGATTAAGGCTCTGAGGCCTCACACGACAAGGCCTTTAGGATGTGAGGCCTTTAGGATGTCAGGCCTAACACAACACCAGGACTGTGCCAAATTACCAGAGCTAATGAATTACAAGTATGCACACTAAGAGTACTGAGGATACATAAAACGTACATTAAAAAAAAGGCAAAATCTCCCCTCGGCACCCCACGTACCTTCGGAGTTGAGGGTGATGAGGGTGACGTTGTTGCCGATGCTCTGGCTGCCCACCTGGCCGCTGTTGGACACAGAGTCGCTGGCCTCGGAGCCGCTCTCGCCGTCCTCGTTGTGGCTGTCGTCGTGCCCGGGCACCTTCACCACGATGGTGTTCTGCCGGCGGCCCGGCACCGCGCTGCGGGCAAGGAACACGGGTCACCTCCAGGGAACGGGAGCATGGAACAGCCAAATTCCAGTGCCAGGTCAGCTCGTGGCCCTGCGCCTCGTTGTGAGGGCCAGCACAGGTCACCTCGAGGGAACAGCCCCTCAGCACAAACATGAGCATGGAATATCCAAATTCCAGAGTTACTGAATTCAGCCCATGGCCCTGCACATCATTGTGAGGGCCAACACAGGTCACCTCCAGAGAACAACCCCTCGGAAGGAATATAAGTATGGAATATCCAAATTCCAGAGTTACTGAATTCAGCCATGGCCCTGCACATCATTGTGAGGGCCAACACAGGTCACCTCCAGAGAACAACCCCTCAGAAGGAACATAAGCATGGAATACCCAAATTCCAGCGTCACTTGCTTGTGGCCCAGCACATCGTTGTGAGGGCCAACACAGGTCACCTCAAGGGAACAGCCCCTCAGCACAAACGTGAGCATGGAATACCCAAATTCCAGAGTTACTGAGTTCAGCTCGTGGCCCTGCATGTTGTTGTGAGGGCCAACACAGGTCACCTCCAGGGAACAACCCCTCAGAAGGAACATGAGCATGGAATACCCAAATTCCAGCGTCACTCAGTTCAGTTTGTGGCCCTGCACGTCGTTGTGAGGGCCAAATAAATGTGTTGTAAAAAATGGACTCCTTTAAACCACTCTACTCCTGTAGAACTATCTAGCAAAATTAAAAAAAAAAAATCACAATGTGGGTAAGGAACACAGGTCACCTGAAGAGAACAGTCCCTCAGCAGGAAGGTGAGCATGGAATATCCAAATTTCAGAGTTACTGAGTTCAGCTCGTGGCCCTGCCCATCGTTGTGAAGGAATTAAAAGCACTAATCACAAAATAAATGTGTTGGATAAAATCAGCTCCTTTAAACCACTCTGCTCCTGTGGAACTGGGAGCTATCCAGTGGAATAAAAATCACACAGAATCCCAGGTTGGAAGAGACCTTAAAGATCATCAAGTCCAACCCACGCCCTAACACCACCTCAATTAAACCCTGGCACCCAGTGCCACATCCAGGCTTTGTTAAACACACTCAGGGATGGTGACTCCACCACCTCCTCAGGCAGATGATTCCAGAACTTTCTCACTCTTTCAGTAAAATACTTTTTTCAAACATCCAACCTAAATTTCCCTTTGTGCTGGTTAAGACTGTGCCCTTTGGGTCACACGTAGCAGGAGGAATAAAAAAATCTTAGGTATCAACTTCCTACATCTGCCTCAATGGAAAAGTCTAGGCCCCATGTGCAAAACAAAAGAAGTATCCAAGTAATTTATAAAAATATATTAATTACAACCATTTTCCACCCAGAATCCCCAGGTCTGCTTGTTTAAAATTCACTTTAGATAGTCCAAGTTTTCCTTGGACTGCATATTCTTCCTTCAGCTGGTTAAATACAGGATTTTGGTGTGCCCCCAAGGGATTATGCATCCATGAAAAAATCCACAGCTACAGGAAACCCTTCTTTAACTTAACACAGAGATAATCCCAGCTCCTCCAGGATGTTCTCTCCCATCAAGAGGGAAGCAAGAGAACCTATCCAAGCCCAGGTTCAATCTTTCCCCCATTATTACCTCAAGGATTCCTCATTTTTCCCTTCAAATAGAAGGGGAAAAACTGGCCTTTGAAACTGGCCCTGCCCAGGGAGGGAAGGAGGGAGGATTCCAGGAATGGCACTCACTTGCTGAGGATGTTCTCCAGGGAATCTGCTGCTCTGCTCAGAGGCTCCTCCTGCCCCACCATCTTGGCCACGATGGAGTTCTGCCGGTCGTTGTTGAGGATCACCGTGGTCTGAGGGACGACACTGCAAAAAAGAATAATCACAGAGGGAACAGGAATGTAAAGGAGCAAAGCTTATAAATAATCCATGAGGAGGGTTTTGGTTTAAGTAATCCAGGGACGGTCTGGGCCTCGCCCCTCTCCCGGCACCGCTGAGGCCGGCAATCCATCGAGGTTGACACCTGCACCACCTCGAGCACTCTGATTTCTCCAGAGGATGGATGGCTCCTATGGAATTTATATAAAAGCCCACGACCCCCGGGGAAGCAATAAGGAATTCATCAATTCAGGACACACAGGGGGAAGTGTGTAAATCATAGCTCCACCAAATTCTTTCTGGGAGAATCGGAGTGTTTGCAGAGGTACTGTGGCAAATTTACATGGGAATGCATCAGTTTCAGAAGGATAATTCCTAGGAAAAGAGAATTTGAAAGGATTTATTGCAAAAGTGGATGACGAGCATGGTTAAAGGGCATGTGTTGTCCTCCAGGGTGGGGAGATGAGCAGCGCAAGAAGCATCAAAGCAAACAGGACCAGACTGTAACTGAATAAAAACAAGACTAAACTTCTTCTGGTGTGCATTTCACACATTAAAAAACCTAAATCCAAACACCAAAATAATTTCATGTGTGAGAAACCAGAAAAAGCTTCTCTTATCCCCCCGATGACAATGGAGAAGGAAAACTCGAGACATGCTAAGTCTACACTGGAGTGCAAAAGGAAAAGAAATATGAAACAAACTGTCTCCACATGCAGATGGGCACCTCCTCCGTTTGCAGGGATTATTCACATTACTGCCACACCACACTCAATATTCCCAGGTGTGGATTCGAGACTTTAACTGTTCCTGCTTTGCTCAGGGAGAACTGAGGGAGAGAAATGTTGGTTTAGTTCCTCTTTGCTCTCCCCACAGTAAACAGCTCGTTCTTGTTGTCACTGCTCCAACATCCCAAACGTGACTGGGGGTCATTTATTTTCCCCTGGCTAATTACTGAAACACAAATTAAGCCAATCTGGTGACAGCAAGTGCGTTTCCTGCAGCTGCAGCAGAGCACACACTTGAACATTCTTGTCTGCGTAAGCCTCAAGTGCCGAATTATCCATCATCAAGGAAAGATAAGGCCCTGTCGTGGAGCTGAGGATGAATGGATCCCAATTTTGGCACAAATAAAATGTTGACCCTGGATTTTTTGGCTCTAAAAGCCCCAGGCTGCAATGCCCTGCCTCTCCCTGCCAGGGACTGCCTGTGCTGCTGCCAACAGCTGGGATTCCTCAGGGAGCCCAAGGAGCCCTGGGTGCACACCTGGGCAGGCTCTGGAAGATTCTGGCTCATCCCAGGCAAGGACAACAGCCCCAAGAGCCCTGGGTGCACACCTGGGCAGGCTCTGGGAGATTCTGGCTCATCCCAGGCAAGGGCAGGCTCTGCCAGAGCTCCTCGTGTGCACGTGGAGCTCAGATTTCAGAAAGAAAGAAAGAAATGGGGGGTTTCTGTTGCTTTCCTGTTATTCTCTGGAGAATCAGGGTTTAGGGCACTTCCAGTCAAAGGGGAAAAACTCAGACATTTTTATTTTTGAAAAAAAGACAACTTCCATCTCTTTTCTCTGCACCAAACATTTTAAACCCCCCCAAACACTTGATAAAAGAGGGAGATGTGGCAGTGCTGGCAGCTCCCAGGCCAGCAGCACCGTGTGTGTGCTCATTACATTTCCCAAATTATCCAAACAGCTGCCCTGCAAGTTCTCACATCCCAGTTTAAAATGTTCAAGTATTTTACACTTCCTTTCAGACACTGTTCTTTATCAGCATCTCCCTTGCAATCACTTCTGAAGGCCTGTTTAAAATGTCACTTACCAAAGCTTCTTTTTAATGAAGACTCTGAATAATTAAATTCAACTGGAGAGATAAATGCAATAAAATTACATTTAGAAAGTCCTTAGCATTTTGCTCTTATTAAGTTTGTATCTGAAGAAAAAAATAAAAGCCTTAGCACCAAAAATTGGCATAAAATAAGGAATTGAGGGGGGGTTGCTTTGTCTTAGGAATGTTCATTTTTATGGACTTGCTTGAAATTCTTCCTGATGTCCAATCTGGACCTCCCTTGGAGCAGCTTGAGGCTGCTCCCTCTCATCCTTCCCTGCTCCCTGGGAGCAGAGCCCAATTCCCACCTGGCTGCACCCTCCTGGCAGGGACTTGTGCAGGGTGATGAAGAATTTGCTTCCCTGGGAGATGTTCCAGCCCCTGTTTTCAGATTTATTTAGAAATCTGATGAATAGACACAAAATAAAAAATGGAATTCTACACAAAATCAAAATATTGGGCCGAGCTGACAAAAATCCATTAAAATTCATTACAGCCAAGTGCATCCCTGGATTATTCCAATTCCTTTCTTCCATCTCTCCATCTCTTTCTGAAGATGAAACAACTTTAACCATTCTCTGTTCTAAAACACAGAGAACGCAGAGGAGGAGGAGGAAAGCTTTGGATATTCCCTCAGACCTCAAGGGAAGCAATTTTGAATGCTGCCAGTACTCAGGGGGAAAATGGAAGGAAAATATTCCAGGGGTCATGGGGAGTTTCTCAAACCCAGAGTGACTGCACAGGCCCCAGAACTTTCCATTTGTGCTCACATATTCCTTTCCCCACAAGCATTAGGACTTGGAGAGACTGGAGCAGCAATTTTCCTCTTCTTGGACATAACTCTCTAAAAAAAAAATTTAAATGCATGCAACCTGCAGATATATGGGAAATTTTAATGCAGTTTACTGAATAAGCTGTCAAATTACAGGTGAAAATATTCCTAAAAAATAAACATGCCAACTAATGATTGCATATTTAGCATCTGATTTTTACTTTTTTTTTAAATACAAAAGGCCAGTCTATATTTTGCATAAGGAAATTGCTGCCAAAGGTCATTTTCAGTATGGAAAATGTGTGAGTCAGATCTGATCATTCATCTTAAAGGCTGGGGCTCCATTGCCAATAACCTGCCAATCACCCAGAGTGCAGCCAGAGACAGAAAAGAGCTTTTGGCAGTGCCAGGACCATCCTTTCCCTTTGGAGAGAGAGAAAAATCAGGCAGAAGGAATGAACTGACATTTCTTTCTTCCATGAGGATCAAAAGCGTTTCTCTAAAAAACCTGGAAATGACTTGGAGGGAGATTTTCAGGCAGGTTCTTCCCTTTGTCCTCACTCCCATGGATCAGCTCACGGAGAAGCATTAATGGGAAGAGGAGCTGGAATTCCTGCTGGAAAACTCTCCAGCCTAAAGGAAAGCCAGGCTGGAAAAGAGCCCTTGAACTCTGGTATTTCCCATTCAAATTAAAATTTAAATGTACAGTTCAAGTGTGGAGGAATAGCACAATTATCCCTAGCAGGGAGAAAATCTAAATATAACAAATATTGTTGTACAAAGTGCTGTTTTCCTTATTTTATCCCTAGTTTATCTTTCACTAACACTCGTGTTCATCCTTAACAACAGCCCCTTTTTACATCTTTTCATCATTATTTAGGCAGATAATGTCCCAGTGCTCCTTCCTCCTGATGGCCACCTGCTTCCTTCGCCTGCTGCTGGCAGAGTTAAGGATCCCTATCCAAAAACAAGAGAGAAAACCCAGCCAGGATCTCCCCCTGCAGCAGAGCCACAAACTGGCAAAGAATCCATGACATGGCTTTGGGTTGGTGCCCCAAAATGAACAAACCTGTCAACAAGCACACTGTGCACAGGCACCTCAACAATTCAAATTTAAATTCCCAAATTCGTGGTCCAGGCACAGGCAACTGCCAAAAGAGCAGCAGCGGCATCCATCATTTTCAGAGAGCTGAGGATTAAAGATTCTCTTTGGATTCTGGACGTCCCCCAGAGCAGACACCCCAGGAACAGGACAAGCCAGAGCCCACCAGGCAGGGCTGGAAAAACTCCTGGAGCTGAGAGCTGAGAGCCCTGGGAGCAATTTGTAATGAAAGATAAAGCAAATGTTGCTTTGTCCAAACAATTTAAACACAGTCAACGTTGAATTTTCAACTCAGTACAAATCAGAGATTTTCCAAGTTACAAAATCCATCTTTACCTACAGAGGAGCTCTGGTTGGCTGGAGGCAGGAAAACGTAAATTACCGGCTTTAAGATTAATTTTTTAAAATTTAATTCTAATCTTAATCCAATTTTTTAAGCTGTTAAGCTCTCCTGGGGATTATTGTGGTCTGAGAAAAGCTGAACCCACCTGGAGAACCAAACAGCAACACCCATTTCCAAGGAGTTCATCAACTCAAACCCTCCTGTTCCCAAGCCAGGCTTGCTCCTCCAGGGATTTTCCACCACCTCGATGGGGACACAAATTATTTTAGATCTTGGTTTAAAGAAAATACAGCAAAATTTTAAAATCTCTTCTTTTGAACACAGCTGAAACCGTAAAAATTAAGTGTGGTGACACAGGGTCCAAGGAACATTTTGCCTTTAAGAAATATACAAAACAAGGAAAAATAACAAAAAAAAAAAAATCAGAAAAAACCCAAGAAAAATTAGAAAAAAATAGAAAAAATAGAAAAAATAGAAAGAGAAATTTTTTTTTTAATAAAAATGAGGAAGAAAACTTTAAAAAATATTTTTAAAAAGGAAAAATGGGGGAAAAATTGGGGAAATTAAAAATGAGAAAATTAATTAAAATTGGGGAAATTAATTAAAATTGGGGAAATACTCATCCAGGCAACGTGTGACATAACCAGGATTGAAAAGTGCTAGAAATTACATTAATTATCAGTCTTCTACTTTTGGGTCATGCCATAACCAGCAGGTCAATACCACCCTTTTTGAAGATAAATGTACTCATAAAAATACAACAGCAGAGATATCTTGTTTTCAGCCAGTCTGGGAAGAAATTTACAGTTATTACCCTTCTTTGAGCCTTAACTTCCTGAGCCAGATAAGGAGCAGCACGTGGAGATTGTGCTCAGTGGGAAATGAGGCAGCTGCCCTGGTTCCTGGAGTGAAATTATTGATTAAAACAGAAATTCTGGATGTTTAGAAAACACAGTTTGAATCAGGAGAAAGATTTGGAGTCCTTCATGATACAATTAGTTACTTTGAGATGATTTTCCTGATTTTCTGACAAATTCTGGTATTGGCAGAAGAGTGATTTAAGCACTACATCAAATTTAGATTTAAGCACTAAAATCTTGGGGGTCGAAGAGGCAGTGTAATAAATTTGATTTCAAAATATTAATTACAGGAAGTGAAGCCTCACTGATCACCAGGTAACAAATAAATACAATTATCGGGTTCCTGCAAACACCCCTGAGTTCTTTCTGGGGGTTTGTAAATCATTCCCACCAGGTAATTCTGCTTTTCCAAGTTCCCAGCCAGCTCTGTGCCCTTGCCACCACCACAGACATTTTCCAGCCATTCCAAGGATGCTTGGAATGAAATTAAGGATTAAATCTCAAATTTCCAGATTCCCCTGAAGGCACCCTAAAGAAATCCTGCTCTTCCCTTGGTATGAAAAACACAATTTCAGGAGTTATTGGGAGCAGATTTCCTGCTCATGGAACAAAGAGATGGAGCTCAAGATATGCAAAAACGTACAGTTCCTTAAAAAAAGGGGGGAATGCTGTTTGGAAAGACATTCCAAGGGGTTTTAGGGGTTTTTAGGGCTGGAAATGCAGCAGTTAAGTGGCAGCTGCTGCCAAGGAAAGCAGATGGAACAGGGGCTCCAACCTCAGCGAGATCTGGGAGAGGTTCTGGAGCCACAAAGGGTGGAAAAGACCTCCAGGATCAGCAATTCCAGCCTTTTTGGGTGCTTCATCCTTGGGAATCCCTCCTTTCCATCCTGCTTCAAGTAAAACTGGGGCCCTCCAAACCCACTGAAATAAAGAAATTATTTCTTTTTTCAAACTCGAGTGTTTGAAATGACTAAATTTCAATTATTATATGATTTTCCAAAAGCAAGACTGGTAGGTTTTGCAATTTTTAAAAACAGAATTACCGGTGTTTTAAACTGCTCTAAACTGGCACACAAATTATCCTGGGACACCACCTAAATCCCTGTCATTTCCACACCTTGTCCCTTTAATCACTAATCAATTACCTGCTCTCCTCTTCATTCATTTCCTGGCACTGGCAGAATTAACTCCCCAGCCTAGAGGAAAAGTTTCCAGGGTCTGCTTTTACTGCTGGATTTTCAAATTCCCAGTGATTGTACCACCCAAAATATTTAAATTCTGCCAGGCTAGAACCCAAAAGGAAAAATAAGGCTTTTCTGCCCCCTTCTGTTTATTGTCTGCTCAAGAAATTAAATATATTGTGGGTAACACAGGCTTTCACTACCCAGTGCTCTGCTTCACGCTGATAAAGATTTGTAGAGTTTCACTAAACATGATCCCATTTTCCAACATGCATGAGGTAAAAACCTGCCCTCTTTTATTAAATATAATCATTTTATAATTGTTTCTTTAGGCAGAAAGGAAAGATGAGCCCTACAAAGGCCTCAACCAAATTCCACTTCCTGCACCTTTCCATTTATTCCTGGAATAATAATAATATTATATATCTATTAATAATATATTGTATATTATTATATAGTACTAATATTGATATACTTAGTGCTATATATTCAATAATAATAATAATAATAATGATAAATAATAATAATAATTCTGGCTGTGCTAACGGAGCCATGGAATTCAATGTTCTGCTTTCCCTGGAATTCATCTCATCAATGGGATTTGGCAAACTTAACCCACATTTTAGTATGTTATAATTGATTTTAAATGTTCTTAGACAGTAATTAGAGTGGTAAATGTCCCCCTAATCTGTGTCTAAACCCAAATCCTGTGTGATTGCCATGTATTCCTCTTTTTCACCCTTCCCAGAAACCTTACAATGAAAGGATGTTGAATCTAAATGGAACTAAAAGGATTCCCTGAGGTCTCTGACCCAAAGCAAGTGTTTCAGCTGAATGGCAATAAATAAACTGTTTATCCACATGTGGCTAAGAGGGAACAGCAATCCTGCAAACCCCCCAAATCAAAGGGTTTCACATTTATCCTGAGCTAAGTTTACAGGGAAATGCCCAATTTCCTAGCAAAAAAGTAAAATATCAAACCTGGCAACACACCTGAAACCTGAAGGAGCTTTATCAGCTAAAATCTGATTTCCAGTGTAAATTCTTTTTAAGAATTCAAAACCACCTCTTTGTCAAAGTTCATTTTGGTGGTTTATGTCTGACAGGCACATTTGAAACAGCAGCAGTGCAATTAAAAAGATCCAAAGCACACTTTTTCCATCCTTTTCTCAGGCCTAAATCATCAGCTGCTACTTGCTCAGCTCTCCCTTGAATTACTGGACTCTCAGAAATGATATTTCATCAGAAACCATTAACTTTAGGAAAACTGCAGTGGGGAGAAGGAATCCACAGTTCAAATCTTGGTCAGTCTGAGAAGTTTTATAAATGAATTCCACCCCGTCCATGCAGGAATTACTGAACTCTGCAAAACCCAGCTGAGGGGATGATGGTGAGTTGTTGGTTTCATTCCATAACTGACCTTTCCCTCTCCCCTGAAATGCTGCAAGCCAGACATCGCCTCCAATTCATCACCAAATTCCTGGGCACTTGGCTCCCCAATATCTGAGTGCAACACTCCTGGAATGTGAAATTCCACAAGAACTCTGCTGTGGGAGCTGATTAATGCAAGATGCCACTTCCTCCTAATCCTGGGGGAATTTGGAATTCGTCAAAATCCCAGCCCTTATTTCCAATAATCAACTCGTGTTGCTGATAAACAGACCACAGAAATCTTCTCCGTGAAATCCACGTGGCCAGGAAGGCAAAATAAAATTAAACTTCAAGAGGTTGAGGCTGACAAGTTTTGTGACAAATTAGGAGATTTTGGAAAGCACTGTCGTGTTTTCCAAGGAATTAACGATGTCAAGTTTTGGGAGGCTTTATTTTTTTTTTTCATTCCACAGCCAAAGAAACAACAGAACTCTGGATAAAGAAAGAGGAGCTGACAGATAATCTAATAATGCCTTTATTTCATTTGTTCTGTTTAAAAACTCAATTTTTGAATGCAGGACGGAACTGTAATTTTCAGAGAAACTTCTCTACTACACCTCAAGAAGGAATTTGGGGTTTTCAGCACATATCCCAAGGCACAACAATTCCTGCAGGCTGAGACACTGCCCAGTGCAGGCATGAAGGTGACAAACACTGACTTCCCTCATGTACAAAATCAGACAAAACACAAATGATGTGTGAAAACCCCTCGATCTCTTTATCAGAACTGAAAACAGGGGACTCAAAAGGCTGGAAAAGCAACGGTTTTGTGGCCCGATCCATGAAATTATGAAAAACCATTCAAATTCTCAGCCCCAAAACTGAAATTTCACTTTACCAAATTATTTTACTCAAAAATATCCAAATTTTGCTTCCACATCGTCTGTACTCCTTAAAAATCTTGTGATTCTAAGCAGGATTTTTTAATTCATGAAGCGTTAATGATGATTTTCTCACTGTCAATATTGACTCTGTTTCCCCACTGGGAGTGTAACCAAAATGAACGTGCTGAGAACAGATCCCAAACAATTGTGCCATTCTCCTGCAGCCCCTTCCTCCTCAATCCTCCAGGAAAACAGCCCCAGAATTCCACCTGGGAGAATCCCAGCACTCAAATATTTTAAAGAATTGTAATTCTTTATGGAATCCCAAACAAACGTTTGCTCCCGTGCCAGAGACTGCTGACAGACAGGGAAAGGTTGGGAATTCCTCCATCCCAAGGAAGGACAAAAGTCCAGCTGTGGTCCTGTCCAGGCCTCCCAAAATTCACTGTTTGCACATTTGCTGCCAGGTAGGGCCCCAGGAAAGGCCAAGGATAAATAAAGGAGAAATAAACCTGGATTGCTGCAGAATTCCTGTAAACCTGGGCAACTCCAAAGCTTCTCCAAATCAAACCTTGACAGCTCACCCTGAACTTCTGACTCTGTGTCTGACTCCCCCCTCAGCCCCAGGCACTGCTGGGTTGTCTCCAGGGCTGAATCTGCTTCCAGGGAAATGTTTTTCCAGGCTGATTCATGGACCTGCACCTCGAAAAGAAACCCTTCACCCTGCCTGATCCTCTGTTCCTCAATCCATGCTTTGTTCCCAAATAAATCAATTAAAATCCTCCTGCAAATTCAGGGTCTTCAGAAGCAATTCCAAGAAGGAACAATTAGCTCTTAAATTGAGTTAAAACCAGCAAAAATCCTGAAGGTTTCCAATGTTAATTTATTTATCACTGAGTGAAATAAAAGGATATAAAGTGGTTTACATCCCCTAATGAGTTATAATATCAACTGCAGCGAACACAGGGAAGAGACTCAGCAGCCACTGCTCACTGATAAGGGCTGAGGAATTATTATTTCTTCTAAAAGTCTGGATTAGCATAGTGGGATAGTTTATTATAATCAGTAAAAATCCTCCTGATAAAAATGCAATTAGGTTGGCCAAGGGGTTTGTAACTCACAGAAAGAATAAATATATAGATATATATAAATTTAAAAAATAGAATTCTGGCTATTTTGGGGTTTATACACCAATGCCTTGATTATATTTTTTCAGGTTTGTTTGTTTTCCTAAAGGTTTTATGGAGAAGCAAAAGTATTTTTGCTAAATCTAGAACAGTCCCCCTACAATTCATTCCACACCACATTCTCTGCTTTACAACCTCATTTAAGATCATCTCAACTCTCAATTTTGCGTGATTTGATCCCAAACCCACTTGTAAACAAGGAAACAATGAGCAGAAGCACAGCTCTGGAATTTGGGGGATGTGGGGCCAAGGAGGCTTTGCCAAACGGCACATTGCAAAGTGGGTGGACAAGTCTCCTTCTCCAAACTCAATTAAATTGTTCTGCTGATTAAATTCAATGGTAAAACAAACATTTCAATGATCCACACCTACAAAAATACAGCAAATTCCAACATTCCATCTGGTACAAAGCTGCACCTGAGGATTAATTAGCCACATTAATTAGCCAATGTTCAACCCCCAACGAGTTTTGTTCAAGGACACCAGGATGGATTCGGGCTCATTAATTGAGTGCAATTAATCTACAGTTCCATTCACTACTGTCCCACTCTCATTAAAGACAAAAAACTTAAATGTTTTTATCTCTATACTTGTTATCAATTAGCCACAAATGCATATGGAACAGAACCAGATGCCTGTGATCTGTTTTTCACCTGTGGCAAAAAAAAAAAATAGGTCCAGGAAAACACCTGAGCTCCATTTACCTCTGGATTTTCTCCATGTACAGCTGAACACCTCCAGCCTGGCGTTGGGCATTTCCAGGGGTGTCACAGCACATCCCATGATATACAGAGTAGCAGCACACAATTCCAGAAGGCTTTTAGCATTCCCCATACACAGTAACACCACGCTTCACCAGAAGGCTTCAGGTGCCTGCCCATACAGAGTAACGTCCTGTCACTTCAGAAGGCTGCGAGCATCTCCCTCCTTGCCCTTCAGCCCAGCCTTTCATCCCCTCGTGTTCATGCCCTGCCCCTGCGTGCCCTCTGCTCCCCGGCTGTTCTCAGCACACCCTCTGTGCCCTCTGCTCCCCGGCTGTTCTCAGCACACCCTCTGTGCCCTCTGCTCCCCGGCTGTTCTCAGCACACCCTCTGTGCCCTCTGCTCCCCGGCTGTTCTCAGCACACCCTCTGTGCCCTCTGCTCCCCGGCTGTTCTCAGCACACCCTCTGTGCCCTCTGCTCCCCGGCTGTTCTCAGCACACCCTCTGTGCCTCTGCTCCCCGGCTGTTCTCAGCACACCCGGGCGCCCCGTGCTCGCTGCTGTCGGTGCTGCTCGCCGCCTCTCACGGCTGTGCCCACTGGGGATGGGGCTGGGCCAGCCCCGCTGCCGCTCGCCACAAACTGGGTGCCTGCACAGGGGCAGCCACAGCTTCTCTGGGAATCTGTGCCAGGGCCTCCCATCCTCCCAGGGAACAACTCCTTCCCACTATCCCGCCTGGCCCTGCCCTCTGGCAGTGGGAGCCATTCCCTGTGTCCTGTCCTCCAACTCGTGTCCAAAGTCCTTCTCCGTCTTTCCTGCAGCTCTTTCAGGTCCTGCAAGGCCACAGTGAGGTCACCCCAAAGCTTCTCCCGTGCAGGTGAACAATCCCAGCTCTGCCAGCCTTTCTGCTCCATCCTCTGCTCATCTGGTGCCTCCTCTGGGCTCTGTCCAGCAGCTCCAGGTCCCTCCTGTGCTGGGGCAGCTCTGCAGGTGGGGTCTCACCTGAGGGGCAGAATCAAGGCCAGCCCCCCACCCACCAGCACCCCCAGCTCATGGATTCCCACAGGCCCAATTCTCAGCCAGGATCCCAAGGTATTGACTGGATTTATTCCCATTTTTTTTTGTATTTACTGGATTTATTCCCATTTTTACCCAGGAGCTGCTCTCCTGGCAGTGCAGCACCATCTCCCTGACAGCCTTTAATAAAGACAACTTTTTGTTACAGCAGCAAACCTAGCATGGGTTTGGTGGCAGGAGGAGGAGAAGGAGGCTGGAGAATCCCATTCCTGTGGAGAATCTGAAAATCCCTATCCTAAACTTCTGGGAAGCTCTGCCTTCTGTGATGGATGGGGAAGAGGGAAGGATACAGAGCTGGTACAACGGAACAGCCTTTAATTGGAAACAATCAACAAGTGATAAAGGGATTTATGGATGAGAGACAGGGAATTCAGGGAAACATTCTGTCCCTGTGCAAATGGAGTGTCCCCCGTGCCAAATTCAACACATCCAGCCCTATTTTCTCTCGAGTCCCACAGGCCACAGTCTGCTCCAGAACAAAAAGCCCTCAGTGCTCTCCTGGCGTCACACCTCTGATAATGTGCAACTTCAGACCAAAAGCAACAAATATTTGGGGCAGAGACTCCTGCTTTCTTGAAGACTTCTATCTAAATGATGGGCAGACTGGCTGAGGAGCTGTCAGCAAAAATCTGTAACCCAAACCAAAAGATGAAGCACCATCAACAGCCAGGACAGATTTCTGATGGTTGCAGAGATTTAAAAACAAACCAAACCAAACCAAGCAGCTCAGGTCTGACAAATTCCCCCAGAAACTCAAAATAGTACAATTTACAGAGGAAAGCATTCACTGAGCATGAATTAATAGGGTCCCAAAGGGGCTGTGGGTTCCTGAAAAGGTTTCTGAAGCCTTTTGTGCACAAACCACAGCAAAAAGCTCAGCTCGTGCACAGGAACTTGGAGATCTCTAAATTAACTACAAAAACATTCAGCCAAGATTTCAAGAAGGCTCTTGAAGAAACAATTATTGAGAAAAGAGTATTTAGCAAAAGCCCTGGTGTTAAACTCTGGTTGCTTCCTCTGTGATCCAAGTCCTTATTGCATGTACTTTGTTTCTGTTATTCCACAACTCAGCCATAATTAATCTTTTCAGTGTATGAAGCCCTCAAAAGCAGAGGTAAAAGCAGACACAGCACCTGCTTAAAAGAAAAAATTAAATGCCTGCACACCTTTGTAATGGAGAGTAACAAGTAGTTATTCAGAGCAGTATGAAGTGTTTTCCAGCTATAAAAATATGAAAAAGAAGGAAGAAGTGTTGGAGAAAAGAGTCTTTTGTTAAGCAGATTTCTCTGGCTGGGATCACCTCGATGATAAGATGACAGACACATCAAGATTTAGGTATTTAAAACCACATTAGGGGAGTGAGACACAAAGGGACCGCAGGTCAAGCCTGCTCTTTCAGCAAAGTGCATTAGATTATTCAACAGATTTTCCATCTCCAGCTTCGAGCTCCAAAATAAGCAGAGATATTTTTCTAGCAGGATTCTTTAGCAAACAAGCTCATAAAACACAGCCCATTGTATTTCTGGTGAAGAGAAGTAAAATGAGAAGCAATTAGAATGATGATGAACTCATTAAGTCAAAACAGCTATAAATAAAAGCAGAGCAAGTCTCAAAAACCTGTCTGAAAGAGCTGCTGAGGCTTTTCCAGGGGATGGATGAAGGAGTCTGCTTTAAGTCAGGATGAAATGTGGGAAGAGCTGCAAACTGTCCCTGGACCAGCATCTGCTTCTGAGTAACATCACAGAACTGCTACAAAAATTACCTTCAAGAAGATAAATGAACTCTACCTCCACCAGCAGCCTCCTGCCAGCTGCACAGAGAGCAGGAAACGGCCAGCTCCTGGATCTGGGGGTTGTCAGGGCAGTGGGCAGGGCTGTGTCCTTACCATCGGACTTTATTGCAGGTCTGGGTGGCGCCCAGCGGGGACCCGGCCACCATGGGCACCTGGATGGGGCTGTGCTGCTTGTTCATGACCAGGTCCAGCTTCTCCTCCAGGGATTTGCAGGTGGCCTCCAGGGCCAGCAGCTTGGCCTCGATGCTGTCCAGCCTCAGGCATATGGTCTGGTTGATGGAGTACAGGAACGACTGGGGAGGGAGAAGAACCCGCATTGAACACTCCGAGTTTATCCCCACTCCTGAGGAAGCTCCGGATAAACGTGACTGGGAAGCAATCCTAAAGGAACTCACAGCCTGTCTAGTGACAGAATCCACCCCTGATGACATCCAGGAGCGTTTCAGCAGGCTCAGATCCATCCAGATCTTTATTTGGGAGCCAAAAGCAGCTCAGCCAAAGCCATTTTCACCTAAGCACTTTGTCAGGATGATTTCATCCACTGCAAAATCATTTCTAATGACTTGCCAAAGCCTTGCAGTCCACATGTGAAAACAAAAGGATTATAAATCTCTGGATGCATCCTCCTGGATAAAGTTAGCGAGTTTTTTTTCCTGCCCAAACAGATAAATTGCAGTGGAAATTGTATCAACACAAAAAATCTCGGAGACAATTAATGCCACTCACTTCAGCTTCCTGCTGAACAGCAAATCAAGAAAAGCAAATAAATAAAATCTGTTTTGCTAAGCAATCTTTTTGAAAAGAAAACATATTCCACTTGGGCTCTCCTGGGAAAACAGGCCATTACAGGGAAGAGTGCACTCCGTGTGCTTTGCAAACAGCAGCTGTGCCATCTTGTGGCCCTGCAGTCACTGAGCACCCAAACCCCTCCTTCACACAGCTCCTGGGATCACCCCAAAAATACCCAATTACACAGGACAGTGTCTGTGGCACTGAAATACTCGTCAGGCACTCACACTCCAGGGCAAAAACCAACCCTAAATCACAGCAGGGCGGCTTCTGAGCTCCTGAGCCAGAATTAAATGTGAATTATCTATCAGGAGAATGCTGTTAGCTTCAAATAGTAACTCCAAACACGCTGAAAGGATCTACAAATTGTAACACAAGTACATCCTCAAGTTCATCTTTTTGGTCAACTTCATTTACTTTATCAAAAAATATCCCAATACTGAAGTTTTGGGGCAGTGGAATTAATTCTGGTGAAGTTTTATATTGCATGTCAAATTCTTGCTACTAATTCTACACTGGAAAATTACACAATTATCTAGATTTTTAAATTTGGGCCTAAAAATGCACAAGTATCTACCAGAATAATTCCAACATTAGGTATAAACAGTTTATTTTACATTCTTGTAATAACTTCCCCTAAACTGAAACCCAGGAAAGAGCATTAAATAACCTTAATAGAGGGATCCTGGCAGTTGATTTCTATCCTCTGACGTTTCAGGGCAGGTTCCACATCATCATCTGCCACCTCATGGTTCTCCAACACAACTGCCAAGGAAAAAAAAAGCATTGCCAGAATTTAGAGCCTGAGAGGACAAAGCTCAAATTAAAAACACAGTAAGTGGAGGAAACAAAAGCATGTAAATTTAATTAAGATATTTAATGTGTTCTTTGACACTTGCTCAGGGTTTCTCTCAATCATCTGACAGTGGTGATGGGATCAGGTTTGAGCTCCTTTACAAGCTGAGCAAAGACTTTTGAAGGACTGGCAGGTCCCAGCTTCTCCTCCAACTCTTTGGGACCATTTCTGAGGTAACTTTTTCATTTTGTATCAACAAAGCAGTTTTTGGCCTGTGTCTCTCATTTCCATTACTGTTCTTCCTTGCAATAGCCACAGAGGACCAACATCTCAATAGATTTTCACTCAGGAAGTCAATTTCTGAGCAAGTGATATCCAAATATTTGCTTTCAGAAGTGTTTTTCAATTTGACTGTCCAAAGAATTTTAATAATGGATAAGACAAAGTGTCTTAAACATAAAACAATTCCTAAAGGATGGGGAACAGTTCCCATTGGAGGAAAAGCCTAAACCATGGAGAAAAGCAAGACTGCAGGAATATTTCATTGTTATTGGGGTTAGTCTACCCCTGCATAAAAAAAAAACAAACAGGCAATAAGAGAAAAGTGAAATAAATAAAATAATCTGATCTAAAGGGTTCGGAGATACACAAGACAGGCTAGGGAAACCATGGGATACGGGCTTCAAAAGCACCTTTTGGAATAAAACCCTGGTGTGTATTTTAGAGAAAAGCTCAGCAGTGATTTCCAGCAATGGGCACTGCTGGAAATCTCTTCCTACCTGGATTATCAGGAGTCAGGTCCTCCACAGCAATCTGAACCACATCGGCCAAATCCTGCTCTGACATCATTCAGAACCTGCAGCAAAACCCCTCAGGCACCACTGCAGCTCCCCAGGGCAGAGCTGGCCCAGGCATGCACTCCTGCAAAACAGCAGCAAGGACAGGGTTAATATTTGTGAAACATCTCACACAGCATCAACACCTTCAGCTGTTCATTCTCCTTTAGTCAAAAAAATTCAGTTCTCAGAGAAATGACCAAGGTCCAAAGGGATTATCCAGCGCATCCACAGCTCAGCTCCTGCAGCCCCTCCAGGAGGAGCCTCCCTGGAATCTCTTCAGCAGGAGCTGAAGCTTTCCTTGCACATTCCCGGGGATAAGGAGAACTTTCAGGTTCACACTCTCAAAGCTCACAAAGCTCCAATCCACACCAGATTTGCAAGAACTGCAAATTCTGAATCTCAACAGGCCTCTAAAATCTTCCTGAACTCAGTGAGAACCAGAAGTTTCCTCACCTCGTGTTACAACTCAAGCAAAACTTGACTTTTTTCTTCAAGATGAACTTGCCTGGTTTTTCTACAGCTCAGCTCTGATGAGACCTTTTTCAGGATATGGTCCTGACTTTAAAGTCAAAATATTTCTCAGCCTTGCTCCCCTGGAATTCTCAGTCCCTGTTATTTATTAGTGTTTTAAGAGAAATATTCTACCTGTAAAAATGAAATAAAATCACTGCAATCTCTCCTAGCTGTGCTTTCTCCCATTTTACAAAGGGCTGGACAAGGAATACCAAGAGATCAGTGGATTTTTTTCCCTTTTTTAACCTGGAGTAAAAAACACTGGAGAGACAAACGGAGATTTACTGATGGAAATGATAATTCATCCATTAACACAGACATGGAATCAAATCCAACTATGCACGATGATTTTCCTCTTCCACTTGAGCCCAAGAAATCCATCAGGCCAGACATGGAGAGGATCAATTTTTAGGAGAGCAACATAACCTAGAGAAGGATTCTGAGGAGGCCTCCCCACATCTCCAAACTGTTTACCCAAAACACCAGCACTGCCAGCACTGAGTCACTTGAAATTCTGCTCATGGTGAAAGACTTTTGGGCCAGCACAGAGTGTGGCAGCGAGCCCAAAAACCCTGGCAGTCCTTCCGTGCTTGTGGATGCCATTTTGGCAAGTGAAATTTGCCATTTCTGAGAAGTCCTGGTGCCCAGCCAGGCTGAGCAGAACAAAGCAGCTGTGCTGCTCCATCCTGTCACACATGGCCTGCACCAGGAGAGCCCTGCCCTCGGCTTCAGGGGACACATCCACCACTGCAAGCACTAAAAAAGGCCAAATCAGAACAAATTAGAACTGTTAAAAAGCTTATTATTTACAGCAGTCACTGTGATTGAATTGGTTATGACAGGACTCGCTGATGCTGCACGTGTTGCATTGAAACCACTCATAGCAACAAATTTCTCCTCTGAAGGAACTGCAATAATTGTATTGCAATTAAATTGTAATAAATGTATAATTCCACTTTAATACTTCACATATTTAGCACAAAAATTCCTGAGTTTGAAGGGACCACATGGATCATCCAAGCCCTAGCCCTGCACAGACAACTCAATGATCCAACCATGTGCCTTCAAAATTAAATTTAAAAATCACTAAATTCAACCTTTCTCCAAATTCTTTCCTGTTTCCAACACCCACTGTCCACCTCTCACGGGCCACAGGCTGAAAGTGTTCAACTTCACCTCAGGAATACCCAAATATTCTGTCCCAGAGCCTTGAAACAAGGGCACAACCACCAACCTACAACTGGCAGAGCAACTACAGCACACACGGAGAAATGTGTGTTCATAACATCAGTTTTTATTTCAATTTAAATGAATTTTATCCCAATTTCACTAAGACAGCTTGGAAGAAATTAGCCACAATTCTGCCTTTTCAAAGCCAGGACAAAATTCCCTTCTGCTGCCATCCCGGAGCAAAACGTAAAGGGGGAAACAAATAAATACAAACAAAATAACAAATAAATTTGTTATCAGCTCTGGGGATTAGGAAAGCAACACCCAAGGAAGCTGCAGCCACTGCAGTTCTCACACCTTGAACAGAGTCCCTCTCCCAAATTCACCATTTCCATTTCTAACAGTAAATTTTACCCGTGGGCTGGCCTTGCTTTAGAACCAAGGGGGAAAGCCAGACAAAATTCAACAGATGAGAGTTACAGGAGTTTATCAGCTTCAAAAAGCTTCAGTCAACAAATTCAGGGTAACTTTGCCATTATGGTTTCCATGTACTTTACTCAGTGAAGTATTTACCAGTTTTCCTCACGTAAAACACTCTTTTTCTTGAAATTTCCTCTATATTCCCCCTTTTTTCCACCTCCTGTCTGAAACCCTAGTCCCCATTAAATCTAAATTAAGTGTATGTACACTGGCATCGAGCCACCAGTGCTGAGCTATTCCCAGGAACAAATTTTCAGTTATAAAAAAGAAATATTAACAGAAAGCCAGGAAGCTGGGGATAAACCACAGCAGGGCCAAGGAACATGCCCACTTCTCCTCCCCAAGCAGCACATGGAAGTTGGATCAACACAGGAATATTTTATGGTCACTTTGCCCCTGTCTGGGAGAGGGGATGGGGAGGAAGGTTCCACCAGGCAGTGGAAAATATTCCATTAAAGGAGTTCCTGGCCAGCCAGGCTCACGCCAATTCCAGCCCAGTGCTTTTGGTGGATCAGTGCTGCACTTTTGGATTCTCCCAGAGAATTCCAGGAGCTCCTCCAACTCTGAAAGTGAGGAACAGGTTATGGTGTGTCCTGGAAGGATTGCCTCCCCCCTCCACTCCCCCTTCCCTGCGTGCCTCCAGAGGGGCCAGCCCGGATCCATGAGGCTCCACAGGGCCCTTGGGTCACAACAACCCCTGGAGCTCCAGGCTGGGAAGCTGGGAAGGGACTGGGGATGCTGGGGACAGGAGCTGAACAGGAGCCCAGCTGTGCCAGGTGGGCAAGAGGCCATGGCACCTGGCTGGCACCAGCCCTGGCACGGCCACAGCCCCAGGGCAGGGACTGTCCCCTGTGCTGGCACAGCTGAGGCCACGCCTGGGGGTCTGCTCAGGTTTGGGCCCCTCCAAGACAGACCTGGAGGGGCTGGAGCGTGTCCAGGGAAGGGAATGGAGCTGGGAAGGGGATGGAGAACCCTGAGGGAGCTGGGAAGGGGACGGAGAATCCTGAGGGAGCTGGGAAGGGCTGGAGAATCTGGAGAATCCTGAGGGAGCTGGAAAGGGTTTGGAGAATTCCTGACGGAGCTGGGAAGGGACTGGAGAACCCTGAGGGAGCTGGGAAGGGGCTGGAGAATCCTGAGGGAGCTGGAATGGGGCTGGAGAATCCTGAGGGAGCTGGGAAGGGGCTGGAGAATCCTGAGGGAGCTGGGAAGGGGCTGGAGAATCCTGAGGGAGCTGGGAAGGGACTGGAGAATCCTGAGGGAGCTGAGGGGGCTCAGCCTGGAGAAAAGGAGGCTCGGGGGGCCCTCCTGGCTCTGCACAGCTCCTGCCAGCAGGGGACAGGGACAGGAGCAGAGGGAGCAGCCTCAGGCTGGGCCAGGGCAGGCTCAGGGTGGACAGCAGCAGGAATTTCCCCATGGAAAGGGGGGTCAGGGACTGGCAGTGCCCAGGGAGGGTTGCAGTGCCCATCCCTGGAGGTGTCCCAGCAATTCCTGAGGTGGCACTCAGTGCTGTGGGGATGGGGACGAGGTGGGGACGGGGCACAGCTGGGCCATCCCAGAGCTCCTTCCCACCTCAATAACCAATTCTGTGAAATCCCAGGTTCCCCAAACATTTTAACCCCTCAGAGCTCTTGCAGCCCATTTCCAGAGCAGCTCTCCCACTGCCCCCCCTTTCCCCACCCCAGGCCAGACCCCACTTTGTTCCTCTGATCCCAGCAGACACCTGCTCCTGCTGGATAAATGAAACTACAACTAAAAATTATCTCAATTTCCCCCAAAAACAGGAGCAAAAATCCTTGAGCATCCCTGTAAGCACTTGCCTGGAAGTGGCTCCAGTACTGCAATACTCAAAAAAAACTCATCACAGACAACTAAAGATATAAATTTAAAGCTGATTAGATAAATTACATTAAATATCTCTGCCAATACTCTTACTCAGAATTGATACACTTAACACAGAACTCAATCAGCCTTTGTTTAATTAAGTAAATTAATATTTGTAGGCAACTAAATTAAATTCACCTGAATTCCAGATTAGCTTTTCCACACACAAGTTTAATGTAATTTAATTAATCTATTTTAAAACATTAATTCTGAATAATTCTTCTGAGCAGCCCCTTGTAAACAAAGCTATTTACTGAAATATCTGATGGCTTTCCCTGGTCATGGGGCAGCATTCCAAAGTGGATAATCAAACCCATCCAATGCCTTGTTAACACAGGAGAACATGCCCAGAACAGAAACCTGCTCTCATATTAATTAGGAAGGGTAAACATCATCTTTTAAAAAACCCAAACACATTCCAAAGCTCTGCCTGGAGCGTGGAATTGCATTGCTCTGGCTGCAGCAGCTGAGATCTCTTGGACATTTCCCAGTGCTATTGATAAATGAAAAAATTTCATTGATATGAAATGAAAAATTTTTCATTGATAAATGAAAAACTTCCCTCAGATTCCAACGTGCACTGTGGCAAATGTTCCTGCTGCTTGTGGGGGGAAAGCTGGGAAATGCCATTTCCCTCTGCCCAACCCCAGAGCCTCAAAGCTTCTTCCTCTTCTTCATCCCACTCTTCCTTCTAATCGATTCAAGGCACTGCTCAAATGTGGAATTTCTGTTCCAAATATCTTTATCCAAGGAATCATGGAATTGTTGGGGTGGGAAGGGGCATTGAGGATCATCTCATTCCAGGGGACATCTCCCAGGCTGCTCCAAGCCCTGTCCAGCCTGGCCTTGGGCACTGCCAGGGATGCAGGGGCAGCCACAGCTGCTCTGGGAAATCCATCCCAGGGCCTCAGCACCCTCATTCCTTCCCAATACCCCATCTCTCCCTGCCCCTGTCCATGGAAAACCATTCCCCCTGAATGAACTGAATTAATTAATTGAGCCCAGCAGCCTGTTTTTCTGAGCCAAGGGTCCTTATCCTGCAAAAACTCTGATTTAGTGAGACTTCCCAAGGTTTCCCACAGCAGGTGAACACAGAGCCCAGCCCAGTGGCAGGAATAAACCCAGCACAGGCCAGGGCTGATCTCCAGGAGCAGAGAAATGACCTCAAGCTGCACAGGGATTATGGTATAAACATCATCCACACTCTCCAGGGAAGATGCAGAGGACAAAATACTCATTAATTCGGTTTTTATTTAAATCCCTGAGGTCTCATCCCTGCAGGGAAACAGCCCAGAGGGGCACTGACCTAGGGGAAGGAATATTCCCACTTAACTCCACCTGGGAAGCAAACTGTGGAATCCCAGCAAAGCAGCAGCCCAAGAGCAGGACAGGACTGTCCCTGGGAAGGTCTCCAGGAAGAAGAATCCCCCTCTGGAGGCTGCAAACCCCTGGCACAGCTGTGACCCCCCGGAGGGTCCTGGGGAACAGCCTCTGGAGCAGCTCCAAGGGCACAGCTGGGAATGTTGGGATAATTCCACACATGAAGTTATTCCCCGGAGTTACAAAGCCCAGGACACAACAATTCTCATTTCAGTCTCTCTGTGACCTGCACCCATTCTGTAACCCAGAGCCTGGCTTTTCCTCCATGATAAAATCCCCTTGGTTGGCAGCTGGAATGAAGCCTTCCTGCACCAATTCCCAAAAAAGCCTCACCAGTGCAAATGGAACACAGTAAAAAACAACAATTTAAGAGCACGCAGGGCTCAAAGCACCATAAATCCAAGAGCTTCCTTGGAGCCCCAGGTCTCTGCAGCCCATCACAATGAGAATTAAAACTCATTTTAGGAGGAAGAGATCAGATTTACACTTCCTTCTTACTACCCAAAGCTACAAATGAGAATAATTTTTCTCAGCATCTGTTTGGCTGTCACCCTTATCCTCAATCCACCTCAAAAGGCAATGAAAAATATTGTGTTTCAATTAAATTTCATAGCGAAACCACACAAACATTTCAGTTTAACAGCTTAAAAATGAGTGTAACAGTAGACAAGCAGCTTTGATTCAGCCAAAGATCAGGAAAAGTGACAAGTCTCAAAAAAAAAAAAAAAAAAAGAAAAAAGAAATATTCCCTATCTGGGAAAACCAGGACACCAGCCACAACATTCTGGAGATAGATATATCAAATAAAAATCACTCACAGAGGTATTATGGTGATGGACTCCAGTGCAAGTGGTAAAATTCAGCTAGCAACCAAAAAGAGGAAACAGTTGCTCCAGGAATAAAGGAGCTGGAAACTTTCTGGAGTAGAAAACCTCCCAGGGAGGCAGAAATTCTCAAGTATTACCACAAAAGCTGCCATTATTATTGTTGGGTTATTGTTTTGCCTTCAGAAATATTTGCTTTTTAGGGTTTTTTTTTTTTTCATTCCACCTGGTACGAGGCACTGTTTTGCTTGGATGTCTTTTCCCAGCTCTTCTAAGCCTGGCACCCATCCTAACACAACACCCAACAAATAACCCAGGAACGCCTTCCCTGCTTCCCAGCGTCCTCCCAGGCACGAGGAACGGCAGTGGGTGGTCACACAAAGCAGCAGTCCCAGCCCAAATTCCCTATGGATCTTGTACAAGCCCTGCTGCCGCGTGCCAGCCCGCCCCGGCACAGCCAGGATGGGATTATTCCCCGGGAGCTGGGCAGGAAATGTTCACACGTGTCCCGGCTCTGCTCTCAGGTGCCTGCACACGCTGCCAGGGCCTGAACTCGGCTCACAGCCACTCGATCCCGCTGGATTCGGCAGCCCAGCCCCGGGCAGGAGCTGAGTGCCTGCAGACTGCGGGCCCTAAGACACAGGCTGGAATTGCGGATCCCGGTGGGATTATTCCCGACAGGGAGCATTCACACCAGGCACAATTTGTAGGGTTTGCTGAAAAGCAGCAAAAGTGAGAGCAGAGCTGGACAGCAAATCCCGTCCCGTTGCTTTCTTGTTTTCAGCCGCTAGATGGAGGATTTTTATTGGGAACAAAAATCCTGCAAGGACTTCCAGGGCAGGTTTAGGGTGGAGATCAGGGAAAGGTTCTTCCCCCAGCGGGTGCTGGCACTGCCCAGGCTCCCCAGGGAACGGGCACAGCCCCGAGGCTGCCACAGCTCCAGGAGAGGTGGGACAGCGCTGCCAGGGATGCCCAGGGTGGGAATTTGGGAATGCCCTGGACTGGAGGAACCCTGTGGGTCCTTCCAGCTCAGGGTATTCCATTATTCCAGGAAATTCAAACTTCAGGATTAGTTTCATCCACCTTCCACCAGCCCAGGCTGCTCCAAGCCTCCAGCCTGGCCTTGGGCAGTGCCAGGGATCCAGGGGCAGCCACAATTCTCTGGGAATCTGTGCCAGGGCTCCCCACCCATAGGGAGGAATTCATTCCCAATATCCCACTTATCCCTCCTTCTCCAGGGCCATTCTCTCTTGGCCTGCCAGCTTACCTTTAGCAACAAAAGAAAGTAATAGTAATAATTTATAGTTTTTTCTTGTTTTTTCCTAATATGTGCACTGTTAGTCCTCAATACACTGGAAAAATTTTCTGATCCAGCAATTCCAGAGGAGACAAGGACAGCCCCCGGCGTTGGCACAGGCTGCTGCTACTACAAAAAAAGCAGGAAAGCCAACATCAAATACAACCTGCTCACTCCAAAGTCTTCTAATGGATTTTCCTGCTGCAGGCACCAAGGAAAAAAAAACCACTCCAGCTGCCAAACCAGACCTTAGCACTGCTTGGTAACAGAGAGAGAGCAGGATGTTCAAATTCTTGCCAAAAAAATATTAATGAAGATAAACTGATGAAGAGCATCATTTCAGTAGGGAAACATGAATGGAGCAGCTCTTCAAAATCTGAATTATTTCCATAGGATTACTGAGGGTGGAAAAGAGTTCTGGGGTCGTGGAGTTCACCCTGTGCCCCGTCCCCAGCCCAGAGCACTGAGTGCCACCTCAGGAATTGCTGGGACACCTCCAGGGATGGGCACTGCAACCCTCCCTGGGCACTGCCAGTCCCTGACCCCCCTTTCCATGGGAAAATTCCTGCTGCTGTCCACCCTGAGCCTGCCCTGGCCCAGCCTGAGGCCGTTCCCTCTGCTCCTGTCCCTGCTCCCTGGAGCAGAGCCCGACTCTCCATCCTGCCTCTAATTCTGAATTTTCATTCACACCACCTGATCCTGGCTTGGCAGCTCCCCTCCCTGTTGTTAACAGAAAAATCCCGACTAAATTCAGCTTTAAACTCCCCAGAGTTCCATTTCAGAGGGTGCTAGGGAGGATCAGGTTGGGCTGTTTGTAGCTGAGGAGCAGGGACGGGAACTCCCCACTGCCACCAATTCCCTCCATTCTTCTCCATGGTAAAACTCAGATTTTTCAGGTTTGAACTTTTCCCTTAAGTGCTCTAAGTCAGGGGTTACAAACAGGAAGCAACATCAAATGATTCTGTTCAACAGACACCACCACAAATTGTTTTATTTCAAGTCCCACATACCAAGGGCGTGATGAAGTTAAACCTTTCGTATGTTTTTCAGTCTAACTGGTTGCAAAATTCACTATTTTCCAGCACCTTTAAAAACCTAAACCTGCAAGGAAACAAGTGGTTTACGTGACTGTGAAGATATTTTATTCCTTTTATTTTACTTGGGAAAGAAAAAAAAAAAAAAAAAAAAGGTGATTATTAGCCTTTCAATGATATGGATAGGGAAAAAAATAAAGTTATTTCAACTGTCAGTAACTAAATATGGAGTTTCAAACTACAGGAAATCAACCTGTGACCAAAATTTTATTGGCAAAGTTCTGCATGCAAAGACATTTTGTGGTTCTACATCCAACCACTGGCTTTGCTCTGCCTCCTCCTACAAGAGGCTCAATCCCAGCAACTCCAATGCCAGGGCTCCTTCAAGGAAAGAGATGAAAACCCTGGAAATTCTAGCAAAATAAAGGAAAACCCTGGAAATTCTAACAAAATAGAGGAAAACCCTGGAAATTCTAACAAAATAAAGGAGAACACTGGAATTTTAATAAAGGAGAACCCTGGAATTCTGACACAATGAAGGAAGACCCTGAAATTTTAATAAAGTAAAGGAGAACCCTGGAATTCTGACACATGAAAGGAAGACCCTGGAATTCTGACACATCGAAGCCGTGTCTTGTGCCTGCACCTACAAAGCTTTACAAGAGGAGGGTGAAGCTCAAGAGAAAACCAGAGGCAAACTCAAGTCCTGGCAAACCTGGAATTCCCTGGGTGTGAATCCCCTGGGACAGCCCAACTCCTTCCCAAGCCAAGGTAAATCCACAATCAGCAGCTCTGAGCTGTGACTAAAAGCTCATTTCTCCTCACCTGATTGCCCAAAATTCCAGAAAAAAGGATGGCAAAAGCAGCACAGGCAGGAAAGGAGCCTTTTTCCAACCTTATTTCTTGGAGCAGGTGCTTCTGGAAGCTGCAGCTGTGAGCATTGCTAATTAGCACCACGCCCTTAATGGTTTTATTAAATTACTCTGGATGTTATTAATCAATTAGTCATTTAAAAGAACCTTAATTACCACCTGCTCTGGAACCACACAACTTTCACATGGCTGGGTGACTCAGACAGAAAACCCAAGTGTGGAAGAGATGATAAATTGAAAAAACAAAGTTCCAAAATGTTTGTGTCCTCTGGAGAAGATGGAATGTTTCCCAAATCCAACCTCCATCGGTTTTATTCTCTCAATAAATGAATTAATCTTTCTTCCTAACATCTGTTACTGAAAATGGAGCTACTTCCATTTAATGATGGGAAAAGGTGCTCAGGGTTTCAGAATCAAAGTCTTGTTATTCTGGTGCATTTCTGTAAACAACCATTTGAAATATATATAATTATATATACAAAAGCTTCCTAACAGAGAGCACTCTCTGTTTCAAGAGTCACTGCTATGAAATTCAGACACCTTTTTGTTTGATATTTTAAAATCTTGGTTGGAATATTTAAAGCTGTACAAATGTCAGGTTTGCCTCGTGAAATCTTGGTATCTATAGGACACCACACCTCAGGTAACCTCACACAGAAGGCAAGAAAGTACCAAAAGTCACTCCAAAACACCATTTTAAAGCTGCTTCCACCAAAGCAATCTCTCAGTTGCTAATAACCCTTGTTTACTTCAAAAAGTCTTCCCCGGAGAGCTCCAAAAATAAACTGATCCATAAACTATCCGTGCCATAGCAGGATAAAATGACTATATTTGGTGAAGTACACAACTTGCCACTGTGGATGGATTTAAAAATAAAACAAAAAAAAAAAAAAAAACCAGGGCGGGGGGGTGGGGGGGAAGAAAAAGGAGGCAACACTTGAATTGCAAATAAGGGCATAGGGATACCGAGTGTGTTGAGAGAATCCTGGAATAGTTTGGGTGGGAAGGGACTTGAAAGCTCATCTCGTTCCACCCCTGCCATGAGCAGGGACACCTTCCACTGTCCCCGGCTGCTCCAAGCCCTGTCCAGCCTGGCACTGGGCACTGCCAGGGATGCAGGGCAGCTCCAGGGAAAGCTGTGCCAGAGCCTCAGCACCCGCACAGGGAAGAATTCCTTCTCAATATCCCATCGAAAGCACTCAATGTCAAACAGCCGGCTGGCATGAAGAGGATAGAAAACACCAACCCTGCTACGGATGTGGAAAAGCCTGCCAGGCACTGAATGAGCACACGCGGGGCTGCTCCGGAGCCTGCCGCACCAGGAGCACGGAGAGCGCTGCCAGCCCAGCCCCAAATACATCCCGGGGGGACAGCGGGACACCGAGCCCGGCACCGGGGAGCCCGGCAAGGGCTGAGCCCCGGAGCGGAGCGGGGAAGAGCCAAACCTTTGGGTGGAAGGGACATCAGAGCTCATCCCGTTCCACCCCTGCCACGGACACCTTCCACCATCCCAGGCTGCTCCGAGCCCTGTCCAGCCTGGCCTTGGGCACTGCCAGGGATCCAGGGGCAGCCCCAGCTTCTCCGGGCACCTGTGCCAGGGCCTCAGCGCCCTCACCGGGAGGACTTTCTCCCCGCTATCGAGCCACGGGCGACCCCCATGAGAGCGATGAGGGGAGGCGGAGGGGGGGGCGCGCGGCCCCCCCGCCTCGGCCGCTCCCTCCCCGCCGGCTCGCGGCCCGGGGAGGCCGGCGGGTGCGCGGTGTGTGCTCGGTGTCCCCGTGCGGGGCCGTGCGGGCGGCCGGGGGTGGCCGCGCTAGCGGAGGCTCCCGCCCGCGGGGCGCCGCGTTACCGTGTGAGGCGGGCGCCGAGTTCTCGTGGTGTTTTGTGCGGCGGCTGCGATAATGGCGTCCTTCCTCGCGAGAGATCCGGCCGGGGGCCCCGCGCCGCGCACGCGCCGCGCCCGCGCGCGCCGATGCCCCCGCCCTTCCCCGCCGAGGCGCCGCAGCGGGGACCGGACTACGAGTCCCAGAGGGCAGCGCGCGCGCCCCCGCAGGAGCACGCCGGGACCTGTAGTACGCGCGGGGCGGCGCGGGGCGTGCCGGGAAGTGTAGTCAGGGAATCGCGGAATCGCAGGGTCGCTGAGGGTGGGAAAGAGCTCCGGGATCGTCGAGTCCCAGCTGTGCCCCGTCCCCACCTCGTCCCCAGCCCTGAGGAGCACTGAGTGCCACCTCAGGAATTGCTGGCACACCTCCAGGGATGGGCACTGCAACCCTCCCTGGGCACTGCCAATCCCTGACCCCCCTTTCCATGGGGAAATTCCTGCTGCTGTCCACCCTGAGCCTGCCCTGGCCCAGCCTGAGGCCGTTCCCTCTGCTCCTGTCCCTGCTCCTGGGACCTGTCCCCTCCTGGCAGGAGCTGTGCAGAGCCAGGAGGGCCCCCTGAGCCTCCTTTTCTCCAGGCTGAGCCCCCTCAGGATTCTCCAGCCCCTTCCCAGCTCCCTCAGGAATTCTCCAGCTCCTTCAGGATTCTCCAGCCCCTTCCCAGCTCCATTCCCTTCCCTGGACACGCTCCAGCCCCACAATGTCCGCAGCACTCGGCCGGCAGAGCTGGCAGATGAAACAGCAATCTGCACCTCCAAAATCATTCACGCCTTTCCCATCATCTGCTCCTTCCATCAGATTCCTCCCCGCTCTGACAGCTCCTGGGCTCGGGGCTGGGATGGGCTGGATGTCACTGTGGTGCTAAGGACAGAAATGTCACGGTGCCCAGAGCACGCCGAGCAGCAGGCTGAAGTGGGAATTTGCTAAATTGGCTCAGCAGCCTCGCTCCTCTGTCACTCCCGTGTGTGCTGCGAGAACAGGAGGGCTGGGAGAAGGTGGGGAACGCGCCGTGAACCTTCTGGGGATGATAAAAATATGCAAAAAAACCCCAAAAAAGAGCCACGGAGGAAGTGTATGCAAATGGCTCTGGAAGAGGACAAAGATTAGACGATTTTATGTCTTTATATAGCACAGTGTTGCCCAATAAAGACCAACCACACTTCACTTTTCAGCTTCACTAGCCAGCAGCGACTTCCAGACTTGTGCATTAAAACATTCCCTAAATAAGACAAATAAAAATTCCTAAATAAGATGCCTAATGAGGTTCTCCAGTGCCATGTCACACAGCTGAATCCACCCTGGCGCAGCTGTAAGTGGTTCTCCAGACGCCTGCAGGCCTGGTGTGTTGGGAAATTGCTCCCTGGTGCAGGTTTGGGAGTGCTCAGCTGAGCCTGTTGATTTATTTACCGTGTTCTCCCCCTTCACAAGCAGATTAGGCAGTTCAAAGGTTAAACTACTTAGAATCTGACTTTTCACACTGGATTATTTCACGCTTTGCTGCACCGATTTGCCCTGCAACAGTTTTGCTAAAGAGTTTCTGCCCGACTCAAGCAATTGCGGGTCCCAGCTGGAAAAACAGGGATACAAAAATCTGTGTTCCAGCTGCTGGTAAAAGCTTTTGCCATCCTAAAACCAGCCCGATGTAAAAGCTGCCCTGTTTTCTCATATTTTCATAATATTGCCATCCCAAAGATGACTAACTCCTGTTTGCTGGAGGTGTGAGGCGCTTCTCCTCTGGAGAGCCATGAATCATTTCCCAACACAAACATAAATCTTTCAGTGTCATAAACCAGTTATGGTATTTGCCCAAAGTTAATTTAGCTCAAATTAACTGCAGGAAATACTGGCGGGATCCAACTGATGTCTGTGGCTGTGATCAGAGATAACGGCAGAATAAACAAATAAAACAATTTATCCCAAGGGAGGCTGCAGCACCTCCTCCTGCCAGCCCACTCTGATCCAGCGGCTGAGGATCCACAATTACCTCGGCAGAGTTTGGAAGAGTTTTTCTCTCTGTACCAGAGCAATGAATTTGGATTTTTTTCCAAACCAGGAGGCATTTCTTTTTAAAATTATGGATGACACCAGTAAATCATGGAAAGACTCCTTTATCATGGTTTACCCCGTGTTTCCTTGAGACTGCACAGCCAGAAATGACAAACACTTCACGCAGCTCAAAGTCTGACTGGAAACACTGGGAAGCAGCAGGAGGAAAAGGATATTTCTGCTGAATCTGAAGGGCCAGAGTTGGCTTTTTAGTCTTTGATTCCCAGTACCAATGAGTGACTGACCAAAGGGTAATTGCTTCCTGTGCTTCACGGTCTCCTGAGCTTCAGCTGCTGCCAAAACTGAGCTCCCGTGACTATTTCTGCAATAATTGAAAGAAATTCAGTGTAATCCCCATTTAGTGAGTGAGGGCTTCACTTTACCCTGGAATAAGTCTGCCTATGAGCAAATGCCAAGAAGAACTTGATACACTGGGAGGTTTGTTCTGATTTAAACCATGATAATTTGCTCAAGCACCTACATCAAATCCATCCTTAATTTCCTATCCTCACATAAAAGCAACTGAGAACTTCAAGCTGCTAATATATCATTTAATTTTTTAATTTTACAGGAGAAAATACCCCCTGTTGCCCTGTTAGTCTGCTGTCCCAAATAAAACAAGGGATTTCTTTGTTGTTTTATTTCCTCACATTTTCATGCTCTCTTTTTTATTTTATTTTTCAGTCTCTTGCTTTTTATGTCTGTGCTTTGCCATGTTATGAGGAGTAATTTGCTTCCAGGAAGTATGCAGCTTATTTCACCCTGCTCTCAGCATTCATTTACTATTGTTTTCTAAGGAAGTTGCTGCTTTCACATGTTTTGTGTGGATCAGGAGAGATTGGGATCTCATTCATTGGTTTCCTTTTTTTTTTTTTTCATTAGGGGAAAAAAAACCCCATAGCATCAAAGGTAAAAAATTAACACACTGTGCACACAATTTTGCAGCTGCAGCAGAAAAAGAAAGGTTGCCAAACAAAGCTTTTGTTTAAACATGTGACAGACATCCATAATTATCCTCAGTGCTGAGCATGAGGACACAGGAAAAAGGGATGGGGAAGATGTGAGCAGGGCACAGAAATCACTCCAGAGTATTTGCTGGAAGAATAATTTTGTTTCCTAAGGATAAAATCCTCAATTACATCCAAGTAAAAAGAGTACTTGAAGCTCCCCTGTTTATTAATTTCTTTCTGCTTGGGTTTATTCATTTTCTCTGTAATATCTCGTGTAACTGGAAAGGGAAACAAACCAGCCTTATGAACACAGCCTGTCCTGTATTGTGACAGTGATGCTTAAGGAAAAGTTACATAAAATACTCTTCAACCAAGAGAATATTGATATTATTTGTAAATGTGCTGTAGCAGCATATGAGGAGAAGCTCATCATTTCATTTCCAGCTGCCACATCCATTTTCAATCCCCTCAGAATTGTTCTGTGGTTTGTAACAGAAAACAGGGCAGCATCAAGTGGGTTTTGCTCCTGGACCTCTGTATCAATACTCGGGTCTCATTCTGGTTTCTGCTGAGCCAACTCCACTTCATTCAATGAAAATACTCCTAATTTCCATGAACAGGGATGAAAGAAAAGGCCCTGGATCCCCTCAGCAGAGGGAGAAACATTGTGGCACGATTTACCACCCGTCTGGTCACAGTCCATGGTCCTGTAGGGTCACTTCTGCCAGTCTGAGGAAAAAGGTGAGAAGGGTCAGGCACAACCTCGATGTTCTCTTATTTATTTACAGACTCCTTCATCTCCCTGGACACATCCTGGGGAAAAAAAAAAAACAAAAAAAAAAAAAACAAACAAACAAACAAAAAAACCCGAAAAACAAATTATGGGAGGCTCCTTCCCTTCAAGAAACGTGCCCCTGGCATAAGCCCTGTGTTTACACTTTGCCTGGCTGGGCTCTTCCAGGATCTCTCACAGATCCTGTGAGAGAAGAGCAGGAGAAGAAGGATCCAGAAGATCTCTCTTACCTCTTACCTCCCCTACCCACCTGAGATTTGCCCCGTTTGCCCAGCTCTGCTCAGGTTTGCCCCAGACCACATTTATTTGGTCAGACACCATTATAATTTGAGTATTTTTGGGGGGATTATCAGAGCCTGAAGGGGATTCATTCCACCTACAGATTGTAGAGGATTTTATCCTTCTGTGATTCTAAGCAGAATTTCACCATCTCCTCATTCTGGACATGCACCCATTTCAACACTTCCAAAATTATTTGTAACTCCAACATTTCAGGTGTGAGAGGTAAAATAAACTGACTGGAGATGTCCAGCCGTGGCCAGGGTGGCAGAATGTCCCTGAGCAGGTTTCCACACAGCTCCACGTGGCAGAGGCAGGAGGGCAGGGCTGCTCTTCAGGGCAACCCAGGTCAGCCAGAACCTCGTCCAGAGGCAAATTCCAACCCTTGGGATGGTGAAATCCTGCGTTTCCCTTCAGCCTGGGCACTGCAAAGCTCTGGAGACAGAGTTTTTCTCCCATTCCAGGTGTTCTCCAGTAGATCCTGGAGTGCTCCCTGGCAGGGATGCATGGTCTGCATCAGGCAGAACTTCCCAGGACATCTCAGGAGTTCCCCCTGCTCAGCACTCATGGGGACAAATCCGGAATGTTCTGTCGTGACTGGGGACTCCAATGCAAGAGAGAGAATGAACAAGCAGAGGTTCCGCAGCCTCTGAGCTCAGCTCAGTGTCCCAGCAAAATGTGGACATCAAAAAAAAAAGCTTTCCTCAAGTAAAAATCTGCCATGGGAAGTGTGAGGCAATCCTCAGGGAAATGAGGGGCAAAGGCACCCAGGGATGGCCTGGCTGCTGTGGGGAACCTGCACTAAGTGACTTTGTTAGTCACTCCACAGAGGTTTCCACTCCTCAGCAGCAAAATTCCCAGGCAGCATCCCACAACTTGACTGTCCTGCCAATTAGACAATGATTAGGTGAGGAAAATGTTCGCAATTAAATCACTTCCATGATATCTAATTGCAGTAAAGCTGTAACACTGTATTTTTTGCTGAATTACTGGGTTTGACCTACAACACTAGGGTGGGAACAGCCTTCCAAGGAGGATGCCTGGGGATCAGATTCCTCGGACACACTGCAGTGAGGAGGTGATTTTCCCTCTGCAAGTAGCACAATTAATATGAACAATGGCAATGTAATATAAAAGCAACTAAGTACTGGCAATGCTCTAGAAATAAAAAAAAACCAAAACAGTTATTGATTCTCTCTGCTCAGTCTGGAGGCACTGACAGCAAAAGTCAGATGGGTGACAGCAAGAAAATTCTAAATTTTGCCTTGTTTCATTTCTGTGAAGAAAAACAAGCCCAGTTTCATTGTGCACAGTCACACTCCTCACCCACATTAGCCAGGGATGAAGAACAGTTGATATTCCAGTTCAGAGCTGACAATACAGGCAGTGCTGGCAGCTCAGGGAATAAATGACAGGCAGGAAGGAAACCTCTGCTAAACAGGAGGGGTTGGAATAATAAATAGCACAGCTCAGCTGGCTACTTCAGGCTACCAAAGAGGATTCCCTGAGCCTGAGCCCTGCCCTGCCACCCTGAGTGATAAGACAGGGCACACAGGCAGATATGTCTCATGAAAATATCACCAAAAACTTCTAATTCAAAACACCCATTTGTTAAAAATAAATTTAAAAAACCCAACAGAACACAAATCAAAACCATTTAAAAGATTTCAAAGGTAACTTATAAATTAAGAACAGAGTAGGGTTTAACAGTAGAATGTTAACGCTGTTATCATTATCACTTCTTGCTCTGTCATTGATGGAGTCTGGAGTTTTTGAAGTATACCCATTCAGGTATTTAATGGAGAAAAATAATCACATTGGGTTGTGTAAATAACACATTTTGTCATGAGCCTGAGGGATTTTTAAATTAAGTTTTAATGACCTCCATAATCCTCACCTGCAGCCTCCACCCACCGCGATGGGCCAGGAGCCCATTTAAGCCTCAGCTCTGCTGCTGGGGCTCTTGGCTTCAGGTTTATCTTTGTTTCTGTTTCTGGGGAGGAATTGGGATGTTTTTTGCTGCTTAGCTTTGCTGCTGTCTCCTTTTGCTACTCCCTCCTGGATTGGACCTTAGACCTGGATTGTCACTTAGTCACTCACAGGGGCTGGGAATGCCAGGGGACCCTTTGCTGTGGCTGTCCTTGGAAGGGATAATTCCATCTTCAATGACTCCTCATCTTCATTCCTATTTGGCCGGTAATAATCTGAAATATTGGGAAATTTTTATGGTAACAATTCCTTTTTCTGTGCTCTGTTTCTGTGCTTGGCCTGAAAAACTGCAGCTCTGACCTGGGTGTGTTTGTGCCATTGATGTGGATTTTTCAGTCGGAGGAAGAGCAAACATCCTAAAGGAAATTGAAGTGTGGGGTTTCCAGGGAGGATTTTCACATAAGGTAACAAAGTCACTGGCAGTGCCCCTGGAAACAGCAAGAGAGTAACATTCTTGTTCTCATCTCAGAGAAATATGGGTCAGGAAAACATCTTCTTCCATCCTCTCTGAAACAAAAATTTCTGCTGGGTCCAAGTGTGAGCAGAGGAATAATTATGAGTCCTTATGTTACTAGTTTTAGTCTATACAAAATTAGAGGGTGTTTTTGTAACAAAACTTGTCCTTGGCATCCCTTGTTCAGCAGCTCCTTGCCTGGAGGCTGCAATGCTGCTGTAGCAAATGCTCAGAGCTAAAACGTTTCCTTTCCTGGGCCCAGCCTTGCATAGCTGCTGGATTTTGGGAATTCCTCAGTTTGTGCCCCAGCTCGGGGCATTTCAGCTGTTCCTGACAGCATCTCTTGGCCATCAGTATTCAAATATACAGCTATTCAAATTCACTGTGTGTATGCACCAAGGAGTGATAAGAACTTTCTCCTTGCATACCAAAGAGGAGTTTTCTGTAACCCTTCTGTGTTCTTGGAACCAGATGAGGGGGGGAAAAACACCTCTGGGAAGCACATGTGGAATAATCATCAACTAGCCAGCCTCTGGAGAGAATGCAGAGCCAATGAAGAAGACAGCGCAGGGACAAGTTGAAAATTAACTCCTGGGTCGGCTCCACCTCTTAAGCAGCAAAGGGTGCTCTCAAAATTATTTCTAAAGCAGCCTGGCCACCATCAGTGGAGCTCTGCATCCACGTGGGTTTGCTTCTCTGCCATGCTGATGGGCTGTTAGGCTGCAGAGGCTCTGCTGAGGGAGCAGTGAAGGTTTGGAGCCCCTGGCAGCGATGAGTGGGGTGAAGGTGACAGCCCTGGGGCGTCTCTCCAAGCTGCTGAAAACCCTGCGGGCTGTGCCAGCACGGCCCTGCAGCCTGGCTGCCTGCTCCCGGAAAAACACCAGGAATGCTGCCTGTAAGTCACTGCATCTCCTCCAAATCCGTGACAAATGGGGGAGGCTGGGGTGGGAAGAGAGCTGGTGGGCTGGAGTGTTGTTCTTATTTGTTAGCAAATTAAAAAGGGGGATTCGGGAATGTGGCTGGAAGATTGAGGAAAAAAGAGTGGATAGAATGAAAGAAGTGAAAATACTTTGTGGAATTTCAGGGTTCTAACCTTGTTCTTCATTTCTGCTGTCAGTGGCACCGGGATTTTTGTGACTCTAACTTGTGACAAAAAGCAATCGTTACTTGGGAGGCTTGGCTGCTTCCAATGAAAACGGTTCATGAGCATAATTCAAAACACATTTAGCATAAATTGATTCTGACTTGGAATTTCATAGCCACTGCAATGTTTGATTTGGAAAATGAGGCATAGAACAAGCCACAAACCCCTCCAAATGTGCTGTACAGCCCTCCAATAAATCACTTTGAAGTGCAAGATACTCCTGGAGGATGTTAAAGATTTAGTTATTTAAAATACTGATTAACTTGCTTTCAGATAATAGGGAGCCAGCCAGAGATTGTGTCTACTCACTGCTGTGCAGATAATGTCAGCTGGAGAATAGCAAAGAGTAATTTCTTATAGCTAGAAAAACCTTTTGCTTCTTATTTTTTCCCTCTGTAAATTTGTTCAGCATAATAACTTCTGCCAAAGAACAGAGCTGGGTTCCTCCTCGAACATTTCATGGTTACCCAGCGTAAGAGGGGATCCTATTCCAAGGAGGAATCAGACAGTTTGTTCCATCCAAGCACTGCTGCTGATTGAATGAGCCACAACTGGTAGTTATTTTTACTCACATTCCTCTTTTCAGTTTGAGACAGATGCTGTTTACTCCTTCAGCCTTTCTCTCCTCTGTGCCATTCGTGCAGGAAATGCCAAAACAAACTGATTTGGGAAATCCCTGTCTTTGGAATGGCTGTTTTTGGCAGGCAGGGAGTGGACAGGAGCTCTGAGTGAGGCAGCCTGGGGGTTACTCCACAGCTACTCACACCAGGTTTAAACAACTCAAAGGCTGACAGATTCTGCAGCTCTTGGATTCCCCTTGTGACCCTGCAAGGACAAAGGGCTTTTCCTGCACTTCACTGTAGAAACACTGGGGAGAATTGTGGCACGGATGTCAAAATTCCCAGTGGTGCAGAGGACCAGGGAGCGTCTGTGCCAAGCTCAGAGATATCTTGTAATGACACACGGAAGTGGAGGATTTGGACATTCATTTTTCAGAATAATTGCTGGAAATGCTCTCCATGGGGATTTTAAAGCCTAATTTAGTAATTATTAGCAGAGCAGACCTGAATGAATTTTTCCTTTCTTGCCCTTTTAGAAGTAATTACGAGAAAAGCAGAATCCTTCAAGTTTTGGTTGTTTGGTTTTTTTTTTCCCCAAAGAATTGTACAAGTCCTGCAGAGCCATACAATCCAGGTGTGCCATCTCCAGGCCTGCACATACAACTGCAGTGCCTCCCCAAATTGTCCAGGAGCTCCCTTCCAAGCCCTTTCCATGCTGAGTTCCTAAGCCTGCATGCATAATTTCAGCAAATGTTTTTTATACAGGAGAAGATAAAGCCTCTGTTTGCTTTACCTCGCCAGCTGGAATTACCTTCCCCTTATCTGGGCTCAGCCACTGCCTCCTCAGCCAGGCTCCTATCTCAGCCAAACACTGTGGAGGCAGAGGAAAACTCAGCATTTCCCAGTGTGCTGTGCTCCCCTGTCGAGCTGGGAGCACCATGTCAGCTACATCTGTTTGATAAAAAGCTCTGGGCTGTTTATCAATAAACTGGCCTAAATCACAGCCCCCATCTGACATCAATTCAGCAGCACTTTCAGCACCTTGTCACGATGGGCCTGAGCCAAGCAGCGCTGTTATCCTCCAAAATCTTGATTCAGACCAAAATAGCTTCAAGGCAATCAACCTATCTGGGATTTCCTCTGCAATATTTGGTCCCAGTGGCTGAAGCAGAACTGTGCTCCTTTAAAGTTTAAAACGGTTCTTTACTGAGTTTCAGCAACATGTATATTTTATTTTCTTGTTCAGAGTGTGTTGCTGTGGCAAACAGGGCCTTATTTCCTTCCCCTGGGTGGGGTTTCTCAGCTCTTCCCACTGCACTGTTTGCCTTGGTTTATGTCATTTGTAAAGAAATCCAAGCACTTGATTCAACAGGTGCTTTTCTTTTCAAAGATTAAAACCTTTATTTTCATCTGGATCTTGGTTCCCACCCTGAAGTTTTACTGAACTTCATGCTCAGGAAGAAGTAGCATGTGCATGTGAAAAACTGGGAGATTCTGTGAGTGATACAGGAGGGAAATAAAAGTGTTGCAGGTTATTTCTCTTTAGTTTTGTACCTCACCAGCCCATCATTTCTGAGAGTGTACCATAAGCTTCCTTTCTGTTGTGAAGTTCAGCCCACAATAAGTGACTTGTTCTGTTCAGCTTAGTGAAAAACTCCGTAAAAAACTTCACATTTTTCAAAACTTTGCAGGACCAAACCACTAAAAAGCCTCATGAAGCTGGGTTGTCTTAGTGGCACAATGCGAAGCAGCGGAGTTTGAGGCTTTGTATTTCATCAGCTTTAACAGACAGAGAAGGGGTGGTTGTAATTTTCTGTGATTTCTCTAATTACACATCTAAACCAGGTGTAGATGTAATTTCTAAGCTGCCCAAGGTTATCAGGTGTATTTAGAGGATACATCCTGGAAGAATGGACAGAGGGAGAACGGTGGAAGGATGACAGCAGTTTGTTGGTAGATGAGAATAAGCCCCGGTATCTCTTGCTTATGCTGGATTTAAAACACCTGAAGGCCATCTGGGCTGTCCTGTTGTCCATCAGTAACTTCAGCAAGACAGGTCTGTGCTAAAGGGTTGCCTAACCATGATCAATAGGCTGTTAAACTGTGATTAAGCCTGACTGGATCATGATGTTTACGGGCAGCAGGTCTTTTCAATCTCATTGATTATCCATCTTTTTGAGCTACAGGAAGCATTCTGTTGAGAATAGTAAATTAGCCGCCCTAAAAAACGTTGGGAGTCAAACCAAAAATTCATTTGCTTGCGGTTTTGTAATGCAAAAAAGATTCTGCAGGGAGGAAGTAAAATGAAATTTAAACGCAGTTTAACATCCTGACATCACAAGCTGTTTGTACATCTCCTGATGATCTGTTTGTGATCATGCAGCCACTCAAAGCAAATCGTTGGTCAGATTTCAACCTGCTCTTACTCAACTCAGTACTTTAAACATGTTATATTGTGAATGCAATGGAAACTTCTTATGCAATGTTGGTAAAACAGGGCAAACACTTCTTGGTTGAGTCTGGTTGAGTATCTGGTCCTGTCTTCACTTCAGCAAAACATTCTCAGTGTTACATCAGGTTCCTTGTGAAAATTCAAAAGTACAAGATAAAAAAATCTCCGAAAGAGAAATGCAGATTTTCAGAATGATTTTAAGAGAGTAATTAAGAAATAGTTTGTACAGCAAGATGAAGGTCTGGAGCTGAGGGTGGTGTTCTGCTCCTGGCTGACCAAGGAGAACTGGCAAAAATTAAAGCTCTTGCTTGATCTCTGTGCTTTCACTGATGCTTTTAGCTTTCTACAGGCTGTCCTTTTTTTTTTTTTTTCTTTAATTTTATTTTTTGCTATGTGTTCTTTACTGGCAGCTGGAACAGAAGGAGTGATGAAGGTTTTAACCAGTTTCATTGAGATTTCTCTGCCTCAGGCAGTGTCAGGTGAATAGTGAGTTCAGTTAAGTTGAGTTGACCCTTTCACCATCCAAGCTGGGACTATTTTGGCCTCTTAGCTTTGTGACAGCCAAGGAAAGTAAACACAAATATTAACTTTTCATAACTTTTCCAAGTGTGGCTTGGAGAGGGGACCCTGCTGTGCCAGGGCCACCCACCTCTGTGCATTTTTTGGTGTGAGGGAATAAATAATTTTTTGGCATTAGGGGATGCACTTGGTGTGAGGAGAAATACTTTTTGGTGTCAGGGAATAAATACTATTTTGATGTGAGGGGATACACTTTTGATGTGAGGGAAAGCACTTGATAAAGGAGAAACGCTTCGGTGTGAGGGAATAAATACTATTTTGGTGTGAGGGAATGCACTTCTGATGTGAGGAAATGCTTTTTGGGGTGAGATGATGCCCATTTGGTGTGAGGGGATGTACTCAAAGCGAAAAAATCACTTTTGATGGGAGGGAATAAATATTCTGTGTGAGAGAAAGCACTTGATAAAGGAGAAACGCTTTGGTGTGAGGGAGTAAATACTATTTTGGTGTGAGGGGATGCCCTTTTGATGTGAGGTAATAAGTACTATTTTGGTGTGAGGGAATGCACTTTTGATGTGAGGGAATAAATATTCTATGTGAGGGAAAGCACTTGATAAAGGAGAAACGCTTCGGTGTGAGGGAGTAAATACTATTTTGGTGTGAGGGCACGCTTTTTTGGGTGAGGCGATACACTTTTGAGGGGACGTTCTCGGTGCGAAGGAATCCCTTTTGATGTGAAGGGCCGCCCTCGCTGTGAGGGGACGCGCTTTGGACAGGGGCACGGGGACCACCCTGAGCCCGGGCAATGCCCATCCCCGCCCTGCACGGAGCTGCTCCGGGGCTGTGCCAGCATGAGCAGCCGCCGAGGGCAGGCCCAGCCCTCCCCCGGGCCATGGCGGGGAGGCCGTGCCGGAAGGGGCCGCGCCGCGCCGGGCCGGGCTGGGCGGCGGCTCCGCGATCTCCGCCGCGATGCTGCCGCTGCTCCGCCGCGCTTGGGCGGCCGCCGTCACCTCCTCCTCCTCTTCCTCGGCCTGCTCCTCACGGCAGGGCAGCCGCCGGTGCAGCCTCGGCGCCTGCTGCTCCTACCGCCTGCGAGACGCCCGTGAGTGCCGCTCTCCCTCAGCCCCCCTGCCCGCCCTGCCGCTGTCCCGCCATCGCTGCCAGCGCCCCGCGCTGCCCAACTCCGTGCAGGGAAAGGGACGCCGAGCTCTGCCTGGCCTTGTCCTCGGCTGAAGCGTCGGGAAGCGGCATTGTTTTAAACACACGGAGCGTTTTGCTCCGCCTTTGCCTGAGTTGACCTTACGGAGCTCCGCAGTTTGCACCTCACTGAGGGAAACCGGGGAGGGAGGGAAGTTTTTCGGCCACCCCTCGTGTGAGTGGCTTGAAGGTTTAATTTCTTTTCAATTGCTCGTTTAAAAGCAATACCACCCTGAGCAGTGGTATCTAGTGAAGTAGCCTGCAAAGTGATGCTCGAAGCATCGCGATTTGAGGTTCGGCAGAGGCACTGTGTGCCGGTCCCCAGGTGAACAGCTCCGCACAGGTGGCAGTTCTGCTTTTAAGCAGAATAAAGTCCTGCGGAGACCATTCATGTACCCGTCCTGCTTGTGCCAGACCCAAGCTACCCCCAAAATTGCCGGGGTTGGGTTTGACAGGAGTGGGATCAGCAGGAGCTGTCTGCACGAAGCAGTTTTGTCAGGATCGGTGTGGTGAGGGTTAGCTCCTGCTGCTGGAGCTCTGAACCCCTTTTGTGGAGTACTCCCTGGGCTTGTGTTTTCTTCTAGAGAATGTTTTGCTTCCCAGTGGGAATTATCCCACGTCTGGAGCGCTCCCAGCTCAGCTGATATGGTGCTGGTGTGTAAAGAAAGCTGTAAAACAAAGCTGCCTTAAAATCTGGCAATAATAGGGAAACATTCTCTCTTCCTGGGAAATAAGGGGACAGTTTCTTTACAGAGCATTCTGCAAGGGCAGAAGACACTGACATGGTTCTAAGTCAAATTACTGCGCTTCCCTGTGTGGCTTTGAGTCATGCAGCTGGAATGTTTTATTTTTCTTTTGCTTTCCTGGGCACCAGCTGACTCGAATTAGCCTTTGGTGACACAGCACCTTCCCTTGCCAGAAAGTTCTGTATCCTGCATCAGCCTGACCCTGCCCCTCATCTTGCAGTGCATCCCCTGTGGCAGAGCCCGCTGACAATTCCCGGAGGCACCCGCCAGTCTCCCATCAACATCCAGTGGAGGGACAGTGTTTATGATCCCTTCCTGAAGCCTCTGAAAATCAGCTACGACCCCACCACCTGTCTTCACATCTGGAACAATGGCTACTCCTTCCTGGTGGAGTTTGATGACTCTACTGATAGATCAAGTAAGTAAAAACTCAGGGAGAAAAAAAAAAATCTATTTAATGTCTCGTTAATGCTAAGAGAGGAGAAATACCTGTGCGATGTAAGACCTGATGTTGAAAATGAAAGTACAGCAAAAAAATGCTGGGTTTAAAGTGGTGGGAATCAGGGATGAAGAAATTCCCTACAGACTTCATATTTGCAGTGTTTTTATTACCATGGGCATTGTGCACAAATCCCCTGCTGTGTGTTGAAACTCCTTTCACAAGCCTCAGTGCCCTGTCTTGCTGGTTTTGTAATAAACTTTACCCACACGAGTCAATCTTCAGTCATTTCTGTGTGTACCTACTCAATTTGAAACCTGATTCCCTCACTGCTCTTTATTGAAGTAATCTGCCACTTATCTTTTGTGGTGTTATTAGAGATATTTACTGCACTTGAAATAATCAGCAGCCAAATGAGTTGCAGTTGGAAAGCACACAGGCTTATCTCCGTGGGGTTTTAGGGAATGAAATAACACTGAGCTCTGCCCTCGGGAGCAGGGGGGTGTGTGTGTGTCCCTGTTGTTTTAGGGGAAGCAGGAGTGCATGGAAAATCCAACCATGCATTCCAGCAATTTCATGTGAATAAACCTCTGACCTGAGCGGCTCAACCTTTACCCGATAGAGTAAAAAAATTGACTTTCAATCAAGATATTTCTCCCAAATCCCAGATTTTCTGCCCACTCTTCCTTTTAAAAGCTGCCTTTAACAAAGGATATTGCAGAATAGGAAGGCATTTCATAAGGGTGGGTGAGCTGGTAGCAGTTGGTCAGGGCTGTTGTGAAGCACAGGATTGCTCAGCTTGTCCTGCAGGGAAAAACTGAAGGACCCTGAGCAAGTTTGAACCTGTTGGATTGGAGTAATTTATGTTTAAAGTGGCTGCTCCCCATGAGAGCTCCTCCGGCTTCCTGTGGGATTTAGCAATGCCTCGGGGAGGGAGCCTCCAGCACACACACAAACACTTTTTCTTCACAACACCAACATTTGTGGTTGATGTTTGGAAAGAGGCTGATAAAACTGCAGCAAAAAACGGTGGTGGTGGAATGCAGGGAGCTTGTGTGGTGTTTGGGGCTTGTTTTGTTTTTCTTGTTTCTAGCAGTTCACTCGGAATAATCCATTTCCAAGAGGGAATATCCTTGTCCTTGCTCATTTAAGCACTGATTTAATGAAGTGCTGTTTTTTTCAGTGAGGTTGGGTTAGAGGACAGACATCACTTGTTACCTCATCAGTGACTTTAATTTACTAACTTTAGATTGGCTTTGCTTTTCATTGAACAGCCTCTCCCTTTATAAACCACACCCCACTCTCTGTTGAGGATAAGAGCCTGAAGAGTGTTTAATGGAAAGGGGCATTGCCTGAAGGGGGTTCAGAAATATGCAATATTTAATGGCACAGGAGCAGTTTCTGTGGCATAAAGGCAAGGCTGGAATCATCGGGCCTTTTGGGGCTGGTGCTCACCTCTGGAAGATCTTACCTGCTTTGTGTGTGAGACTTTCCTTGAGGTGAATCTTTCCCTGTGAGCATTTGCTGCCTTTCCATCATCCTCATCTTCCTTAAATGAATTCAAGTCCATGAAGAGTAGGATGGCATCAATCAATCAGTGACAGGGCTCCAGAATGACAGAGAAGGAACAGACAGTGAGGTGTTGCTGTATAACCCCCAGTTTCCAGGTGCCTGCCTCTCTCCTCCACCTTTCTCTCTTCACTCTTGCTGTTTCTGGTTTTTCTCACTGCCAGCTTCTGTCTAACAATCATAGAAATCCAGAGAAGAAAGCTTGGGAACAAACAAAAGCACCACAGTCGAAACAGAAGATGAGAAAGACACCCAGGATAGACAAAAATGCCTGAATCCTGAGATGGGGTTTGCAAGACTTGGGCTAAAGCTGAAGGTAGAGCAGGAGGAAGAAGAGGGTGAGGGGAAGGTATGTACAGCATGTGGTCTGTCTGTGTGTGGTGCCACCAGAAACAAGGCTGAAACAGAGTCAGGGCTGCAAGAAACACCCAAAGTGGTTCTTGTTAGAGCCCCTTTAACTTCAGTTTTGTTTTGAAATTGTCAAGGTTGTAATTTGAGGAGAAATGCTTCTGAAGGGACTGAAGTTCCTGTTTGTTTCCTGTCACTTTCTGGTGGCCACTACAGGAGCCTGAGTCTCTCCATACGTGTGTCTGTGCCTAAAGTTATTCATGAGGCAAATACTCAGGTGGATGTGGTTAATGACTCAAATTTGTAGACACTTGTGGGTTTGCATCATCACATACAGTGAGTGGGTTGTGTTAGAGCACAGAAACTTCACTTCTGAGAGCCCTGGCTGTGTGACCCACATGTTTATCCCACCCCTTCTCCAGCACAGAATCCCAACATGGTTTGGGTGGGAAGGACCCTAAAGCTGATCCCATTGCACCCCCTGCCCTGGGCAGGAACACCCTCCACTACCCCAGGCTGCTCCAAACCCTGCCCAGCCTGGCCTTGGGCACTTCCAGGGACGGGGCAATGGGATTTCCCAGTGATGGTCAGCATTGCATTCATGCCCAGAGCTCAGCAGCAGGGGATGAAATTCATTCAATGTCACTTTGCTCAGCTCATTTCAATTTATTCCTTTTTCACAGACAGGCCCGTCTGGTTCAGATTTCAAACCTGCTGGCTGGCTTTCAGGAAAAAAAAAATAATACAAGAAAATCTCTTAATGCCTCTCATTGTTTTCTCCTTAGCATGGAAGTGATTAACTTATTTCCAAAAGCAGTGTTGGGATTAGGTGCTTTATACCAAAGTTTGCTGTAAAACTTGCCCATGTCCTACAGTTCAGTAAAAATCAGCAGCTGCCGATGGTTTAGTGCTGGGTGAACCCTTGGAAAAGCTCTTTTCCCACCTAAATGGTTCCCTGATTCCATAAGTGTTATTAGCCCTTGGGAAGTAATTAGGGTTTCTCATTTACCAGATGTTCTCATTTCATAATTAGCAAGATGACTTTGCAGGATGGTTTTGGCCCAGGTAGGAGGGGATGAGTGGAAGCCGAAAGCTGGGCATGGACTTCTTCATTCAAGTGTTTGCAGAAGGATGGGAGGCCTTCTGAAATCAGAGCAGACTGAAGTTTGACCTTTACTCATTGATGAAAAGGGCATTCAATCTTTCAGAAGCTTGCCCAGTGGCAGACTGGATGTTTAAATCCTTCCTGAACAGCTTGTAGGCACACCAGAACATATTTCTGGCTGACCTTTGCTTGTGCAGTCTGGAAGCTGTGTTGAAGCAGAATAAGATGTTTGGATTTTTGTAGCTTGCAGGAGACTCGAGTGTTTGACTCAGTATACTGATTTGTCTGGCATCATTTGCTTTTTGAAGTCTTGCCATGAGAAATGTCAACTTTTTTGACAGATCCTTGTAGGGATGTCATTGAGTGCATTGAATAGATGTGTCACTGCTGTGTCACCTGGTCAGGCAGCCCTGACACTCCTGCTCTGACAGAGGGGTGAGAATGTGACACTCATCACTGTGACTGTGCCAAACTTGGTGTCAACTGGGAAAACATTCCCTCCAGGGGAGATGGATGAGGAGACTTCACCCAGCTCCAGTTTGGGGCAGGGAAAATCAGAATGTGTTTGCTTGAGTAATTTGGTCATGGCAAAGTGTAGATAGGCACTGTTTGAGTTCCTCCACCTGACACTTTTTCATGGGCAATCTTCCCCAAGGATTTACCCGTCTGGCCAATTCTAAATTATATTTATTAACATGTGTGTCTTGTTTTGTTTTCCAGTCATCGTTGGAGGCCCTTTGGAAAACCAGTACAGGCTGAAGCAGTTCCACTTCCACTGGGGAGCTGTCAATGACTGGGGCTCAGAGCACACAGTGGACTGTAAATTTTACCCAGCAGAGGTATGAGATGAAATCCTGAACAATGCAAATACTTAGCTCAGGTGTGTCTGTGAAAACTCCCAATGGAGGAATTGCAGTTTATTTTGAAGTGCTACAGCTCATCTGCTGTTTTATTCTGTAAGAATTCATCTCCACTGTGTTTTCTGGAGAAGAACAGCCTGAAAACTGGACATTGGCCCCATTGCTGAAAGTGACAAATCACTTTGTTTATTATTACTAAATTTTTCAGAGAAACAAATATATACTTTTTAAAAACATCACTTTATTTTCTGCTTGCAACTGATGAGCAGTTACTAAAATAGCAAAACTTTGATGCTTAAGTAACTGCCAAGGAAGAAAACATCAATAAAAAGGATGAAGTCAGTGAAAATGTGAAACTGTGACAACTTTGACCACAGTTCTTTGCCAAAGGAGAAGAATTTGTCAAGTGATGGTGGGTTATTTTTAAGGAGAGTTCCTCTCCTCTTGGTGTGTTCATGGTGGTGCTGCCAGCTTGGCAAGATCCTCATAAACAGGGAGAGCGTAACTGAGTTTTTGGGCTGGGGTATTTATTTATCACACAAACCCCCTCAATGTATTGGCTGTGGGCAGTGCAGAGGAAGATCGTTGTGTGCAGGAGGACAGGGTGCTCTGCTCCTCCTGGGAAGAGAGGAAAGAGATGGAAGACTGAGCTTTGTCTGTGCCTTTGACCAGCATTCCTGGAGGCAGACTGCCACAGACTAAATCTCTTTTAAATGTAGTGGGTCTTAACTATTGTTTAAAGCAAAAGGCAAAAAAGGAAGGGAAGGACCATTATTTACCAAGAGCACTCTGTTCCTCATTTCTGTGGTTTCTGAGGAGCTCCCTGCAGTGCCTCACCCTGCCAAGGAGCAAAGGCAGGATCAGAAGGCAGGTGTGGTGTCTGTGCTCTGTGCAGGGGCTGATTTCTCCCTCACTCCTCTTTCAGCTGCATTTGGTGCACTGGAATGCTGTGGAGTACCCCAGTTTTGAGGAAGCTGTGATGGAAGGGAATGGCCTGGCTGTTATTGGAGTGTTCTTAAAGGTAATTTCATTCTGTGGGACCAGCTGTGATGGGGTCTTTCTGTTTGCATTCTGTTAAAGGCAATTTAGGGCAACTGAGGGAAGGCTGAGAGGGAATCCCAACATCCAAATCCATGTTCCAAAGGGTGTCAGAGGATGGTACCAGGCTCTGTTCAATGGTGCCAGTGACAGGATGAGGAGCAATGGCTAGAAAGTAAAAGAAGTTTCACCTCAATGTGAAGAACTTTCTGTTGAGGATGGAACAGCTGCCCTGGGAGGATATGGAATCTCCCTTCCAAACCCACCTGGATGTGTTCCTCCAGCTGCCCCTGCCTTGGGCTGGATGATCTCCAGAGTCCCCTTCCAACCTGAAATATCCTGTGATTGTCGTTATGAAAAAATACTAAGGCTGATAGGTAGAACGGATTGATTATTGATCAGCTTATTGATTCTCCAACCTCTTCCTGTCCCTGCAGCTGGGAGCACGGCACGAGGGGCTGCAGACCCTGGTGGATGCCCTGCCAGCAATCAGACACAAGGTCAGTGCTCTCAGGTGTCCCACCCATTGTCACCCAGCAGAAAGAACACTTGGTGAGCCACAAAACACCCAGAAAAGCTTTTTCCTTAAATTTTACCGGGGGGGGGCTGATTGACACCTTGGAAGTGGGAGGGGAAGCTGATTTTTCAGGAGGAATCGGATACTTGAAGCTTTCCAAACCTCTTGAAGAAATGCTGCTCTTGAGATTGTTCCCCTTACAAGGACATGCTTTAAGTGGGTGTTTATCTTCTGTGGGATTAAGGCTTTTTGATTTTTGTCTGATCTTTGAGGAGGTTATTTGCTTTCTTATAAACATTGAATTTTCTGCTGGGGAAATGGGATCTCTCCTGGCAGGCTCCTGCCAGGAGAGGGAGCGCTGGGTCTCTGACAGAAGCATTTCCTCCTTCCAGTGCCCGTTCCCTTCTGAAAGTACACTCAAAAAACCACATCGACCTCTTCAGCTTCTAATCTCATCCAGCTGAAGTCGCTGTGCCACTGCTTCTCACGAAGGAGTTTTTAAAATCCAAATAAAACAAGTTTTTATATCAGAGCAGTGACAGCTCTGCCAGATAAACAACAAACATGTCAGTTCAGTGCCAGAAGAACTCTCCAAATCTGAATGTACATCTATTGTGATACTATAATAATTTACAGCATGTGAACTTAAAAGAAATTTAGCCAAGATCCCCCAGTATATCCTGAAAATCCCCCTGGAGCAATGTTGGTGTGGGAAATCCTGGTTTTTGAAGCTCCTACATTCTAATGTCTGATATCCCATGTGTGGGAATGAACATTCTGGAGATGGGAATATTTGATTTAAATAAAACTTCATTCCTGTTCCTGCTGCCTAAAAGTAAAACCACTTTTTGTTTGCAGTCTTTTAAGGATCTGGCACAGCTACCTGACCTTATTCCACCTCTTATTCCCTCTTTTTCCTGGTTGCATCCAGCTCCCACAAAGCCTTAGGCCATTGATCCTTCTCACTCCTTGTTTCTCCTGCACTGAATTCCTAATGGCTTGTAGGGACAGCAGAAATATTTAACTTCTGTCTGCCCCTTAAACCTCAACCCCAATTTTAGAGGGTTATTTTAAATCCCTCACAAGTTTGAGGGATTTAAAATAATAACATTATTAATATCCCAAACACCCCATTTCCCACACATAACACAGTTTTTGACCTCACTCTCAAGACCTTTTTCAGCTTTGTAGTTTTTTTTTCTCAAAACACCATCCTTAAAAATGTTTTTTCCCTGCTGTTCAGGACACTGTGATCGAGTTTGATGTCTTTGATCCCTCGTGCCTGATCCCTTCCTGCCCTGATTACTGGACCTACGCGGGCTCCTTGACCACTCCCCCCCTCACTGAATCAGTCACATGGATCATTAAGAAGAAGCCAATCGAGGTGGATGAGGATCAGGTAAATCTCAATTTTCCTTTCAGATCACACCTCTTGCTGCCACAAAGGTGCTCAGGACCGGCTGTCTGCCGGCAGTTCTCTGTGAAAAGACAAAAATTCTCTGTGTTTTCAGAGACCCCAGGATTTGGGGAGGAATCCTGGCATTAACAGCCACTAATACTGAAAGACCTAAGACCTCTCCAAGATGTTTTTCCAGCTTTATTCGACTTTTCCCTCTATTCTCAAGAGTTCTATCTTGATCTGTGATACACAGTTCTGGAAGCTGCCCCTTGAAAACTTGGGGTTTTAGGAGCTTATTGGAATTCTCATAATTTTGCTCTCCTTAGCATGATGCAGCTTTTTTTATGGAGGGAAGGGAAAAAGGGCAGATTTTGTGAGGTGGAAATTGTTAACAGAGAACTGCAGGCATAACGTGGCATTCCTTTAAATTGAATTTTTTCTCGTTTTTTCTTTTTTTCTTGGCTCTTCACTCTCATAGCAGTGACTTACCATTGGAATGGCCTTGTGAGCATTAAAAGCTGATCTGCTGCTGCTTTATTTTAACCCCAGTTATAAACCAGTGAGAGAACCACTTGGGGATTGTTGGGGTTCCCTCTTTTCTGGGTGCCAGGGAGGCTGTAAAAGGAGGTTGGATGAAGTATTTGAGTGGAAATGAGTGGAAATAGCTCTCTCAGGTGTGCCACGTTTGGGATTTTATTTCCCTGAGGATAGCAGATGACTGATAACCCTTCCATGCCGGTGTGGATAACGGGGCAATCTTTACCAGCAGCTGTGGGTGCTAAAACCCCTCAGAACACAAACCTAGCGCTACCTTTGATTTCACTCCCCTCTCCGAGAAGAACCTCTTGTCCTTTGCCACGAATCCCCGAAGCGGGGGGGGGGATTCCTGGGAGGTGACCGGAGTGGCCGTTTGTGGTTCCCAGCTGGAGGCCTTTCGGACGCTGCTGTTCACGTCGGATGGCGAGGAGGAGAGGAGGATGGTGGACAACTTCCGCCCGCTGCAGCCGCTGATGAACCGCACCGTGCGCTCGTCCTTCCGCCCCCAGCTCAGCCCGTAGCTGCCCCAGCACCCTCAGCACTTCCCAGCCTTTGCCCTTCCACTTCCAGCTCCTTGGCTGTCCCTAGGGAAGCTGCGGGGTTTTTTTAGTTTTGTTTTGTTTTTTTTTAAGAAGTGAGTAATATTAACTCTTAACAAATCGTTCCGAGGCAGGGGTCAAGAAGGAGTTATTAAGAAGTTAAAGATAAGGACAGGAGAGCTCCTCCCCTGCTCCTCTGAATTGTTCTGTGTTTCTTCAAATGCTCTTCCAGAGCCTTGCATGAATTAGTAATCCTGGGTAAAAACTGTTAAGAAGGAGGAAGTGGGAAGAAAAGAAAAATATCAGTACTTTGATATCAGGGCAGGACTGATCAGGTCTTTTTGGGGAATTGTTTGATGTCTGGGAAGAGAGCTGGAAGGGAATTTGTCTCATCTTCCTTGGATGAGAGGAGAAGCACAAAAATGACTTCCAGGATCTCTTTCCATTCTGTTGGCTGCACATTCCGTGGTTGATGTGGGTGCCACAGCATGCCCACTGTAAGGACACCAGGAGCCAGAAGACTTTTTCTAAAACCTTTTAACAACTGTAGAAGCTTTGGCAGCTTTTGTTTTCCTGTGTTAATAAACTATCAGGAGAAGGGAGGAGAAGAGAATTCCCCAGTACCTCAACACTGGCAAGAACAGCAAATTAGGTGAAAATGTCCAATTGATCCCAGGAAACTGATCACATCAACGGAAGGCAAGATTAGATAAGGCCCAGCTGACCTTCCCAGTGGGATTAGGAGGGCAAAAACCCAAACCAGTGCTAGGAGAGTGTGGACAAAACACAGCACTGAAAAAGGGCTTTTATTTCAGTAACTCAGAGAGCACCAGTGCTCCCTTCTTCAAAGTTTTGCCTTGAGATGTGTTTTCCTATAAAAACACTTACCCAGCTCCGGGACCAGTGGAGACCTGTTTGTTTTTATGGCACCTTATGGTAGCAGGCTCCAGTGGGGGTTGGAATTGATTTGTGGACCAAGCAGAGCTGCTGTGTGAGCTGCCAGCTCCCAGCCCTTCCCAGGAGCTGTGGTCCAACAGCCCCAGGGATCACTGACCTCTCACATCCTACTAAACCTAATTTTCTCTCGGGCACCTCTCTCTCTGGCCTTCATGCTGTGCTGTATTTAGCAGATTAAATTCCTGCACTAGATTTCTGATGAGGAGCAGCTCTGTATCATCTCCTTGGGCTGTGTTTCAGGAATCTTTTCAGGAATCTTTCCCCCCTCTGTTTGATTCCTGGTGGGATTCAGTGAAGCCATGGCCTGGCTTGGCAATGCTAAATCCAGGCCTTTCCAATTGGTACTTTGGTTTTTGTTTGTTTTTTTTTTGAAGTCTAATTATTCAGTTTCAAAGCACCTTAACACTTTTCAGCATGACCCTGATGATTTTAAGGGTTTGAGATAATGTTGAAGCAGTTGAGTGCCCAGATCCTGCCTTTCCTTCCTCAATAGCTCTACCTCAGGCTGTTGTCTGGTGCCACAGTTGTGCCTTTGTCCCCTGCATTGTGGCCACTTCACTGGAGTGAGTCTAGCTGCTGAAAGGAAGGAAATCTCCCTCTATCCCAGTGCAGGATATTTTTCCTGTTGGGAATTCAGTGAAGCTCTTTGGTTTTACCACTTCCCCCAAGCCCTCCCTGCCTGGGGGAACATTTCCATCCTGGCTGTGCCATGTCCCTTTGCATGGGGCTGGGATTATCCTGGCGTTGTGGCAGGTGTCCCTGCCATGGCAGGGGTGGCACTGGATGAGCTTTCAGGTCCTTTTCCACCCAAACCATTCCACGATTTTCTGATTCCATGATCTCAGTTAAACTCTGCAGGCTCTGCCATCATCACTCAGATCTTTAGCTACAAAACCACATCAGTGATGATGTTGCTGGAGAATGATACATTCCAAAACAAAGCTGGAAGGAATATCTACAGTCGAGGGAACAGGAAAAGAATTATTTTACTTTTTGCCTGAATATATAATAATTATGATCCAGTCATTAAGTTTGAGATATTTATTCAGTGCTGTTCTTGCAGACACTTTCTGAGGAGGAACCTGGAGA